>NC_064540.1:8262814-8586252 GCF_023856365.1 Brienomyrus brachyistius | reverse complement strand
TTCTTTCTGTGGTGATTAAAGCTCCAGAAAAATACGTTCCAAAAATTCAACAGCAATTTTTCTTACCAGAAATCATGACCCGGTCATTTAAGATAAAATATGCTATAAAATATTTTACAGTTCTCGTACTTATTGTAATACATTATATGATGTATAGCGAAAGTACAGAACAGATTACAACGGTATGCAGGAATAATAAAAAAAATGCTGTAATAAACGACAGTGACATTAATACATTTATATACATTTTCCTTATTTTATACTCTTTTTTTCTGTGTAATTTTCCTTGTTTGTTAAAGGCATCAATCGCGTGTGAAAACCGAACTTTTATTTTGACACAATGAGCGGAAATAGCAACCGGAAGTCTTCCTTTATTCTTTGCCAGCTTCACACGGCCGAAAACCCTATTCTTATTTCAGACGCCATTTCTCAGACGCTTGTACATTACGTACAAACTTTAAAAATGACAGTATTGCAGAATTTAAACGCTTATTTAACCGAGCGCTTAATGGTGGCAGCTGGAGAGATACTGGAAGTAGTGGCAAAAACGATTTTGGAGTACCAGGAGGAAACTGCTCGAACGGTGAAGGAAAACGAGGAACTTCGGCGGAGGCTCCGAGAGGTCGGAGGACAAAATAATCTAATGTCGGGTGAGTAAATAATTTTATTAGCATTTAAGACGAGACTGAAGTTGGCTACTTATTCGCCAGCTTCTTATTCGCGTTTTCTGGTTCCCTTTAAATAGGGGATGTTGTTGCGACATAATACCCAATTGATGACATGTTATCTTGTCTATCAAACGGCATTAGAAATCTCGTGATAGATCAACTACTGCTATTGCCATATCCTGATTTTGAAGATATTTTGCTGTATATATTTTGAAATAATGCTTACTGTAATTGGTACTTTTCCCATTAAGACCTATTGAAAAGCAACGTGCGTTCTGATATAAGGGTGAGTATTGTTCCAATGGGACAATTTCTGAAAATTTGCTGTCTGGAAAAATTCTCTGTGTCTTGAATCCCAACTTGATACCGTTCTTCTAAATACATTAATGACCCTTGAACAGTGTATAGAAGAAAAAAATAAAGTATTACTAAACATATATTAGCTGTAAAGTGTAACATTTTCACAATACTCACCCTATATTATGAAATCAGTACCTTAGTGGGCAGTGGTGTCTTAATGCTTATGGAAGTGCACTTGTAATTGAAAGATTGCTTGTTCGAATCCCCGACCAGCAAGGCTGGACTGAGACCACTGATCACCAAATTCTAATTCTAAATTCTAATTCTAGACAGCAGTTCATCTCGTTAGTGTCAAAACTTCTATTAGAAAGCTCAATACCATGTGATAGAGCAACTGTTACACTAACTAATTCCTGAGTTTGAAGTCATTTTACTGCAGTTTTTTTTTTTTTAAATAATGCCTTCTGAAATTGGTACTGTTCCAATTAAGATCTATTGAGAGGCAATGTGTGTTCTGGAATATTGACATCAATTTATCTTGTGAATGCACAATGTATACTAGAAAGCTCAGTACCATCGGATAAAGCAACTAATACATTTTACTCTGTCTACAGTGTAAAAACTGTCTTGTAGAGATGTATAGAGGGCAAAAAAAATCTCTTGTCAAGTCATTTGTACTGTGTTGAAGCCATATAAAATGCATGTCTACACATGTTTTTTTAAACATGTTCTTTTATGCTGCCTAAACACAGGCACTTTTACTCTGTCTAGAGCAGGGGTGGCCAGTCTTATCCAAAAAGGGCCACTGTGTACGTGGGTTTTCAACGCAACTCCTTAATTATTTTACTAATTAGAGGAGTGATTTGCTGAAGAGAGGGTAAAAAGAGCCATGTGAAGACACATAGAAGGCTAAAAAATGTTCTTTCAAGACCCATTCTGTCTCATAGACAGCATCCCATACAGTTTCTCTTCTATTGTGCTTGGGAACTGTTTAGTCAGAACAAAAGTTTACATGCTTGTGAGCATTTCTACATTCCGATTGGTTGCCACTGAACCATGTCAAACTCATTTCCATAAATTTGACCGGAGCTCCATCTGAAAAGGCATACTTCCACACTGATTAGTGCGTCAAGATGGTACACGAGACACAGGGTGTTTCTCAACGCCAGGAATGCAAAGATTGTATTTGTGGTGTCAGTCTAGCCTTGCCTCCCAAGAATGAAGTTGGGACGTAATGAATCATGGGATTAGGCAAGAACAACATCCAGGTATTTGGACCATGTTGTGTACTTTTGTTCTTGAGTATTGGAACTGTCTTCATCATTGGAAGATGACCTAAAATGGGTACCCAAAAACACTCATTATAGTGTGTCTGAAACCATAGGGTGCATTGCTTAGTGCATAAAATATTCCTAGGTGGCATCCTACATCAGATTAAAATCCAAAGAGTGTGAACACTGTGCACTATTAAACCCCACAGTCCTAAATGTCACTTTTGAGGAAGTCAGGAGTGAACTTGAACATGCTAAGTGAGGGTAATATTGGTTTTAAGTGTGAGTACAGTATTTTATATTAGAACTCAGTCATAAAAAGTATGATAAATGTATTTGAATGTACTGATAAATGTACATGTTTTTTTTTGTACTTGTTACACAGGATGTCTGTCAATAAAGGTTAAAGTCTAGTAGTTCAAAAATAACGTAGTGTGTCTGGAAAGTGTATCATGTTTTTTACTTGCGCACTAAGGAGTCGCACTAAGTGTTCATTGCTGTAGGGTGTACTTCTTTTTAATATGAGTGCATTGGGTGTTTTTGGATGTAGCTGGGGCTTCTACTTCATTTTGATGTTCACACTGCCCAAATTGTGCCGTGCCCCTCCCACAGAGAGTGAGTAAGTTAGTCGCATTGACACTTTTGCTGTTTGCAGAGTGAACGTACCAACACACCCAAAACTGTAGCTTTGATTCTTATTGATGATACCATGTGGACATTATACTTAATGTTTTTCATATTTATATCGAAGATTAAAATGATTTATTGGGGCGGCATGGTGGTGCAGTGGTTAGCACTGTTGCCTCACATCTCTGGGACCCGGGTTCGAGTTTCTGCCTGGGTTACATGTGTGTGGAGTTTGCATGTTCTCCCCATGTCATCGTGGGGTTTCCTCCGGGTTCTCCGGTTTCCCCCCACAGTCCAAAAACATGCTGAGGCTGATTGGACTTGCTAAATTGCCCATAGGAGTGCATGTGAGAGTGAATGGTGTGTGAGTGTGCCCTGCGATGGGCTGGCCCCCCATCCGGGGTTGTTCCCTGCCTTGTGCCCATTGCTTCCGGGACAGGCTCTGGACCCCCCGCGACCCAGTAGGATAAGCGGTTTGGAAAATGGATGGATGGAAAATGATTTATTGTCATGTGCAGTGTCTACATGATGGAATTCCCAGTTTTTTTTAATCCTCCAGATGCTGCCAAAAAGAAAAACAAAAACAACAGTAAATAAGCAAATAAAATCTTAAAACCTGTCAATTATGAATAAAGGGCTGCAGGCTCATTTTCTAATGAATGTTAATTCAACTGTAACAAAATGCATAACAAACATATTCACTGTTTCCCCATTTAATTTAAACAAATGACTTTTGCATCACCATTTTTGATTACATTTGGGATGTGAATTGTAGTACCTTCCAGAGCTCAATGTTTTTGTTCATTAAAAAATAATCCCGTTTGGATATAAACACATTTTTCAGCCTAGAGCTGCAAATATTTGCTAATCTAGAATATAGGGCTGATTTAAAAAAATATATTCAGTTTTTGTACAACATTACCGTTACTGACATTTTGAAAGTGCCCCCATAATTCTGAGCTTTTGCTCAGAGAACCATATTGACTCATGCCCGCCATCTTTTCTGTTTACTTATGGGTGTATTGCATGTGTTTTTACTAGTGTGAAGAATCCTGGTGCCACGCTGTGCATATAATATCTTTTTGTATGTGTAAGTAAAGCCAACTTCATACTTCACTTTTCCGTAAGTGCTTTCAGGCACAGAATGGTCATACTTGTGGAATCCTGTGCTCATACTTTGACCGTCGCTATCGATTACATCAATAATTGAGTAATCGAATAGTTAATCTGATGATTCATAGAGTAATCGTTTTTTAATATATATAATGGATATATTGCATTTGGTGCGAGACAGGAAACAACCGGCTATTGCAAGGTCAGACACACTATCAGTTTAAGGCACCCCAGTTCACTTAAGCTGTATGTTTCTGGACAGTGGAAGGAAACCAGAGACTCCGCCAAAAAGCCGTGCCCACGCAGGGTGAAAGTGCAACTCCACACACAAAATGGCAACGTGCAGCAGCTGTGCTACCCACTCCGCCACTGTGCCTCCTTGTCAGGCCTGTACGATGTGTGCTGTTAATATGAACATGGCGTTTTCATGCACGTGCAATTATCACATCGCATGTACTGCAGTAGTGTGCTGGGTCAAACTATCAATACTTTGCGATTAAAATATTTTTGGTCAATCATAGGGAGGAAAATTTTGCTCCTTTTAAAATAATGTAGTGTTTGTTAAAAAAACAGTCTGAAGTTTGCTACTTTTGCCTGAGCTCTGCATGCGCTCACTGAGAATCATAATCATCCTCGTCCTTGCTGTTTAACTCGGTCATAGACTGCGCAGTATGTTTGAGAGAAATTACACAAAAATGAGTGAAGAGAACAAGAGCTGGTCATGGAAAGGCATTGGTTTTCCTCTGTGAAAATATTTTGTGTTTCATGGAGAGGATATTAAGCCGAAGCAACTGATTTGTGGAACTACTTTTTCTGTTGGCATGACTAAGGTCTACTACTAATTTGACGGACTTTGTTGGTAAATAAATTCTATTTGGCTATATAGTTAATTAAATGTTGCAAAAACATCAAATATCTTTCAACCCTACTCAACACATTATGTTCACCAAAATTATTTATATGGTTAATATGTGTTAGGTTGAAGAAACTGTTATTAATCATTTTGTTATCACTCCTGTATGATCAGCAATGAATGTAAATATGTATATATATTATTTTGTTTTCCCCTAGCCTCATACTTTAGATTATATTAATAATAGCATTCCCACCTTAGCAAAACCAGAACTTTCTCTCACCTCCCTATTCTGCATGACTCTTGCGCCTCCCACTGACTATAAATAAAGGAGTCAAGGGGAACCACCCTTTGTAACACATTCTGCTGTAGTTTGCATTGCAGAGAGTGTGGGTACCCTTGCAAGTAAAACTGTAACCTGTGTGTGTCTCATAAATGTGGAGTTGGGGTGGAAACGCCGGGCGCTTTCCCCAACAATATGTATCATATGTTTTAGCAGCAATTATTTTGACATAGAGGAATCATAGAATGCAAATTAAGCAGATTGATTTAAAATCAAATTGATGTCAAAGACTGGCCAGGCTACCCCAAGAGGCATAAATGGTGCATATCTATGGCTGACTTTGCATTATTTGGTAAGTCTGTCAAACCCTTTTTAAGTTTTTTTTGCATTGCTGTTGTGCTGCGGTGCATTTTCATAAAGAAATTAATGTTCATTAACCATGTTCTGATGATCTCACTCACTCACATGCATACACCTACCACTTATCATCAAATTTTCAAAATACTGGATCTGCAAAATAACGTTTATTGGAAATATCATGTACTGTAGTATAATTTTCAGACAGCATGAAGGTATGAAAGTCTCAACCCACCTATCGCGGTTCCTGCGATGTGAGAATTGCATGAGCATAATGCAATGTCATTATTAATATCGCCCAGCCATAATTATAATTGCTGGTTTGCTGTGCATTCAGAGCCTGCATATCACCTACTAGCAATAAACTCCATGTATCCAAAAACCATTTAATCAGTGTAAATTGTAACCACGTGAGTTATTTTTGTATCAAGCAGTAAAATCGGTGTAGCATGATATGTTAGATTTAATTTGCCTCTCTCGACATCGCATGTCCTTTGATGTCTTTGGGGATGCGCACATTGCAACGTACTGAAACCATATATATTGTGCAGCCATAGCTACTTGGTTCATTTTGTTGAAAAACATTGTTAAAAATATTGTATTAATTTCTAATTTGTTTTATTTTCTTGAAGGCCAGTACCATAAAATGAGGGTTCATATTTAATGGTTATTAAACTTCTGATTTTTATACCCAGCAGTGTTAATTTTGTTAATTTTTTTGTCATCGTTATCGTCAACAAACTTTATTTTCAGACTAAAACGAGACAATAAATAAAAATGATTAGATTATGACAAAGTGTATTGACACTTTCGTCAACGAATAAAAACGAGACGAAAATGTTTGCCACAGACGAGATACAATCAGAACTAATGTAGTTCGTGTAAGGCAGGGGTACTCAACTAAAATTAAGAGGTCCAGTTAGAGAATTTCTTGACGCAATGGTCCGGAAGATCATAATGTCTGACTATTTAGTGTGATATATATTTAAGTAGCCTAGTAGTTGTATCAACATTGCATGTAATCAATATCTGACTGTGTAATCAAATTAATTCAGTGCAATTCTAAAACTTTTTGACTATTTATTGTCACGTGACATAGAGTTAAAGATATTTGTATGACTACCAATATGTATAATGTTTTCTCATTTACTAGTTTAAGGACATTTTAAAAGTAGGGCTACATTTCAAATTAGGAGAAAATAAATAAAATTTGAAAATTGTGCATGTTTAAATAAAGTGCTTCAGCCATAAAACCCTAATACAGTTGTGTTTGTCATATATTTTAGTGTTCATGGATTTAAGTATCGGTTGCGATAATCCCACACGGTAATAACTTCTAAAATCAAGTGTTAAGTAATTTTAGTCGACTAAATCAGCTGTATATTTCTTGACTGTAATCTTATGATATTTATTCAACTAAAACTATACTAAAACCTAAAATAATTCAGATGACTAAATTATGACTGAAACAAAATATTACATTTTAGTCAAAAGACTATGACTAAAACTAAATCAAAATTTGTTGTTAATTTTTACACTACCACCCAGATAGATTTAGATTGATTTTATTCATAAACATTCACCTTCTGTTTTAAAAGCAGTATCATAAACCAAGAGAGTGTTGGTGGACATAGAACTTGAGTCATGTTCAAAAGAAATTAAAATTTTCATATTAGTTTAATCATTTTTGTCATTGCAGAAGGCATATAAGAGCAACAATATCATACCCTGTCCAGAGGTGCATACATGTATACCACAGGTGGTCTTTGGGTTTAAAAAAACTATACTTCCATGTGTGCAATAGAGATGTACAACACATTCTCCTCCAATTTCGAATTTTGCAAAATGATAGAATCATACCATTTAAAATGTTTATCAGAATATGATGCTGATACTAAAATATAAAACAACGTTATGCTACGGTCAGGATATGAACTGCACATATTCTCAGATATGTTATATTTGAATCGATCGAATATTTTTTGCAGTACTAATTGTGTTTTATGAACTGTAACTCATAAACGAACAAAGTTCGTTTCGCAGATCACATTTTTGGACAACTTTTTATTGTTAAAAATGGTAAAGGGCTTGGAATAACAGGTTAGTTCAGGTCAGTGTGTGCTACTTGTGCATTAAGCGTTGACCTGTTTCTTTATCCCCTTTGAGACAGGCACCGTAAAAGTGTAAGGTTTATAAAAAATGCTATTTTCAGCCTCAAAAGTTTGTGCATGGAGGGGTACACTGTTTTTTTATTTGCCGTATACTACTGCATGTTTGGACAGCATGGGGTCTGTTAATTTAATAGCAAGCTTTAATGATTACTTCTTGTGCTTAAATTTTCTCTCTTCTTCTACAGATGGCGCCCAACGTGTTGCTCCCCCTGTCTCCGTTGGAGCGGCTGCTCAGAGTCAACAACCCCATGAGCCACAGTGTAACTCCGGCCTGGAGGAGGACAGGGAACCTCCGCAGACTGACATTAAGCAGGAATTCCTCGAGCAGCATGAGAGCAAACCAGAGCAGGGAGCCGTGGACCTGAACAAGCAGGCATCAGCCCTCGCGTGTGCTGAAAATCCTTCTGAACACAGGATCCTCCAACCCTCACTTCCTTTTGAGGAGAAGACTGAAGAAGTGGGGTGTCTTCCTCACATGTTACCAGACCAGATTAAGTCTGAGCTGGATGAACTGGATTACAGCCCACAAGAACTCCCTATTTTCTCACAGCCTCTCAACAGAATAAACAATGGCAGTAATACTGCTGAAAGTGAAAACCTTGTAGACATGAACTGGATGGAAAGTGGTGGAGTAATGCCAGAGCTTAACGAACAGGACTCTGGTAGAGAAGTGAGTATAGTTTCCTGTTCTTGGTGTGCAAGAACCTTCAATCAGCTCTCAGATCTAAAAATGCACTTGCTAATTCACAAAGTTGACAAACCAGCACGTGTAAAGACGCATGAGGAAATTCAAGCGGCAAAAGCAAGAAATTGCTGCAGCGTATGTGGAAAATCTTTTCCGTATTTGGGGAAACTGAAAGAGCATGTGCGAATTCACACTGGGGAGAAACCCTTTGGGTGCACGGTTTGTGGAAAGAGTTTCAGTCAGTCTGTACACTTAAAAGTACATTCGCGAGTCCACACTGGGGAGAAACCGTATGGCTGCCCGTTCTGCGGGAAGCGCTTTATTCAGTCAAGTCAGATTAAGAGGCATCTAGCTATTCACACTCGTAAGTGACAGCAGAGCATTTGTTTGGGGCCCATTACTCCACCTCTGATATTAAAAGGTCTGTTGTTATTAATTGTCCCAGGTAGCAATGAATTACAGCCAAAGCAACCACCTTTTTTTCCTCATCTACTGCTGTCATTCCATTTCACTATTAAATGACATCAGTATTAAATGTATTGTCCATTTTGAGTCCGTCTCTTCAGAAGCAGGGACAATTTTATGGTTTGTCAATTGAGAGGACTGTGAAATTTAGGTCTGGTAGTTAAACTGCAGCTATCACAATACAATGTACTTTTTTATTTTTTAGTAAAGTCACCATGTTCTCAGACTCTTATTTTGGGTTGACCCGAGGCTGGGTTACACTACATAGTTCTGCCATGTAATCCGAGACTCAGATTTTATGATCAGTGAAAACTAGTCAGCATTGCCTTGGATTGATTTCTCATGAATTCTTGGACAGTGTGATTTATTTTATTTTTTTTGTCATAGTGCCGCCGGTATTACAAGGCGCAAAATGGTTTCTGTACTTAAGATGTGTAGTTTTTTGACAATTGGAGTCAATGACATTTGTTCATTATCTGACAATAAGGGGGGGGGGGAAATAAAAAAATATTTAATTTTACAAGTAGCTGTGTGGTAATGGTTATCTGTGCAGTCAATACTTTTTTATTATACTCATAATTACTATTTCAGCATTCTAAGTGTGCTCTCAACCCTGAAACCATTCATGCAAGATGGAACACTGTCAATTATGATTCACATATTAATATACTGAGGTGCCAAAGGTTATTCTTGGTGTCGAAATGCAGGGTTTATATACTTGTCATCGAACATGGGCAATCCTCTGCTCCAGGTTTTATGTGTTAATGATGATTTCTGTTCAAGTATGCTGGGAACGGTCTTTGATTTTGTGATATAAAGAGAGTATTTCATATTAGGTTATGCACCCGGATGTTTGTCTATCATTTATTAATGGGAACCGTAGACGTGTTCTTAGGGATTCATCTCCATTTAGTGTCCTCACCAGATGTTAGGCAGGTTAAACTGAACAGAATTGTTATTCTCTCTTAGTCCCGACAAATTAGAGTTCTCAGTCTATACCAGGGTTATTCAAATCACAGTCCTCAGGGTCTGAGCCCTGCTGATTTTCCAACCTTCCTTTACCTGTGAGCCAGGTGTGAAGCCTCTGCGGCCAATCAGAATCAGTAATTAAAGTAACTACCCGGGAGAACTGAAAACAAGGCCTGGGTTTGGAATCAAGGTCCAGATTTGAGGAGCCCTGGTCTATACCTTCTTTCAGCATAGGTGGAGTGATGCTTTTGTGGTCCAAGATAATACAGTTATGGAGTTCTTCATTTGCATTTCAAATACCTAGGTGTGTGACATCCCAGTGGTTGGTGGATTGCAGCATGTCCCTTGTACCTCGTTAAAAGGTCAAACAACGGAGGACAAAACCAACGCATCAAAGGCTTCACAGGTACTGATACTAAATAATTCAAAATGTATATTCTGCATTTGTATTTGCCGTCTTTACAGTGTTCGTCAGTATAGGAGGGTTGCAATACTGTTGCACAATTGCCCTGCGGTGCCATCTTGGTGCTGTAATAGTAATGTAGTAAGTAAATATAGTGCAAAATAGTGATAAAATGGTATATGTAGTGTAAACAAAACATACATAGTACGCAAATGGGATCCCCTGAACCTCAAAAGATTGGCATATTATAGAAATGATGTATAGACAATAATGAATTAGTGATGGTATTTGTGCGTTGAAAAGTACTTTGAAGTACGTGAATCAGAGACTGCCAGATACATGCAAACAATATGTACAGAAAATGATATTGGAAATGAGCCATACACACTGAAAACAAAATGGTTGTGAGCTGCCCAGTGAGGATGTTAATTATATGGTTCTTCAAATGTCATGCTGAAGCAAATGAAAGCGACTAAAATCCTAGAGGCTTCTCTCTATTTCTGGCTGGGGACATGAGCTGCAATGGAAAATGGATGCAGTGGTGCATTTAAGGATAACCACAAGTAAAAATCTCTGCTTGTTATTCAATAGTTTTTATGTGTAAGGGCTGCAAAAACTGCTTGATAATGACGGTAATAAAAGTAGCTAACAATGAATTTTGTCATTGTGTAGTTGCATTGTGGTTTGCTGCATAAATTGCATATAATGACATCACCACCTACCACCATCAACATTACTATATCAAGCCTGGTTCATACCGTTTCGGTCCTTGCACAGTTGTGAGTGCAGCCTCTTATATACATACTACATTTGTCCGTGAACATTGATTATTGTGGTTGGTGTATGCATACAGCATGCATACAGTATGTATACTTCTTGTATTTGTAGCAATATTTTGGGATTAATAAACTTTTTGTTTGAGAGGGATAAAAAATGTTTTGCCCGAGATTGAGAGTTGTTAAAGTTGTTACTATGTTGCTAGGCTAGGGTGGTAATATGGTATACCATGATATTTTGAAACCTTGGCAACAAAATAACGGCCAAGCCCCACATGTGTTTGGCAAATTTTATCCCCAAGATTTCAAAACACTGGAATGGCATCGCTTATGAAAATACTGTCAAAACGGTGTGTAAAGCAGTTTAACCCTTTAATTGCCTGCTCAACTAATGGGCCAACCATTTCAATGCTGATGTCCCTATAAACATGCCGTGTATTCCATCATAATACTGAGCTGGGCAGTCATTTCAATGCTTGGAGAGCATGCAATACTTGGAAAATACACCAAACAGGGTAACTACTTCGGTGATCCCACACGTAGAGGAACAACTTTGAATTTTCTAATCAGCTTCAAAACTGGATATTTTCGATTAAAATGTAGATTCAGAGGTGTTACTTAAGCAAATCCTTCCTCAAAAAATTGACAATGCATGAATAAAAAAAATCCAAAGGTAGAGATGCCAGTTTAAGGGTAACTCTATTACAAATGCTATTCAAAATATCTAAGGAAAGCAGTGTTTTCTGTTCATTTTGTTTATGTACCTCAAGGGTTTCCATCTCCTGGCGAGCTACATTCCTCCAGGTTCCCTATTCTACCTGATTTTGGATGAGCCACACGTGCTCCTGGTGTTTACCTGAGAACAGGTGTGGCTCAACAGAAGCCAGGTATTATAGAAAACATTTGAAAAATTAATTATTTATAATACTTAATATTTCAATAATATTTTCAGATGTTTCATGAAAGCATCTCAATGTCTGTTGTTGTATATATTATGTCGATGGACATCAGGACATTCTATGGCAAAAGGGTACGTCCTATACTGGCACTAGTACCCGCAAACCCTGCTATGTCTGATGCTGAAGAGTGCAGTGACAGTGATGATACCAAAATAGTAGACCCAGATTTCATTCCCACACTGGCACATCACTCAAACTCTGATTTTGAGTCTTTGGACTATGATGAAGACCGAGACCCAGATATTGAACCACCACCATCACACAAAAAAAGAAACTGGCTAAAAAACATAAAAACGCTCAATATGACAGAGGCAGAAGATGCATGCAAATCAGATCATGGAACACCAACCTGGAAAAAGCAGGACATTGAGTCAATGCTTGTTCCAGATTCCGCATTTGATTTCCCAGACAAAATTAAAACTCCACTACAGTACTTCAAGAAGCTGTTCACTGACTAGATGGTTCAACATATTTCTAACCACACTAAGCTGTACTCTGTCCAGAAGATTGGAGAGCCCATAAAGACTCATGAAATTAAATGTTTCCTGGTCATTCTGTTGGGCAATTGAAAACTCACATGTACATCCATAGACAATTACTGGCACCATCATTCACGGTACAGCCTGGTACCTAATATTATGCCTCATCCAAGCCTACAATGAAAACATGGAGTTGTTGACAAATCTGATATGCTTGTCCACCTGTACAAGACCCCCGTGAAATCAAGGAGGTGGAATTTTCCACTGGTCGGCTACATGCTTGAACCCTCTGTGTGAAATTCATGGCTTCTTTACAAGAGGGAATGTCAGCTGCTAAATGAGAAGCCAGTGCTTCTGAAGAATTTTCGCTTGAGTATAGCTTCCAGTCTGAAGCTCATCAACAAGCCCCGAATTGGCAGGCCACCATGTTCCTCACCTGCTGAGGAACCATAAAGCTGCAATGCAAGACCTTCCCAACCAACGCCAGATGTGCGATTTGATAATATTGCACATTGGCCCCTCCACTCTGACAACTGGGGCAGACGTAGCTTCTGTCCAAAAGGAGTGGTCCTGTATATGAACATGAACCAGAATTGTTTCTTCATATACCACCAGAACAAATGAAGTGCCATACAGAAAGGTGAGTCACTGAAACACTAGAGCTACATTACATCCAACATTTAATTTATTCTATTTTATTTAAGATACACAAACTCTCCTTCTTCCCCTCACACAGTCTGAAGCACCATGTTCTGTAGCGTGCTGTGACTTGTGAAAGGCTTCTCTCTCTCTTAGTTTTATCTTTTGGTAGACCTATTTTTCATGTTATTGTTACACTGTTTGCAGAATTATTAGGCAAGTGTGTATTTCACTTGTATCTTCTCAACTGACCAATACTTTGAGTCCAAATGAATCTCTAATTAAGAACCAACTGTTTAAAAACAGCAAAGTGTTCAGTATTTGGTCTGAATACTTTCTGTTTGGATAAAAACAGGAAAACATTGATACTTTCCTGGGCGGAATTGTTATTGCTATTAAAATGGCCCAAAGAGGACCTTACAGAGAGCATGCAAAAAAACAAAATAGTAAAGTACCAGTCAGAGGGATGCAAAATGATCGAAACTGACAGACTTTTGAAACACGATCATGTGTTTTGTTGCCAACAACCAAAGAGAACTGATGACATAAAGGCCGAACACATAAACTGCCAAAGTTCTGTGTCAAATTAAAGGGGAAACTCCCAGAAACTCCTGAGCATCAATTGCCATCATTTTTCAAAACTGCAGTCTGAACAGAATCTCCAGACGTTCTAGGTGCAGTGTGCTGCATGACATTCCTAAGGTCATAAACGCTGAAACATGGCCTCCACTCAATAAGACATGTAAGGTATAACATTAAGAATGGGCACGGACACATCTCAAGACTGGTGGTACAAAGGTTTTGGGGACAGATGAGATGAAAGTGTCTCTTGATGGAACAGATGGATGGGCCAGTGGATGGAGATCCTCTTCAAGCACCAACAAGGTGGTGGAGAAGAGATGACGTGGACTAGAATTATCAGTGATGAACTTGTCATACCTTTCGGACTTGCAGATTGTGTAAAAATTAGCCACAAGGTTTACTGCCAATTTCTAGAAGATACCTTCTTCAAACACTGGCACGAGAAGAAGTCCACAGCTTTCTAAAAGGTTATGATATTCCTGCAAGACAATGCCCCTCCCTATGCATCAAAGTATTTCATAGATTGGCCTAGAAAGGCTTGAAATGTGATTGCTTTATGGCCCGCCCCCCTTCATCACCTGACTCCACCCCATTGAGAACTACTGGGCCTTACCAAAGTGTGAGATTTACCATGGTAGCAAGCAGTACTTTTCTCAGAGCAGCATCTGGGAGGTGGTCCTAGATGGCTCAGCAAATGTAGGACAGGATCAAATTAAAAACCTGATTGGTTCAGTGGGCAACAGGCTCATGATGGTCATTAAGAAGAAAGTTGGCTATACTGGGCATTAAACTGGGTGAAGTGGGCTGTATAGAATGGCTGATAGCTTGTTACTCCTTATATATACTGAATAACAAAATTTGTTTTTCTATTGATGGTGAAGAGAGAAAATCCACTTTCTGATTGCCTAATAATTCTGCACAGAGCATCTTCCTTTTATTTTTGTTTGTGAAAGTCACAGAGCTCGGAAATGATGATTTTTTTCCTATGCTTTTTTGTGGATGTGCCGCTTAAAGGTTCTTTTTGTGTCCCTCTCTTGATGCTTGTGATGACAATTGTCTCTTCACACTCATGTGTCCCTCTGTTCACTGTTGGTGCCCAGTCGGTGTTGCCTCTGTGATACATAGTGGCTGGTTTACCTAAGAGCTGGTATATTGAAATGCATACGCTTACGCATCCTGTTTCTATGCAACCGGTGTTGCTGGTTATACTTGCATGTGGCATTAATGTAAATCCATCCATCCATCCATTTTCCAAACCGCTTATCCTACTGGGTCGCCGGGGGTCCGGAGCCTATCCCGGAAGCAATGGGCATGAGGCAGGGAACAAGCCAGGATGGGGGGCCAGCCCATCGCAGGGCACACTCACACACCATTCACTCACACATGCACTCCTACAGGCAATTTAGCAAGTCCAATCAGCCTCAGCATGTTTTTGGACTGTGGGGGGAAACCGGAGTACCCGGAGGAAACCCCATGACGACATGGGGAGAACATGCAAACTCCACACACATGTGACCCAGGCGGAGACTCGAACCAGGGTCCCAGAGGTGTGAGGCAACAGTGTTAACCACTGCACCACCATGCCGCCCCCTAATGTAAATCTGGAGGATTAAATGTTAAGTCCACTAGAGGGCAGTGCAATAAATCCATGTTGGTCAGCTTCAAAAAATTATTTGACAAATTATAAAATCAGCAGATTTAAAATTCACTTGAATTTGCTTAACATAGACCGTTAGTTACTATATTATGGAGTGGCATTCCCTTAACCCTGTTTTTCCCATTGAACATATATATTATAGTATACAATTTTTGTGTACGTTTTTCAGGAAGGCATTGGTCGCGTTGTGGGAGGACTGACTGCATTTTCTCATACAACAATTGTGGAAAGTAAGCTAAGCAAAATGAGTATGTGAAAGAAACAGGTCAGGCTACTCTGAGTGTCTAAATGGCACATATCTATAGCTAACCTTGCATTGTTGGGTGAATCCTTCAAACCTGAATGTTATCTTTTAAGTAGGTTTGCATGGCAGTCATGCGGTGGTCATATGCTTTGCAATGCTGATAGGTGACTGCATTTTCATTTTCAAGTGCTTCCATACAACTGATGCTTTCATTCTTTCGTTGGACTGTCATCCACTATGAGCCATCATTCTTCCACCATATTACAGAATAATCAAGAAGGAAATTTTTAATTGATGCTTTTTAATGTCGTCAGGTTTAATTGCGTAACTGTAAAATATTGAGTACATTATATATAATTGAAAATGTCATTATCATGTATCATTATCGGATTTTGAAATCCTTAAATATCAAAATCAGTATCAAATAATGCTATATCGGTCTGGCTGTAGCACCAATATGATGGATGATCGCCTTTGCTTGGTGTGGATGGTATAGTGTAACATCACATGCAACCCTCCTATAGATAGTCTCCTCAGAGTATCTGAATACTGTTATATATATCAGCCAAGTACTTTATCATGGGTAATTTTTGCTTTTGATTCACCCCATCTGTCTGCACAAGAAATACAATTAGCAATAAGTCATTACTGTTCATTCTCTTAAATTTATATTTTATAGGGGGGCGAATAACATGACACATATTTTTGTCTCTGAATCAATTATTTTATTTAATCCTTTAATACGTAACATACCTATAAAAATCTAAATTTGAAATTTGAAATGCACAAAAGTACAGCAAACAGCAGTAGATACAAGCTATGGAATGAATTTAACATTGTTGTGTAAAACCTCTTTAATATGAATATTTTCAATACATTCAAAAATTGTTTTGACATTTTTGTGATTCCAAATCCAAAAATGTCAGATGGGTTATTCTCATGAACTGATGCAATCAGATGTCCAAGTCCAATGTATGGGGGGAAATATTTTTTGTGTTTTATGATTGGTTCGCTTGTGAACACTTTTTCATGGGCTGTGGAAGGATTAGAGGTTACACTAAAAATCTCATTACTGTAACATGCCATAACTCTAACTCTATTGAATAAATATAACATTTTAAAAATAAAAAATGTGTATGAAAATGACATTTTAATTATAACACAATACTGAGGATTTTGTTTGATAAAACCGGTTTTACAAAATTTAACTGATCTGCTCAGAAAAACGGATACTTGACAAGAAATAAAAATATTGTTTCTCATTACCGTAACTTCAAAAAACTGCATTAATATTATCAAGTTTTTTTTCCACCCATAATGCATCACAAAGAAGGGAAGATTAAAGATGGACATAAGGTGAGGCTTTCTCTCATTATGTTAAAATTTTAGGGATGTTTTACGGGGTGAATCTCCAGGAGTTCCCACTTTTTGAAAAACATTCAACAAGTGAAATATTTTAATATGAGGTCATCATGACTGTCACAAGTTTTAGCAACATTAGCTTATTTCTCGTTACTGCGTAATTTCTTTGCCGCAGTGCTGAACTTTGCAGTTGTGGTAGAGATTTCATGCATTCTTAACTCATTTATAAGCAACTAAATATAATATGACCTGTAATAATGATAAATAACATTAATGGAACTCCAAAAACACAGTATATAGTTAAAGCATTACTCACTGATGAGAGGTTTTTATTGTAGCCGATTTATTTTTCTTGGGATTTGAGGTATATGCTACTCAGAATATAAATGCTTATTTAGGGACAGAGGTAATTTCATGTGTCTCTTAAGTAGTGCTTTCTTTTTTTGCATGATATGCATGGTCCATGTAATATTGTGTATCCTTTTAAAGATCGACAGATAAGGAGAGAATGAAATCTTCAGTGAGTGCTAGGGTAAAGAAGCACAGAGAGAAAATATACAGTGACCCGGACCTTCTAGAGCAGCACAGGAAAAAGGAGAGAGAAAGGTACTACAGGCACTTAGATTGGAACTTTAATATTTTGATTAATGGACTGAGGTTGACAGTTAAAGGAGAATTATCATTATAGGGACGAAAAGTTTAAGCCTCAGTGTGCATATCATTGAAACTGTAATGTTTAGAGAAAATGTAACATTATATTCCGGTGTAGTATTTTTCACTTTGCAAAAACAACCCTAATTTTGACATTAATGGCATGACAGGGAGTAAACAATGAGAATGTCTTGGGTGATATATATAATAAAAATATATTTATTAATGGCACCTATATCATACTGTAGCTCTCATGCTTATGTCACCTAAGTATATTATAGGAAACATAGTAGTTCCAATAAATTGTATCTCTGATTATTGTGTTTAATTTGCTTTGCCATAGATATAAACAGCGAAAGGAAAAGGGTCTCCTGAAAACAGCTGCACAACTGACTCCTACACAACATGAAATGCAAAAGAAAAGGTGGAGAGAGAATACAGCAAAATATGCAGAACGGAAGAAAATACAGCAAGCATTACTCAGTCTTACTCCTCCATTTCAGTTTGTGGAAATTGACATATAACCACTGCAACAAAGTCCCCCTACCTCAGCACCCATATATTTTGATATCTGAACAATTGTGTTCATGCCATATTCATTCTTTTGGGATACACATCGAGATGTATACAGACACACTCATGTATTTCAGTGCTTTTCCATTGCATCAGGTACCCTACTTTCGCGCTATACAAAAATACATTTGTTTGTTGTTGTTTCTGAGCCCTAGTATATTATCCAAAATATTTTTATTTCTTGTCATGTATCTGTTCTTCTGACCACATCACAGTTAAAGCTTGGATTCCCCCCATTGTTCCATGCATCCACTATTATTACTTTAATAACTATTATGACCTTAATAATTATTACTTTAATTGTTGTTTTCTGAGTTTGTGCTATTTGCATAACCAACAAGAAAATGTTTGCAAGTCACACCTTGAAATATCGAAGTACCAAAAAAAGTTCCCTAGCTGGACCAGTAGTTTACTGGGACTGGGACTTTTGGTACTAGTACTTGAACGGAAGTTAATCGAAAAGAGAAAGCACCACACCAAAAGTATGGCACCTGGTGCCAGGGACGGATTATGGGTTGTGTGGGCCCCTGGGCAAAACGTTCGCGAGGGCCCCCACCACCACCAGCACCACCACCACAATTCAAGGGCCCTTGGTAGCCAAACGCCCTCCCTATAGGGTCAGGGGCCCTTGTAGGCAGAGGATCAAAGAATGTAGGCCCTCTAAAATAGACAAACGAAAATACATTGTTGATAAGCGTTGCAAATTTTTTTGGGCTAGGGGCCCCATGGGCCCCCTGCACCCCAAGGGCCCCTGGGCAGCGGCCCCGCTGGCCCGGTCTGTAATTCATCCCTGCCTGGTGCAATGGAAAAGTTCCCTATGTAAACCTGTTCTGTTTTATATTATATTGTTTTATGGTATGAAAAACCCTGCTGCGGTGCTCATTACCATTACTTTGTGAATCTACATTTTTCTCTGGCTCATAAAATTACTTTATAGACTCAAGTTGTACAGCTCGTTGTCTAAATCTGAGGTGGTAAATTGGTTTTATTAAATTACCATTTTTTTCCCTGTAATAATCAGAAGAATTTTGTCAAGTCTAAGGCAAGAGTTAAGACTTTTTTTTTTCACAAAACTTGAACAAGATGTATATCTTATCATGCAAATTGTTTATTGGGGGTCACATGCAATTACATTGGAGGATTTAAACATTAGTTTTGTGTTTTATGTCACCTTAAAACTGTTACAGTAATGAGATGCAATAAATGGTTAAAAATCAATAAATCAGACCAACAAATGTTGTACACAAAAACAAGCTCCCATATTTCATTATGACATTAAAAAAGTACAAAGTTTAAACTCCAATCTGCATGTCCAAGCAGATGCCTGTTTAAATTGAAATGAGCTTGAGAAATGAGGTGGCTCATCTGCAGTTAATACTGGTACTTGCAATAAAATCTAAGTTTTTAATCCTATAAAGCAAGTTGTATCATATTTGATACTTGGTATTCTTAGATTGTCAATTACATGATAATAAAAAATAATAAAAGCAGTTGTATAGCATAGTTTTTGTTTTTTGCCCTCTGGTGGATTATCCATGTACTACATGCTGTAGAGGTCGGATAAACACTAAGTCAGAAAACGGTTGCTTTCATAAATGCTTATTTCTAATTTCCCAATTCTGGAAAACTTGCAGTAAGAATAGAATTTCTTTTTTCAGCAATTTCAAAATGATGGATTGGATTTACACAACTTAAATTTCCATATTTATAATAAAATTGTGTTGAAAATGTGGCAAAAATGATACCTCAGGAATATAATGTATCTGTAAATCTGTCCATAAATCATAGTACTGAACATAATCATTTGAATATTGCATTGAGTCACTTGCTAATCTATTTTAAAATAATTTCCCATGCCTTGACTCTCAAACTGTATGGAATGTTGAACAGGTCATAAAATTTACACTATGTAGCTTCCATGTTTTTTAGATTGCAAAAAAAAGTACAGTTTTGAAGAATTTGTTATGCATGATTAAGGGACATGGATCAGTTGGGGGAGAATGAGGATGATGATGATGATGATGATGATGATGATGACTATTTATGAGGAGTGGTCAAAGCTTATTTAGGAAAGCTCAGATAATCTCTCAGAAAATCATGCAATTTCAACCAATCCCCTTTGAGATTGCACAGCCTGCGCCCAACAAATGCACAGCAACTTGATTTAGTGGAGAAGCCATGCTGCTGTGCTGGCGATACATGGTAGAGAAGTATCAGTGAAGACAGTGACAGCTACAACATATTTTCAAACATGGAAATATTGTGGATGGATACGGTAAAAAGTCATCAATGGTGTAGTGGTACTTTGGCTGTTTTGACATGCAAACAACTGGTGCTCTGTAATAAAAACTATGGCAAAATCTAGTGCGAAATAAAACTGCAAGTACTGCAAAACTTAATTCACCACCTGAAGCATTACCATCCAGTAGAACATATGGAATGAAATGTCAAAGCTGTCCCCTTCAGCAAGCATCAAAGCAGTTAGGGACAATGCCCAGCAATAACCGATACTGTCGGCATTCTATAGTGTGTCATCATACGGCAAAAGAAAAAGGCCCAGAGACATCGTGATGTTACTTTCTTTACAGCAAAAAACAGGGTGTCACTGTGCACCATGAACAAGTGGGTTCAAAATATACGGGTCATTTCAGGCTTGCGGTTACATTTCATGTTCACTGGACTAAACTTTTTTTTGGTGGTAAAAAGTATAATTTAGTGCAGGGTTTCCCAAACCATGTGACGGCCGACTTTAACAATTCAAAATGCAGCCACAGCCCACATTAAATATCACCACACACACACACACACACAAGCTCACACTGAAGTTTCATTGCATATTATTAGCAGTACATGCACCAATCAGCAAGCATATCCGATCTGAATACAAATACCAACCTTCTTTGTATATTTGCAATGCTGAAGTGAAAGTACTGATTTGTTTTTTCGTAAAGATGCTCACTCGCCTAATGAGAGGGCTGGTGTTGTAATCCAAATGCCAAATGCTCACTGCTGTGCAGTAACCCTTCACATTCGCAAATTTGACATTCACGGTTTTAGCTATTCACAAGCTGGCTGTAAACAATTGCGCGGAAATATTTTCGGAAAAGGAAATCATAAAGAAATTTGACATGCAAAGTGTGCAGTACAGCACTCTAATAAATAAACTGTTTTTCTTGTCATTCAGGCTAGCAGACTTATAGGTTGAGCTTTGGGGTGTTCAAGTATTATTTTTTAATTTTCACGCTCATGGGGACGACCTTCCCTAACCCTCTCAAATGTGCATTTTCTCCTAACCTTTCATTGTAGTTTTAATGTCTCTGCTCTTCATTGGTTTCAAGTGATCCTGTTGAAAGCCATTGATCCATTTTCTGTTGGTTTTAGCTTGCTGTGAAGCTTCTCACTAATTGTTCTACAAAAGCTTCATGGAGACATTTAAAACACTTAAAAACTGTACCAAAGTGAATGGTACTTCTTGTTTTCTTATGCATGTTATACACACACAGTTCTCTCATCACTGTGACTTCGGTGATCAGCTGGGTTGAGGTCAGGCTTTTTAATACTTTTTAATCACAGTCATTTTTTAATGACTTTGTCAGTCAGTTTGTTTCTAATGATGTTGCATCATTATATTCTATTTCTGCGGCGATTAGTGCTTTTTAAAAATACAAATGTTTTGGGGTTTCCATGGACCCCAGTCAAAGGTATCTAGTTTTTATAAATGGAACTGTGTGTTTAGTTAATGTTCGCCATGGGTCCTAATGTAAACTATCACACAGTAACACAGATGCAGTAGCCACAGATTCCCACATGTACACTGTTGACAACTTGAGATATTGCTGTTCCAAAGGTAAGATGATGTTCAAAATCAGAAATACAGTAAATAACTTCATAATGAAATTTTATATAACAGTCAGATTTAATGTTTATGTTCCATTATGCAAGATAACGTTGTAAAATAGTATGCATGCATATGAATGCCACACAGTCAATGATCAAGACAGGGTGTGAATGTGGGAAAAAGGGACACTTTTTTGAAGTTGCAGAGGGGGATGGAGGGATTTTAGGCCTCCAAGATGTTTTTGGCTGTTTTTTTTTTTTAATAGATTTTAATTTGCAGTTCATTCAATTTAAGGTTATTTTTCATGTTCTGAATCTCCCTTCTTTCTGTATTGTTCATGGGTGCCATACCGACTCTCCATCCATAGCATCCAAATAATGCCAGATGGACATGGAACAGTTGGTTGTACCCTCAAACCAGCTTCCTGCATGGAGAGGCCATGATTTTTATTGTGGTTTGCAGTGGTTGCTTCGATTTCATTTGAAACTTCCGTTCTGTTGCATGGCCTTTGACCGCATCTTTCTGGGTGAAGTCTGCGTCCATGTCCACTCGGCCTTGGACTACATCCTTGCCTATCATGCTTCATAGTGCATTAAACCACCAACAAGCCACATATACAGCTTACTTCTTGTTATGTGTGTGAGCATGTGCTTATTGGTGTAGATATCTGTTTGCAAGAAGTGGATAGCTCATTGCAAGGATGGGCTTTCATTGTAGTTTTAATGTCTCTGCTCTTCATTGGTTTCAAGTGATCCTGTTTTGGTTTGGTTGTTATCAGCTGAGGGCATTTTTTTACCAATTTGCTTGATGTGGCACTTCCATTTGATAATTGTATTATGGACTGCTGTGTGTAGTGTTTTGCAAGAAGTCAACTGGCAATTGAAACTGTTTATGTGCAATGAGAAAACAGTTGACTGTTGTGGTTTTGTTCATATGGGATTGACAGTTGACTACATGTGTTGCAGGCATGTCTAAGCAACTGAGAAAAACTGCAATTTCATGACAATGTTTCTGTGCAATGTTGATAACCTGAAACATCAGCAGTTAATGAATCGCCATGTTCGCAAAAAATGTTATGGCATTTCGTTTGCAGTAAATTCACAGTTTATCGCTGTAACTCTAAAAGTGTAGAGTTCCTTTGTGTTTAAAATGAAAGTAAATTAGACAGCATAGACTGTCATCACTGATGTTGTCTGGTCGCATCACTGTCTGTCATCACGTGGCATGACCCGGGAAATGACACGCATTCCTGGGCAAAAATAAAGAAATAAATAATGGACCAGAATGATAATTGCAAGGCCTGGTTGCTGCAGCAAACATTTGGGGGAAAAGCTGGAAACAAGAAAATTCAATTATTTAGTCTTCTTATACGGAATGATAAAATCATGAAAAGATTTAAATGCTTGATATAAAATTCAAACTTACGCATGTCTAATTGTTTGAAACTTTCCTCTCTTTTGGCTATTTGCTGTTGAGACCATTATAATGTTATGGAACTTTAGTTTTTTTTTAGGTTTTTTTTTGTCCAGTAATGTATGTCAGCTCATAAATTATAACTTCAACAGCAATTCTATTGATGATATGCCTTAAATACATTTTTTATGTATTGAAATGGTTAGATACATACTTACTGTGAATGGGAGTGAATGGAATCTTGAAAAATTATCATTAATGCAAAAATGATCAGGGATTAATGTCTGATGCATTTTGACACTAAAATTGCTACTTTATAATGGTTTTAATTTCGAAACATTAATTGCATAATATATTTGCAAATGTGAATTTCTAGAAGGCATTACTACAGAAACACCCATTTAAAAAAAACTTGATTAAAATTCACATTAATTCTTGTGTCTGACAGAGTAGAAACAAGAGAAGGTGAGCCAACCAGGAGTATTTCAGTTTCGTTTACAATTCATTTGTAAAACCACAGGCAGCCATTTAGTGCTTGATTTCACAAAGGCAGTTAATTAACAAGCCAGGAGGCATAGATCTGATAGCGTGGACACTTACATATAATTGTGTGTTGGCATAGCAATGGAAATTAAGACCTAAGGGAAGCGCATAAAGGAAAAAAAGAATAGGTCCTAACACTGATTTCTGGGGAACACCCAGTATGAAGGACAGTGGTAGATGTGTGTGCCTCGATTGAGACATCAGTGATGGCCTCTAAGGTGGGATGTAAACCAGGAAAACACAGGATTGGCAGTAGCAATATCTGAAAGGCGGGAGAGCAAGATTCTGTGATTGACAGTATCAAATGCAGAGCTGAGATCAAGATGTAACAGGATGCTGGCTGCTCCAGAATCTACAGCCATGAGTAGATATTTGACAACCCTCAGGAGAATGGTTTCAGAACTGTGATGGGTTCTGAAGCCTGATTGAAATGGTAAGTACAGATTAAAGGCATTCAAGTGATCTTTGAGTTGACCAGCAACAACCTTTTCCGATATATTTGCCATAAAGCAGAGATTATAGATGGATCTATATGATGTTAACTGATGCGGGTCTAACCCAGGTTTTTTGAGTGATAGCAGCAGTTTTCAATATAGAATGAATAATGCTAGTAGCAAGGCTACAGTTTACAAAGTGGGAAATGGGTGCAAAAAATGCTAGAGTAATCGTTAATCGTTGTAGTAAGGGCAGGTCTAACTGACAAGTAGATGAGTTTGACTTCAAAATTAATTCTGCAACAGAAGTAGATGTTTTGGGAGGAGATTCTGAAAGAGATTGAACAGCAGGTTCTAGTAGCAAGTCAGAAGTGGGGAGAGGATGAGAGTCAGCAGAAAAACACTGATATAAGTTCCAATTTTGGATTGAAAGAATTTCAAAAATGAAGTAAAGCACTCAACCGAAGCAGCAGGGTTTTTAACACGAGGCTGGCAGACTCTATTCACAGTGGAAAGCTGATTTCTGGGCCTGCAAGCAGCATTGTTAATAAGAGAGGAATAATACGATGAATGGGCAGTTATAAAAGCCATTCTGTGTGCTTTAAGGTGTTCAGTATAGGCCATAGTATGGACTGTCAGGCTCGTATTCTTACAGAACCTCTATAAGCATTGACCAGCTTCTGTCATGGTACATAACTCTGGCATGTACACAGAGAAGCATTAGAAGTGGAGAAAAGCCTGGATTTTACAGGTGCCATATCAACCAAAACTTGACTATAGAATTATACAAAGTAAGCATCTGCATTGGCGATGTCAGATCCATCACATAATCAAGGTGAGAAACGGAACCAAACCTAACAAAATATAACTGATCAATGGAATTGGTCTTGTTTTGTGCTAGAAGCATATATCAGTAAATATGTGACACGAAATACTAGTGTCAGAACCGAACACAAAATCATTCTGAATACCAGACGAACAGGTGGGATCTAGAATATGACCCTTAGCATGGGTTGGAAAACCTACATGCTGTATATACTGAAACAATCCAATGTAGAACCTAGATTGGCAAGCAAGCGAACAATTGGAATCTACATGAAAATCGATGATGACGTAACAAACCGAAGTGAATGATTCGTTTAGCTCAGTAAAATATTCTCGGTGAAACTTAGGTGGTCTTTAGACTAGTGTATATATACAGAGTCCTGACTAGCAATTGTGTAAACATATATTCATAAGAACATAAGAAATTTACAAACGAGAGGAGACCATTTGACTTATCAAGCTTGTTTGCGGAGAACTCAACTAATAGCTCAGAATTGTTAAAATCTTATCTAGTTCTGATTTAAAGGAACCCAGGGTTTTAGCTTGTGCTACACTAGCAGGAAGACTATTCATACTCTAACTACTCACTGTGTAAAGAAGTGCTTGCTCAAATTCATTTTAAAATGTTCTCCTGCTAATTTCCACCTATGGCCTCAAGTTCTAGTACTTAAACTAATATTGAAGTCTATGTATTGAAGCCATTTAGCTGAACAGCATGCAGACCTGTTACAATCTTGTATATATGGATCATGTGCCCCCTTAGTCTCCTTTGCTTGAGGCTGAACAGATTCAGCTCAGCTAACCTCTCCTCATAAGACATTCCTCTAAGACCAGGAATCATTCTCTTCGCCCTATGTTGTACCATTTCCAAGGCAGCAATGTCCTTTTTTTGGTATGGTGGCTAAACCTGCACACAATATTGTAGGTGGTTACCAAGGAATTGTATAATCTTAGCATCACCTCCCTTGACTTAAACTCCACACACTTAGAGATGTAACCCAACATCCTATTGGCCTTTCTAATTGCTTCCCCACACTGGCGAGTGTGGGAAATTCCCTATATTCAAATGATGAGACATGGCGCAAATCGATGAGGATAGCCTTAAGACTGTCCCACAGCCAGACCACCACCCCTACCCTTCAAACAGGGTTTAGAAAAAAAGCTGTAACCACAGGGTGTAAGTAGGTTCAGCTGTAGATAGTCATTGAGTCTCTGCCAGGTTTCAGCAAGCAACAGAATTCCCAGTTGTTTAGTGGTGATCAGGTCATGTGGAGAAGTAGCTTTGTCCATTAAAAGCAACAGTTCAAAAGTGCAGAACGAAAATCTAAGTCAGAGTACCTCTCTTGAACAACTGATGCTGTTGTCCTCAGTAGGTGTCTCAACAAGCTACCAATTCTAGTTCAGTGTGTAGAAGATGGGCCTTGTAGACCGCATTGCAGAGAGGGTTACAGGAGAGATGTGCCTAATATCAAAATCACGTCTTGAAAAGCAACAAATATAAGGGATTTTTTTCTTTAGCATATTACAGTAGAATCTTGGAACTCAAATGCCTCTTAAGTCAACCATCTTGGACATCAAACAGGTCTGTTGAATTTATTTTTACTTGTACCTCGACCGAAATCTTGGAACTTGACCGTTCCGGATAAAACTTATATGTGTAGATGTATTCAGCTCCACCAATTCGGGTCAGTCGAGAAAAGGGACGACTGCATCCAAGAGTTACAGGGAGAGAGAAAAGATGGCCGATGATGTTTCTGATCATACTCTACTATCTGCTGAAAACTAGAGGTTATGCAACTCTTATGAAAAAAATTATGAAATATGAATTAAATCCAACATTACTTTTTTACTTAATGGATACCATTGTTGTACCTTATTCATTAATTTTTTGAGACCAATAAAAAATGGGTCTGGAGATTATATGAGCACTGGAAAAATGTGAAATAGAAGTAGGACAACTTACTATGAAAATATTATGCGCATTAAGGAAATGATTTACTATTTAGATTAATCAGTCGCACTGCATAACAGTTTTCAAGGGCATGGAGGGAAATCTTGGTGAAAAATCATCAAATTCATGTTTGTAGAAATTACTATGTACATAACAATCAAAATATTTGAACAGTGGCCAAAAATGTACTCAATTGCCTTTTCCAAATACTAATCCGTCATTGATCAGTGTGCTCCACAAATTATGCCACGAAATAGATTTCTGTACTCTGTATATAAGTATTCACAAAGTTGTTCACAAATAAACTTTGTCTAACATAGTATGGCAAATCAAGGAGCACCATGCTACATTTTCACCCCAAGGCGCCAAGTTACATTTTCTCCATGAAAGCATGAAGGCATCACTTTCTTTCATGCACAAAAATCAAAAGCAATGATTCATTTTGTACACAGAATTGCGTTTTGTGGATAGAAGCCTGAATTTATCTCATTACATGAATAAAAAATAATTTTGTTCACAAAATGCATTTTTGTCAATGAAATAAATTCATTTTGTGTACAAACATGCATTTCGTGAATGAAAGAAAGTTATTTTGTAGACAATAGACAAACAGGCGTGGATTGACCCTCGAGTAGTTCTGGAGTTTTCCTGGTGGGCCGGTCTTTTTAGGGCCAATCTGGTTTTCTCAAGGCTGGTGATCGCGATCAGGAAGCATACCACGGGGCACCCAGTGGCAGTTTTTGCCACCAGTCTAACACCGCATTTGCGTGGAGCAACAGACATCTGGGGCCCCCTGTTGGCCACAAACATTTACAATACAAAATATTAAATAATGTTCTTATATACGTGTTCTGATACACAGCTAGCTAGATGGGGCTTCTCACTATACTTGACAGCTGTTTGTTTAGTTTGTGAAACATCTGAGGGGGCTGTCGTACCAAGCAAATTCCCAGGCTGTTTTTCTTGCCTGTCTGGCCCTGGGTGTAATCCAGTGATGTTCATCAGATTAACTTCTACTCAAAGGTATATTGTGTTCTCAGAGTGAAGATGAGCATACAGGTTTTCCTGATGTAAGTTGTATATATTTACCTGAGTCAATCTCTGACAGTCTGTACAGACAACAAATTCACATTTTGTTTTACCTTCGTATAGCCATACTTTGCAGTAACTGGTGCCTTTTGAAAATACTTCTAGTATGTTCTGTCTCTCTTCTGTTTAACCGGCTAACTTTGACATGATGCTTTGAGTGTGTCTCTTAAGTACTTATTTTTTCAATGTATACAATGATGTCTTCTACAGATATTCCCTACTTTGCCATCAGTGTTCACTGGCCGAAGGGCTCCAAACTCAAGCAAAAGGACTAGGAAGACCCGAGCAGGGAGGGAGCGTATTGTTATTAAGAATGTGATTTGTCTTCCAAAAAACACTCCTTCACATAGTGGAAAATGGAAGGTTCCAAGAGGCCGGGATAGAGAGATTCTTGGCATGAAAGGTCTGATCGGCAAATTGCGCCTAAGTTCTGGATGGTCCTCAGAGCGCATCACATCTGAAATAAATTCCCTCTTCCAAGGTGCACTTGACAAAAAAGAAGGAAGTCAATTTACATTCCTTGAGGTAAATTGAATCACATCTCTTTTGTGTATAAGTTTGGTCATAATTTTGTCATGTAACTTACAGTGTCTTTGTATTTTGTGTTGTAGTGTTTGCCCGGTTCACGCTATCTTATCATACCAAGAAGATCATGTGATTTTTCATGGAATGGGTCTGAGGTTCTCTGCCTCAGTGGGCAGGGTGCACTGTACGTTTTGTCAGAGACCAATTCTTCAGATGAGAAGGTACCTAGATGAAGCATTTTATTGACTTGATTGTGCATTTACCTAGTATTTTTAATGCGAACTCACCTGGGGCTTTTTGTATTTGTCAAAGGTTGCGTTATCAGATATCAGCATTGAACACACTTCACCGATGAAAAGAAGAAGAGGTACAGACAAATATACATGAAAGTTTTATCACTGATTTCAGGGTTTCATTTTGACATCTTTACATTGTCACCATTATAGTATTATTAATGTCATTATTATGTTGTTAATAGTCTCCCAGACCTGTGATTTTTTTTTGGCTATAATGGCTCTGCTTAGATATGAAGGGGCTTCTTGATGTGTAAAATAACCAACCAGAGTCCATTATTTCTGAAGGCATGTTGGCTCATCACAATGTATTGACAGTGTCTGAAGACCATGTTTTAAGTGATTTAGTGGCTTGTCACATCCCAGCATTAGAGGATCCAGCTTTTGTGCTCAGTAAATAGGTTTCTATATGTGCCACCAGTCCAGCAAAAAATGATTTAGCTATAAGTTCTCGTTTAATGATGTGAAAAGATATATTTTACTGCTGACTGAATGTTTTGCTGCTAGTCATTACACATATATTTTAAAATATCCTTTAAATGTTTATTTCCCCTGTTAATTGTAGTAGTTCTATTTCCACTGTACAATAATAATTTGTGTTTTGTCAGTGTCACAATGGAATTGCAGTAAAATCCCATTGGGATTTTTATAGGTAGTGGTATCAATTATATGATTGCAGCTACTTATTTATTTCAGAAAACTTACAGTATTGTTCTTGTATTCATAAATAACATAAATATGATTTGTATTTCCTCTGATCATAAAAATGAGCAGTTATGTTCTGTGGGAAGGACAAGAATGGTGGAATTAGCTCCATATGATGACAGTGAGGATGAGATGGGACAGTGACAGTGACATGGATATGAATGGGAGCAGAAAGGGAGTATTTATGTGGCAGGTTTAGTCTGAGATTCAGACTGAATATTGATGTAACCCAGTGTAATTTTGCTGCGAAAATTAAGATTAACTTAATTTATCCCATGAAGAAAATGTGTATGCAAACAGCAGCAAGTACGCAGTGCACAGATGAACAGTGCACATAGAGCAAACAATTTCAAACAAACAGTGCACATAGAGCAAACAAATTCAAACAAACAGTGCACATAGAGCAAACAAATTCAAACAAACAATGCACATAGGGCAAACAAATTCAAACAAACAGTGCACACAGGGCAAACAAATTCAAACAAACAGTGCACACAGGGCAAACAAATTCAAACAAACAGTGCACACAGGGCACACAAATTCAAACAAACAGTGCACATAGAGCAAACAAATTCAAACAAACAGTGCACATAGAGCAAACAAATTCAAACAGTGCACATAGAGCAAACAAATTCAAACAAACAGTGCACATAGGGCAAACAAATTCAAACAAACAATGCACATAGGGCAAACAAATTCAAACAAACAGTGCACATAGGGCAAACAAATTCAAACAAACAGTGCACAGGGCAAACAAATTCAAACATACAGTGCACATAGGGCAAACAAATTCAAACAAACAGTGCACACAGGGCAAACAAATTCAAACAAACAGTGCACACAGGGCAAATAAATCCAAACAAACAGTGCACATAGGGCAAACAAATCCAAACAAACAGTGCACATAGGGCAAACAAATTCAAACAAACAGTGCACATAGAGCAAACAAATTCAAAGAGTACACAGTACAAAAACACAATAGTCAGTACTACTACTATGTGTGATATCACACCACAAGCCTTTTGTAAGGCGATTGATATGTTTGCACCAAAGTCCAAATCAATACCGGATCACATTTCTATTTACGCGATTTTCAGTCAAAGACAAAAGTACTACATGAACTACATCGTGAATATGGTCTTAGTGAGAAACACTACTTAGTTTATTAAGGAGTCACATTCCCCTAACCCTATTTGTCCCATTTGTTATTTGAATTTTAGTACATGATTTTAGTGAAGACAAGGTTGTGTTGTAATAGTATCCTGAAAAACACCATTGGAACATAAAGGAAAAACATACACATTTAACAACAACAACAATTACTGATGTTACTTATGAAATAAAAAAAGTAGCAGCATAATTGCACTATTACAAAATACTTTTCCACCGCACCAGGTATTTTCAGTCCTTTACTTTTTCCATTGGTAGAGTACCAGTACCTGTTTGTTACTTCACTACTTTGGGGTGGGACTTGAATGTCATTCTTTGTCAGTTGACTATGCAAATAGCCTGCCTCTGAAACACAATACAACCACTGTCTTGAAAAAAAGTTGCGAACTCAAAAAACAACAGTAAACAAAGTAAAAAACTAAATAAAAGTAATATTTATTTATGCTTGGCCAATGAAGAGATCTTAGCTTAAATTGTGATCTGGTCGGAAAAAGAGATACGACAAGATTAGGATGGCATGCCCAGGTGCAAATTATTAAGTATAATCTAGGACAGGACTGTATTAGAAAGCATCATTGTGTGACTTTGTTGTAATAAATATTGGGATATTTATAAAACAAAAAAACAGCAATGATGTAAATGATTATGATTGTCTCGGATAATATATGCAGAGCTCATGCATAAGCAGTGGAGGTAAACTTTGAACTGATTTTTAAACATACTAGATGATCTTGAAAAACAATAATCATCAATACCACTAAACTTGCTTAATTTTTTTTTCCTATGACAGAGTAAAAATGTTTTAGGGAAATAATCCCGTGTGATTCTCATGTCGCTGTTATTGTGCCTGGATAAAACTTTACTGACAGCCTTAACTGCCTGCAGCAGTAATAGTAAAATGTTTTTCGCAGTAACCCTGTAATTGACCTTGCTGCCGTGCACTTCCGTGTCTGCACGTGCACTTCTGTGTCTGCACGTGCACGTGACTTGGAATGTCATGGTGCACACTGGGAAATAGGGCTCCCCAAAGCCACTGTGTAATTCGAACCCTGCTGACTAGCTATGTAAGAATTACATGTGCATAACATGCAATGTTGGTATTAATATCACACATTTTTCAAATTATTCCTCCTCGTGTTATGATGTCATTTGGCCCCAGTAGCAGTTTTTGCGGCAGTGGAAAACCAGCACCATGAAGTACCAGAAGTATGGTACTTGGTGCAGTGGAAAAGCCTTAAAACCATGTATTAAACCTTAAATATTACAAAAGCACATCCCAGATTCACAAATTTGAATATAAGACCATGTGTGGTTATCCCAGATTCAAAAACAGGAGCCATTTAAAAACAATGTGGTTTATGTATTCACATAGAACATCCATCCATCTTGAAAATTCTTTGATAAAGATTTTTTTTCCCCTACGACAGAGTAACAGAGTAAAAATATTTTAGCAAACTTTGACCCCCACGCTATAATGTCCATACAGAAATGAAAGTAAGAAAAAGCCTTATTTAAAAATTTTAAGCTGACTAGCAATGTAAGAACTGCAACTGCATCATCCACCCTTATAGGATCCTACAGCTGTTTTTTAAATTCCATGCAAAATTCCCTGCTTCGTGTTGTGTTGTCATTCAGCGGCGGTACCAGTTCTTACACCAGTAGAGAACCAACATCCTGAAGTACTGTACTTTTGGTAGTTTATTGAAGTACCAAAAGTATGGTATCTGGTGCAGTGGAAAAGCATCCAAACATGGGGTGCTTCCTGGTGTGTTGTGGTAGGAACTGGTTTATTGTGACTCAAGCATCATCATAAAATTTTAAATATTGTTTTTACACATGTATCCAAAAATCAACAGGCACAATGCAGGGTCTCAGACACCATTCATGCATACAAACTGGCAAATCCAGTTTACCGTAGAATGTTTTTGGACTTTGGGGGGAAACCAGAGATCCTTGAGGACACGCGGTATAGAATATGAATGATTGTTTACACATAATCAAATTATATATTGCAGGAAAATGCATATATTTGATGGCTCGCAAGCTGCATTTTAATGTTTTTAAGGGCAACGTTAAAGGATAAATTGTAAGAACTCATTTAGTATAGAGTTCCAACTGTAGAAATATATCAATTTATTAAAGATTATGCATTTAAGAATTTTAGAAGAGAAATTGATCATTTCTAAGGAAAGCATTTTTTTTGTTGTTTTTGAGTTGCCATATGGTAACATCTTGCTGTATCGTCTTTTAAAACTGTTGTTCCTTTTGAAATTACTGAAGTTATTTAATGTAAATAAATGTAGTGGAAAGGATTCCATGGTTATAACATAATGCGTACCATAAAAGGTTAAAATATTAATAATAATAAAGAAACATTTCTCTTCCTCTGGTTGTGGTGCATGTTTGGCAAGTTTTGGTGAAAGCTCCTGATTGTAAGCAATAACAATTGAAATATACTTAACTACGATTATTTATGATGTAATTTCCCAATTAGCTTATGCTGTTCATGGGCTTAACCTGTCTTATTGTTCGATGATTGTAAAATATTTTTATTTTTTGTGAATATTTGACTGAACATTAACTCTAAAATCATGATATGATATCACAGGAACACAGACAATTGTTTAAATGGTTTCATTTTTGTTTTTTTTTTTATTTCAAGTTTATGAAGAAGATGCCTGCTGACATCATATGCAGTTCTCTGGAACAGCTAGAACCTGTTGGAGTCGAGTCTCCCGTCGACAACATCTCAGTGATGACACTCACCAGGAAGCCTAATGGAGGGAGGAAGTACAACAAAAAGCAGTACTGCTTGTTCTGCGATAAGCCATACTCGAAAATCGCACGGCATATAGAGCAAGTTCACAGAAATGAAGTAGAGGTTGCTCATGCCCTCCAATTTCCCAGAAAATCCAAGGAGAGGCGGCAGAATTTAGACTATTTGCGTAACCGTGGAAATTTCATCCATAATCACCAAGTTTTGAAACAAAGGAGAGGAGTCCTTGTTCCGCGCAAACAGTCGAGTAATACTGCTGAACTTCCGAAACATTATGTCCACTGTCTGAACTGCCATGGTTTGTTTCTAAAGAAGTATCTGTGGAAACATACGAAGAATTGCAAGCATTCAGATAGCTACCTTCAAGACAGGGAGGAGACTCATGAGGCACATTCCCACCGCATGAACTTTTTTCAGGAACCAGAACCTTTTTCAGGAACCAGGAACTTCTGTAATGTTGCCACCACTGGAACTCGGCCTGATTGTAGTTCCTCTGAGGCAGTTCTGGAAACTTTTTTTAGTCCCTACTCCAGACTTGGTACTTATTGTTCAACCACAAACTATTGGGGTGGGGCTCACAGTGATAACTTGCAGATTGGTTAATCAACTTAATCACAACCACCAGCGCTAAGTGCAAGTTACACCGTAAAATGGGGACAAGATACTTTTTGATTTTCTTTCTACAAATGAAAATAGTGGAGCAACAAAATTATTACATTGCCATGTACGACAGTCAGGCTGTAATTATGTAGTGTTTGCTTAATGTGTCATTTTTACTTTGATCATTTGTTTAAACATCTAATTTAGATTTACATTTTTCCCTCCAAACCCTTACTTTTTATTATTCACCTGGTAATTTTATCCAGACTAATGTACAGCCTGTTTATCTGTTTTTGCTTAGTCTGTTCGATTCATCTCCATCATTACAAAATCTTCCGTCTTTGATCCCGTGATCCTGGATAGGGTCATATGAGGTCCTGCCATTTTCAGAACTTCATGAGTTCTGGTTCCCAGAATGTTCATATCCAGTTCTCTGGAATTTCTATGAATGTTGAGTAATATGTCTGCAATGATACTACAAAGTTTGTGCAATTTTTCTACTACGTTGATATATAAATACACTGCTCAAAAAAATGAACACTTTGAAAATACATCAGATATCAATTAGGAAAAAAATCATGCAGGATTTCTATGCTGATGTAGACTGGGTAATGTGTTAGGAAGGAAAGGATGCCACATCGTTTGATGGAAATGAAATTATCAACCTACAGAGGGCTGAATTCAAAGACACCCCGCAAATCAAAGTGAAAAATGATGCGGCATTACAGTAACTCAGAATCATACTCAGTAGTTTGTATGGCCCCCACGTGGTTGTATGCATGCCTGACAATGTCGGGGCATGGTCCTAATGAGACCACGGATGGTGTCCTGGGGGGTCTCCTCCAGGTCTGGACCAGGGTATCACTGAGCTTCTGGACAGTCTGAAGTGCAACCTGGTAACAGCGGATGGACGAAACATAACGTCCCAGAGGTGTTCTATTGGATTTAGGTCAGGCGAGCGTGGGGGGCAGTCAATGGTATCAATTCCTTCATCCTCCAGGAACTGCCTACATGCTCTTGCCACATGAGGCCGGGCATTGTCGTGCACCAGGAGGAACCCAGGACTTACTGCACCAGTGTAGGGTCTGACTATGGGTCCAAGGATGTCATCCTGATACCTAATGGCAGTCAAGTGCCGTTGTCTAGCCTGTAGAGGTCTGTGCGTCCCTCCATGGATATGCCTCCCCAGACCATCACTGACCCACCACCAAACCGGTCATGCTGAACAATGCTGCAGGCAGCATAACATTCTCCATGGCTTCTCCAGACCCTTTCTGTCACATGTGCTCAGGGTGAACCTGCTCTCATCTTTGAAAAGCACAGGGTGCCAGTGGCAGACCTGCAAATTCTGGTATTCTATGGCAAATGCCAATCGAGCTCCATGGTGCTGGGCAATGAGCACAGGGCCCACTAGAGGACGTCGGGCCCTAAAGCCACCCTCATGAAGTCTGTCTCTGACCAAACAATCAGAAACATTCACACCAGTGGCCTGCTGGAGGTCATTTTGTAGGGCTCCAGCAGTGTTCATCCTGTTCCTCCTTGCACAAAGGAGCAGATACCGGTCCTGCTGATGAGTTAAGGATCTTCTACGGTCCTGTCCAGCTCTCCTTGATTATCTTCCTGTCACTTGGAATCTCCTCCTTGCCCTTGAGACTGTACTGGAAGACACAGCAAACCTTCTGGCAATGGCACGTATTGATGCACCATCCTGGAGGAGTTGGACTACCTGTGCAACCTCTGTAGGGTCCAGGTATCGCCTCATGCTACCAGTAGTGACACTGACCGTCGCCAAATGCAAAACTAGTGAAAAAACCGTCAGAAAAGATGAGGAGGGAAAAATGCCAGTGGCCTCCACCTGTTAAACCATTCCTGGTTTGGGGGTCGTCTCATTGTTGCCCCTCTAGTTCACCTGTTGATAATTTCATTAACGCCAAAGCAGCTGAAACTGATTAACAACCCCCTCCGCTACTTAACTGACCAGATCAATATCCCAGAAGTATAATAGACTCTGATTAAAAAGTGTTCCTTATATTTTGAGCAGTATAGAATTTTATTTGTAGATTCTTAGAATGTTACTTTTTTTAAGAATGTCATATTGTTTCATTGTCCTGAGAACATTTTAGTGTACATTTTTAATATGCTACTCAAATTACATTACTTGTAGGTCCTACTATATATATTCAGTATTGATACATTTTCTTGGACCTTTCTTAGTGCAGCTTGTAGATATTTTCTAAATGTACATTTGTTCTTGAAGCATGAAAACCATCAAGTAATACTTATATTTAGTCATTTAGCAAACACTTTTATCCAAAGTGACTTGTATGTTGGAATATGTAAGTATAATATGTAAATGCCTGGAAAATAAAAGAATGAGTAATATGGCTGATCCAAAGGTTTTTCTATATTTTAATGAAATACTTTCAACATCCAATCAAAATGTTTAATAAAAAGGAAAGGAAAAATTTAGGACTAAATACAGCTTTGGAGAAAATTAAGAGACCATTTTTAGTTTTACTAATTTCTTGATTTATGGGGGGTGCTTCTGTGTAAATTATACATTTTTTTGTAAACCCTAGCCTGGCTCTTCCCTGTTCCTTATTGATGAAGGGCTTCTTCCCTGCTTTATGGGTCTTCAGTCCTGCTTCTAGTTGCCTGTTATGAACTGTCCTGGAACTGCACTTCACACCACTTAATGTTTCCCATTCTCTTTGAATGTCACTTGTTGTCATCCCTTGATTTATGAGGCACTGCCGGATAAGATGACGATCATCTCTAGCATTAGAAATTTGCTTCTGCCCGCTACCTTGCTGGTTTTTGGTAAATGCCCATGTGTCCTGCTTCATCGTGTTCAAATGAACTGCTGTCTTAGAAATTTTGAGCCAGGAGGCAGCCTACCGCCAAAGGATTAAACCAGGATTTAACTATGCAGATTCTTAAAAAATATGGAGTGGTTTCTTGATTTTTTTTTTATATATAAACAAAAATATAAGTTCAACTATATATAATATAATAAAATTACAAGCTAAAAAACACCATTGTTTTCCAAGCCGGTCTCTTCAGGCGCACATTTAACCTAAAATTTAAAAAAAGCTCACTAAAAGTATCACTGTCTGGTAATGCACAGTATGCTACAAATGCAAAAGATTTGGTTAAAAAAAGAAACATTATTCCGTTTTCCCTGCCCCTCTGTGTGCAGCGTACTTCAGTGCATCGCCTATTATGTTCTCCGTATCCTTCAGGAATACAGAGGGATGGTGCTAAATATAAAGTTCTAAATGTAAATCAGCAAGAATATTTCAAGACCTCATGCAACTGATGAACTGGTATGCACCTAATAAATATATTCCAGCTACTTTAAGCAGTGTTGCCAACTACTGTCAATGGCAAGTAGCTAAAGCCTGGTCAAAATTTGAGAGGCATCTAGTTGCAGGAAGGGCCTGAGGCCCCAATACATCATTCCTGAAGGCGTAACTATGTTACAACAGGGTCTGTTCTTTACGTTACGCTACTGTGCCAGTCATTCTTTAAACGTGGGTGAGGTCTGGCTTAATAAATTATAAATTAACGATTATATGTCACACACGTGGCGGTGCAGTGGTTAGCACTGTTGCCTCAAACCTCTGCGACCTGAGTTCGAGTCTCCGCCTGGGTCACATGTGTGTGGAGTTTGCATGTTCTCCTCATGTCATCGTGGGGTTTCCTCCGGGTACTCCGGTTTCCAGTCCAAAAACATCCTGAGGCTAATTGGAGTTGCTAAATTGCCCATAGGTGTGCATGTGTGAGTGAATGGTGTGTGAGTGTGCCCTGCGATGGGCTGGCCCCCCATCCTGGGTTGTTCCCTGCCTCGTGCCCATTGCTTCCGGGATAGTTTCCAGACCCCCCACGATAAGCAGTTTGGAAAATGGATGGATGGATGTCAAACATGTCAAACAGCTCTCCTAACTGCCGACATCATGTCTTTATGTGAATAGTTGTAGTTCACATAAAAAGATCTCATATTAAACAAATCTGACCACACTTTTCTAAACTAACTGACTAGTAAATAAGTGTGAACGGGGTCTGGCACAGCCTCCGGGAAGTGCAGTATCTGTGTTATACAGTACTTAAGCTGAAAATGTACGTTATCATGCACGTTTTGTACGTGTGAATAATATTCAGCTTGTTAACCCGAAAAGCAGTACATGTTGACCCCTTTGGTATCCTGTAAAATGGCGTCTTATGGAATGACGTTTTGGGACTTGAGTGGTCTGGGTGCTGACTGGGGACACACGCCCTCAGATCCCCCCTGCAACGTGGTACTCATGCAAAAATCGCTAAATGTCACTAGATGACGTCATGTGCTAATTAGCATATTGGTGACGTCATTGCATTGTTTTTGCATTGTAATAGTCAGATAGTGACAGCTCTTCACATATGTTTGCTTATATCTTACAGTATACATGAGTACAGAGAGTATTTTAATATAACCAAATTCCCAATAAGCTATTCTCATGTACAGTTTTTTTCTATTTCTGTCAGCTAAGGATTTTCCAATAAGCCGCTAGATTTGTCGGTTGTCGACTTTTTTTTTAAGAAAGAAAAACAGTGTTGCTAAAGGGCTCTTTATAGTCACTTATTTCCACGACAAAGTTGCAAATTGGCAACACTGCCATTAAGGTCCATTTATTTTCCATACAGGCGATACTTGCATGTGCTAGCCCATGTTTCCAGTGTTCATTTGATGTGTGACACATGCGGGTCCCCACACCAAATAAACGCAATACATACTGTACGCAAATTATAATATCAGCAAAAATTGTGGGGTCAATGTAAGACCTAAATGTGGCGTGCCATTGATTCAAGGGCTTTACTGTGACTAACCAGATGAGCTGTTGCTTGCCCCTGTGTAATTACTCTGATGCCAGAATCATTACTACAAATCGCATAATCCAATAGAGAATGAATGGTCACGGCTGTTTGCTTATTGTAGGGTAATTGTTATTTAATTCCTTGCATTCATCACTGATTATTCATTAGAGTTTTCTGTAGCCTGCTGACAACTGTATTACACAATATACACATTGCCCAGCGCTGCAGAAAGTAAATTCTGGGCACCATTATTAAACGTTATGAAATAGATGATTTCTTCTTTTTCGTTAGTGTTGTTTTTCGATTCCTTTAATATACTTATAATAATGTTACAACGGCACTGATTGTTTTTGTTCAAAACGTTTGGTTTATTACATGTTATTTTATGTTTTGCATTTTTCAGGTTTGGTTCCGTGAACATTTGTAATCTCATATCCCAAGAACTTTTTTCAAGTTTGGTTCAATAATGATTTTATGTCCTAAGAACGTTTTTTTCAGGTTTGGTTTTAAATACGTTATATTAACATGTTCCCGTGATTTTCGTTTCCAGTTACTGTTCTGTACATCGGCATTTTAAGAATGCCAAAGGGACGTCGGTTATATGACATTACGGCAGAATTTTTAAGAACCTAATGGAAGCGTTCCTTGTTAGCTAGCCTCTCCCGGGCAACACAGGCAGTGTGTATACTCTGGGAAGAATTCCGGTCTATTCTGGAGCACATACAGTACATACAGACAAACAACACACACCACAAAGATACCAAACAGCCTAACTGCATGTCTTCAGACTGCAGGAGGACACCTGGGAGAACAGTCTCATTACACGGACTTAGTAGGGTTTGAAATTCCTCACCCTGGAGGTCTGAGGTAACAGTATTTCCCATTGAGCCTCAGTGCCACTCTGGGCAGCTTTTGGCATTTACCAGAAGAGGTTTGACGGAATATGTTTTTCACATTGCAATGCATTACTTCATAAATGATGCCAGAGTTAATGACGTGTCGTTACCAAAAATATGTGGGTTAATTTTTCTCACATTCTCTGTTCCCTAAATAACTTTTAAGATATGATACAACTTTATTTATCCTGAGCCATATTGTTGTGCTAAAGGCATTGCTCTCGCCATGTTTAAATATACCAAGAATAAAGAATACAATGTAGTACAATAATACAATATAAAAGGAATTAAAATACAAGTGGAAAAACGAAATGGTAAAATACAAAAAAAAGTAAAATGCAAGTATACAGGAAAAAGGATAAAAAAATATGAGAAAGGGTTTTAAAATGGTACTGTAATGTGCAAAATTGAACCAGACAAATAGTATCAACCGACATATCTCCTCTGGACAGGAGTGAGAGGAGCTGTACAGTCTGACGACCACAAGGAGGAAGGATCTCCTGTGACGCTCGGTGGTGATATTAGTCTCTTGCTGAAGGAGCTCTGCTAGCTGTTGTGGGTCAGCACAGGGCGTGAGATAAGCCTCGATGAGCCTGTTGGCCTCTGCTGCCTTCACCCTGCTGCCCCAACACACTACAGCTTAAATGGTGACACTGACCACTGCCGAGCTGTAGAACATCTGACCAAAGCCTCGGTTCTGGCCTTTCTGTGATTCTGTCCAGTCCAGCTTGCTGTCCAGGTTCCCTCCCAGGTATCTGTAGTGCTGTACTGTCCCCACTTCTGTCCCCTTGATGCAGATGGGTGTCTTGGCGGACTTCCGTGTCCTGAAATGGAATGTTATTTCATGTCACTGTATGCTGTGCATTGTATATAAATGAAGAGGTAGGTTATGGTTAATACAGTCTGGAGGTATATATGATTTAAAATGAAACTAAACATTTGTAGGACCTTATCTTAAAGATATGTTTTTACATTAAAAAGTTACATTAAATAAGTTGGTGATTCTTCTCCCTTCACAGCCACAAAACAGTTCACTTCTGCGTGCAACAGTTTACAATAGTCACAAATTAAAGTTTTTCAGTGTACATAAAACATGGGCAAACACAACCAAATTATAACAAACAGTACTTATCCAATTTCTGGTTTCCTTAACTTTCCCATGGCGGATAGAGAAAACCACTAAACATATTGCATTTTATCGATATTTTTTTAGTAAACCAAATAAACTTCCACCCAACTCATTACCAAACTTGATTAAACATGTAAACGAACAGATGGCTCAATTATAGTCCCATAGAAGTTGGAAGAGCCAGGAGTCATATCTTCCAAATCATTATAGCACAAACACAGAAACAAAAGAAAGTTTGTGCACAACAGCTTGCAAATGTGTGGAGATGTGCAATAAAAGACATGCCCTCCTGTGGCCTGGAAGATTAATGATCCCTGAAAACATTAACAAGGCCAGTTGCTCCCTAAATAAATAATACAAAATCAATAAAGCAAAATGATTTAACTCGCTATTCCACATTAATAGATCGGATTTTGCCGATGCAAATATGTTAGAAATCATGCACCCTGAGCAAGGACACCATGCAAGCCAAAATTCTGACAGGGCACTCTGACTGTGGTGCAGCTCCCTGTAATTTAAATTTTTTTTATATTGAAATTTTCCTCTGCATCTCAACCTGGAGAAAACAAATGGAATTCAGTGTTTTGCTACTTGTAACCTGTGACAGTGGTGGTAAAAACTCAAAAATCAGCTCCTCCCCTCTCTGTTTTTCTAAACACACGCTGTCCTGCCTTGTTCCCCCACAGCACGATCTCTCTCCTTGTAGGAAGTGGTCTTTCTAGGTTTGAGAGGGATTATTAAACACATTCAGAGTCATTTTTTTTTTTTTTTTTTTTTTTTTTTTTTTTCAAGATGGCGCCACGAGAGTGGCAGCTAGTTACAGCAGCTCTGACCACCTTCTATTCTTTTAACCTATCTTATCTATTTTCCTTGTTTTTTTCACCTTTTCTTTCAACTAATCAAAAGTATGCTAGTCAAAGGCAACTTGTGAACTTACTTTTTTGTTTTTTAATCATTTACGGACTGTTTTACCCGGTACACGGAGATTCTTCAAGCAGCGGCTTCATTGTTTACACTCGGGATCAGCTGTTAGCGCTTCGTAACCAGCCGATACACCCCAGGGAAAGACCAGAGATCCCCAGGGAGCTGCGGCGGAGGAGACGGGGCTGCAGAGCTGGAGTTAAGTGTCGAGAGCGGAAGAGAAGGTACAAACCATCTGTACCCTCGATCATTATGGGGAATGTTAGATCTCTCCCTAATAAGATCGATGAGTTAACGGCGCTGACAAGACTTCAGAGAGAGTACCGGGAGGTGAGCATGATGTGCTATACAGAATCTTGGCTGACACACCTCACTCCAGACTCACACGTAACTGTACCGGGATTCCACCTGGTGAGAACGGACCGAGATGGAAAGGAGACCGGCAAGAAGAAAGGTGGGGGGATTGTGATGTATGCGAACGAGAGATGGTGTAAACCGGGGCACATCAGTGTTAAGGAGCAATGCTGTACACGGGATGTGGAGCTATTGGCGGTCAGCATCAGACCATATTACCTGCCGCGGGAATTCACGCAAGTCATCGCGATAACTGTTTACATTCCGCCGACGGCAGATGCGGCAGCAGCATGTGAGACAATTCACACAGTGGTGTCCCAGCTACAGACATCACACCCCCAAGCCTTCTTTTTCATCTCTGGGGATTTTAATCATGTTTCCTTGTCCTCAACTCTCCCTACTTTCACCCAGTATGTGGACTGCTGCACCAGGGAACACAAAACACTGGACTTACTGTATGCAAATACTAAGGACGCTTACAGAGCATCAACCCTCCCCCCACTGGGTCGTTCAGATCACAGCCTGGTCCATTTGGTTCCCTCATACATACCTTTAGTATGCAAACGACCCCCCACTACAAGGTATGTGAGAGAATGGTCTGAAGAGGCGAGTCTGGCACTGAAAGACTGCTTCCAAACCACAGACTGGGAGGTGCTATGCAGCCCACACGGGGAGGACATTGACAGTCTGACGGCCTGCATAACAGATTATATCACCTTCTGCATGGATAACACTGTACCGACTAGGAAAGTACGGTGTTACTCCAACAACAAACCATGGCTGACTCCAGACCTGAGGACTCTGCTGGAGCAAAAAAGGAGGGCTTTCAGATCCGGAGAACGAGAGGAAATTAGGAGAGTCCAGAAGGAGCTAAGGAGAGAGATAAGGCGGGGAAAGAACAGATACAAGAGGAAGCTGGAGGAGCAGCTCCAGCAGAGCAACACAAGAGGGGTGTGGAAGGGACTTAATATCATCACCGGACGGAGCAAGGCGAGTGGAGGGGATCCGGAGTCTGGCGACCAGGATTGGGCTAATAGATTGAACCAGTTCTTTAACAGGTTTGACTCAGTAGCCCAACCCCCCCCTATCCACCAGAGCTCATCACACCTCCTTCACACCTCCCTGCAACCCCCCACAGTAGTCACAGCACCGGGGATATTGGCGGCACCTCATCTGCCCCCTTTGTCCCCCAACGGCCTTACTGCCCCTCCCCCCCATGCCGTTCAGCAGGAGTCACCCACCCACAACCTACACTGTGGCCTCTCCATCACAACTGACCAGGTGCGGAGTCAGCTGATGAAGATGAAAACCAGGAAGGCCGCAGGTCCAGATGGAATCAGCTCCAGACTGTTGAGGGACTGCGCAGGTCAACTGTGCCAGGTCATCACATACATCTTTAACCTCAGTCTCAGTCTGGAGAGGGTCCCCGTTCTGTGGAAGACGTCCTGCGTGGTGCCGGTCCCAAAGACAACGCACCCCAAGGAGCTGAACCACTTCAGACCTGTTGCCCTGACTTCACACCTGATGAAGACCATGGAGAGGATTGTACTTCACCACCTTCGCCCGCTAGTCAGGAGGGATCTGGACCCGCTGCAATTTGCCTACCAGCCGAACATCGGGGTGGATGACGCTGTCATCTACCTGCTGCATCGGGCCTTCTCTCACCTAGAGACGGCTAGGAGCACTGTGAGAGTCATGTTCTTTGACTTCTCAAGTGCCTTCAATACAATCCGGCCCTCAGTGCTGAGGGGGAAGTTAGAGGGAGCGGGAGTGGACCATCAGTTGTCTGCGTGGATTACGGACTACCTCACCAGGAGACCCCAGTATGTGAGACTCCGGGACTGTGTGTCTGAGGTGGTAGTCTGTAGCACGGGGGCCCCACAAGGAACAGTACTCGCCCCTTTTCTCTTCACCCTATACACTGCGGACTTCAATTACAACACGGACACTTGCCATCTACAGAAGTTTTCAGACGACACTGCCATTGTTGGTCGGGTGTCAGAGGGGAACGAGCTGGAATACAGGGGGGTCATCGATCGCTTTGTCAGCTGGTGTGAACTGAACCATCTTCATATTAATGCCAGCAAGACGAAGGAACTGGTGATCGACTTCAGCAAGAAGTCTTCTCCTACTACACCGGTGAACATCCAGGGTCTGGACATTGAAACGGTGAAGGAGTACAAATTCCTGGGTGTTCACCTAAACAACAAACTGGACTGGTCTACAAACACTGAGGCAGTTTACAAAAAGGGTCTAAGTCGTCTTCACCTGCTTAGGCGGCTAAGATCCTTTGGGGTGAACAGGACTCTCTTAAGGTCCTTCTATGACACTGTGGTAGCATCTGCTATCTTTTATGCTGTGGTCTGCTGGTGTGGTGGAATTGCAGAGAGGAACAGGGGGAAATTGGACAAACTGGTGAAGAGGGCCAGCTCTGTCCTGGGCTGCCCACTGAAATCCATCGAGCAGGTTGGGGATGAGAGGATGCGGTCTAAGCTAACATCCATTATGGACAACACCTCCCACCCCCTGCATGAGACTGTACGAGCTCTGAGCAGCTCATTCAGCAATAGACTTCTACACCCACAGTGTAGGAAGGAGCGCTACCGCAGGTCATTCTTACCAGCGGCTGTCAGACATTATAACAGTTTAGCGTGAGTATTTTTTACTCATATATGTTTAACTGACATATCACATGCTGTAACCAGGATCATTCACACCCCACCCCACCCCCGCACTTGTGTACATATCTCTGTACATTTTGTACATATCTCTGTACATCTTTATTTATTTCCAAAACTTTTGTACATTTGTATTTATATCTTTGTGTATCTACCTGCTCCTATTGTTCTATATTACGTTTTTGTGCAAGAGCTCTGTAACACCTAAATTTCTCATTCGTGGGATAATAAAGGTTTATTCTATTCTATTCTATTCTATTTCTGTTGAGACAACAATGTCCATCCATCTTTCTGACAGGGAGTGAGATCTCAGAGCGTAACACCTCCGGGCAACTCAGATGTTTTAGGTCACACCATCCCCACCTTCGCGTGCATCACTCTTCGTCCAACGTTGTCTTTGTGAGGACCTCAGTCACTGCTATATCTTGACTTTATAGCCTGAAAAAACACACAATTTTTAACTGCCATTTAATTTGAAACGCTACATTAAATCACTCAAACGTTACTGATGTCTTGAAATGTTTGCTGGTCGTACATTTCAGGCCTTAAGGAGTTACGGACCCTCCTTTTCTTGGAGGTGTATAACCAGTCTTTAAAAGCCATGTGCTGGTTTTATAGTATGATTTGATTCATTGTGTTCCGACGAAGCCCAGAACATCGAAAGTCACAAAAGTATGAAATAGTTACCAATTACGAATAAGATGAAAACGGGAATGGAAATGAAAAACGGGGCTGGTTTTACATCTTTAAACGGTTTACGTTTTACATAAGAAGCCTACCATTGACCGCATACTGCCACTGATAGGTCTCATCAAGCGAAACGCAAATATCAGCCGAGTTTCTTTGCAGCCTTTGTTGATCGTCCTTGTCGCACACACACACACAATCCTTCACACACAAAGATCCCTTAAAGCTATAGAAGCTTAGAGTAATAACTTTATTTTGTCAAACCCATACTATCATCATTTAATTATGAAATTAAACAATCATGGTGACTTGTTGTAAATGTAAATATTGCGTGTTAACATTTTCCTTTTCTTTTTCTTTAGTGTTTTTTATCTGGGAAATATGTCCTGCAAAATGGTGAGTATAGTCCTGGAAAATCTGCCTTAGATGTGAATATGTGCAGTAGCATATTATAGACGTATATATACAAAGACATTCACACACAAGCATTTATGTGAGTTCTAAATTCAATATTTTCAATTCAACAATCTTAACTACAAATAGATGGTACATAGCAGTTTTTGTTTTTGAAGGAAGATTGGCATCGGGGCTGTGGTACTTGGGGCTATAGACCTGAGTGATCACTCCTATCGAAACTACACAACTCCTTTGAGGAGGGGAGCATTGATATGCATATTGATACTTCAAGCAATAAAGAAGTTGCCCCCTTGTTCAAAGAAAACTGTAAGAATGGGCCAGTATGTTTGTAAGAGAAACTACTGTGGGTGCTCTCATGAAAATCCTTAAACAACACGGACATTCAGACCTCTCCTTAACAGCAAGAACCCTCTGATGGATGCAAGCAGGGTGAAATGGACACAAGGTATGGCAAATATAATGTAATGTGGCAGATTAACTATCAAAACACCTGAACAAATATCCCACAGCTGTGACTAAACATCTGCAGTCGCTTGATGTCTATAACAGTCTGACTTTGCCTGAAGGGCACATTAGCCGCCCGGGACGGAGTCACACGCCAGAAGCCAAAAAAAAACAGATACCCCCCCACCCCCACCTCCTTGGTTACAGTATGTCTCAGAATCATTTCTCTCTGCTAATCATTCGCACTGATGCTCTTCTGTGCCGGAGGCAGATATTAAAAACATGGGAGCAGCGTGTGGTTCAGTGGGTTATCCCACTGTGTCTGTGATCAGATGGTTGCTAGTTTAAGTCCCCGTGATGGCAAAGTGAGTTCACCATTGTGCCCCTGAGCAAGGCCCGATTGCTCCAGGGACTGGCTGTCCCTGTGTTCTCAAAAATGCACGTTGATTTCAATAAAAGCCTTTGTTATTTATACATTGATGGGTTGCCGCTATTAAAAAGTTCCAACAAATCCCTCTAGTACATTCTCTGTTCTATATATTTCTCACCGAAATGCATTGTCCCCCTCTACATCACCGCTGCTGCATCCAGACCAAAAAATGTTCACTTTGTCAATGATGCCGTGCAAGAATTGGCAGAAGTACTGTGAGATTATACATCAACCTGTGCTGCACCACTTGTGATGTTCCAGCCTAATGGTCAAGTGGTTGAAGTAGTGAAGTGGTTCTCTGGGTACTACGGATGTGATACATGCACTCAGAAGGGATTCTGGAACATTCAGATCTATCCTGACCTGGACAACCTTGACCTAAGGATAGATGATTCATTCAGGCAGCATTGGCAGCCAGAAGACCTTCAGGAAGAGCAGATCTTGCCTTTCTCTTTGGTATGGTCTCTATGATATGGTAATGTCCTTCCCAATAGATTACATGCATTAGTGCTGCCTGTGGGTAATGAAAAAGCTGTTGCTATTGTGGACAAGAGGAAAGACAGAACATCGAATGCCATTAGGGGACGCAGTTACTGTAAGTGACCGGCTGGAGAGACTAAAGCCAGTCCTTCCTGATTGCTTTGCCAGAAAGCAGAAAGACACTGATAATTGGAAGTCATCTGAATTCAGGCAACTTGTTCTCTACACCGGCAAAATTGCCTTGGCAAGAGCACTGCAAAATCAAAAAAAAAGAACATAGGTGGATTTCTTGGGATATACCATTTCATAGGGTTACCATTGTCATAATCTGTTTCTTTCCTTCGACATTTTCCCTGGATAAGATGAAGAGCCTGAAAGAAAGAAAAGAAGAATGATGTCATTGAGGAGGCTGACATTGGCTAAAACACCTGACTGTGAGTAGAAGTGCTAATTTCATTAAGGTTGCAAGACAAAGAGGGACATTTTAAAAACTGCGCCAACAGCAATGAGCCAATTTTCGCAGGTTACGGGGAATCTGGGTCCATAACTAATATATCCGCAGTTGCCACCATCTCAACTGAAATTTCTTCATGGCCGCATCCATCCACTTCCTCAGACTCAACCAACCAGTGGGTTCAAGGTACCAAGAAATTAAACAAAAAAAAAAACAACATAATTAATATTGCTTTTGGTTGTAAAAAAAAATAATATTCACAAAGATGTTTTTTTTTAAAATGGCACAGAAATTCCAAAACTGTTTGAAAATTTGGAAAGGCGAGTCCTCCTCAAGCTGGACAAGATGGAAGCCGACATGAAAAATGCAGTCGAGTCCATGTCACAAGCCGCAACCCATTCAAGCACATCCACCAGATCAGACATCACTGAACTGCTGGAAGAACCCTGTAAGACTGTGGAAGAACTGGAGCACCTGTGTAGCCAGCTGAAGGACGTAGAGTTCCGTAACAACATGGTAAACGCTGACAAATGAGCATGGCATTCTGTTATGAGCAGTTAAGACTATGCTTTAATGTACATTAACTGGGCTTGTGTGTTTTAGTAACTGTTGATAAATTTCTGTGTTTTGTAGATGGCATATCTTTGTCTCCAGGGTGGAAGCAGTTTGGGGGATGGCGTCAGGCGAATGCTGAAGAAAATTGGAGACAATTCCTTATGGGCCTTATACAGCTACAAAGGAAGAAAGGGGAAGCGAGCGTTTCAGCAGCTCCCAATCAATGACGTCATCATACGTACGTGTCACAGCTGTGTCTCATGACCTTCAATGGAAAATACGTATTTTAGCATTATCCAACAGAAATATTTGTATTCATGTATTATGTCAAGGTTCATGCAACAAAGTATACCCACAACAAACTTGTCAGAGTGTGGAGGACATCATAGGCGTGACGCTGAAACATGCCCCCGATCGTGAGAAAACTCACTATCCGGTAAATTCCGTCACATGATTGCTACTCGCCTGTATTTATTCAGCACCTTCAATATTTGATAAAATCTCTGTAAGTTGTCCTGGTGGACATGTCACCAATGATTTGAAATGTATATTTTGACAATCCAATGTAAAGTACTTTCTAAATGTTGCCTATTTGTATTTACAGTGATTAATTTGACTTGCAACATTTAAAAAAAAAAATGGTTTTTAGTTTTAATTAATAGGGTGTTGATTTTATTGATCCATCTGAATGTACATCACTTGGTGGCAGAGATGTTAACGAGATTAGTCTCGATCATGGATCCAATTTGACATTCCTATTTATCAAAAATGTAACCACCTATTAGTTTTTTTCTATTAGTAATAGATGTGACTAATTGGGAATCACCACTTGAACAGTTCAAAAACTGCATGTCTCATAGTTCCTTATACGTCTATGGTCTTCGTACAGACTCCTGGAGCCAGGGGGTCAGACAGCCTTGGTGGGATTAAGCTGCAAGAGATAGGCAAAGAACATGGTGAGCAAGTAGCAAGGACAGAAAGAAATATAAAAATAAGAAATATGAAAGCTATAAATGAATGAACGTAATTAACTACAAATTTACAAGGGAAATCTCTCAGGCTTAATATACATTTTCAAAGTAATCCCTATTTCAAACTTTGAAACCACAACATTTTTGTAAGAACCTAACTACTTTTCTAATATACATTTTAAAACTAATACCTTCTTTAAAATAACATTATGACGAGGACATCCCTTTAGGAGAATAATCAACTATGCACACACATGTAACAGTGCCGCAAAAGGGGCAAATCTTCAACCCTTGCGATACACAAGAAATAGGCAAAGGCAAGAACCTTAAAAGATACAAATTTTTATTTACCGAGTGTCACACACACACACACACAAAGACTGCACACTGGAATCAGACCTCAATTCAATAACCAGGATACACGACCCAGATTCAGAGTAATGAATGAGTATTACTGTCCCTGTCATGCTGCTAAAGTAAGTGTGTGTTAAAATAAGTCTCGATTTTCCTTTTTACACATCGTTCTAAAGCAAAAACTCAAATTAATGGAAAAGTAGTGTACACGTAAATAAATGATTATGCAAGTAACACCGCAAACTTCATGTTAAAATGTTAGGCACTGTATAACACTGAATCTGTTCTAAAATAAATAGCCTCAAGGATTAGTTTACTTAGATGTGTATATTTATATTATTTCAGTACTGCCTACTGGATAGTTGACTACTTGCATAAACCAAGAATTTCTAGTAAATAGGCTACGCTTTTTATCTCACTGTGTTTTGCTTACTCCTTCCCCGTTAGGCTCCTTCACCTGATACAGCATCATTGGACGAAGAGTGATGCACACAGGCACAAACTGACAATCTCAATTTTATATCAATATCAATTTTAAAATGCATAAATAAAATCAATGTTTTCGATACCTAGTGTTGTTATTCTTTTGGTTTAATTTATCCATCCATTTTCCATTTCCACGGGGAATCCGGAGCCTATGGTTGCAAGGCAGGGAACAGCCCAGGATGGGTCACCAACCCATCCGCACCTAGGGGCAATTTAGTAACTCCAATTAACCTCAGCCTGTTTTTGTTCACCACGAATGTTCCCTAAAAGTCCCTGAACATTCGCTGGATGTCCCTTGAACATCCAATTTGAAGGTCTAAATATCTTAGCGTGAATGTTTACTGGATGTCACATGAATGTCCCATCAGAACTACTAAAGAATTTACCATGAACTTTCCCTCAAAGTCCCCGCTGACATCCTATGGACGTCCCATGACAATGTCCTAATGGCATGTAAAGGACTTCACAAAAAATGTCTAGGGGACATTTGTCTGAATGTTCAAAAGACATTCTGGGAACTTTACTTTGTTAGCTGAGTAATACTTGGAGGACATTAAAGTGAAATACATCTGCCCCCCCTAACAGAGCAACTGGCCCTAGTTTGCCCCCCCCCCCCAACTGAAATAGTCTAGAACATCCACTGTCTCATTCAGAACTAAATTCACACTGTACTTGTATACGTTCATTCCAAAGTGAAGTTTTCAGCTAGGCATGTAACGATGAATCGCGAATCGGTTAAAAATCGATGTAAATGTATGATGATTTAAACCGGCTGATGTGGAAAATGAATCACTACTTTAGGAGTACTTCACAGTACCTTAACAGGAAAATATGGGTGTAATATTACATTTGATTTCGCGATGTCAGTTCGAAGTCAGATGTCACTGTGTATTCACGTCAAAGTCTTACGTCGGTTTTTGGTTTTCACCGAACACGAGATGGTGAGTGAATCTGAAACTGAAGTCATGTGGCACAGTGGTGCAATGGTTAGTGCTGCTGCCTCACAGCTAGAAGGTCCTGGGTTCAGTGCTGGGTCCTTTCTGTGTGGATGCTCCTGTGGGGTCGCACGCTCTCCCTGTGTTCGTGTGTTTTTTCGCCAGGGGTCCGGTTTCCTTCCACAGTCCAAAAGCATGTAGGATAGGTTGATTGGTGAGTCTAAATTGCCCCTCTAGTGTGAGTGTGTGAGTGTGAGTGTGTGCGCCCTGTGGTGTGTTGGCAATGCATTTTTTTCTTTTATTGGCAGTATTGACGATGCCAACCTTGGCTTTAAAACGCAACGATAAAATTAAAAATATAAACCACAAATTTTACTTTATGCCCATTTTTATTTTATTTTAGTTAGTGTTGGAGTTTTTAAAATTTCAGCTTAGTTCTCATGCTTTTAATTTAATTCGTTAATGATAGTAACCTTCCTGTGAACCGGACAGAGGCGTTGGATCATCGGACTGGTTATGTTTCCACCGACCAGTTGAGTACTCTGCTGCTCTTTATAAAGGTTGGTTGAAACCAAACTTAGGTCTGGATTTGTACTTTCTGGACCTGAACTTTCCCCCCCCAATGGATCCTTCACATCCCAAAAGTGGCGCTTTGTGACTCAAGGGTAAGAGTGGGAACAGCTAGTGATACAATATAAGAAATTATTCGTAGGCTGGAGCATCCCGTTTGACGATGCTTTCTGTTCGACCTCGAAGACTGTGTCCTTCAAAGGATGCAGCCCCTGAATTTGGACGCAGGCATAGTATGCAGTCAGTGCCTTTTGCCAGCCTTGAATACAAAATGAAACCGAAACTAAACTTGGGATTTCAGAAGCCCAAAGAGCGCAGAGAGCTAGAGAGATAAAGTTAAAAGAGGGCAGGAAACTGCTGAGTTTCTTTCATAAAGCCTTAAGTGCCAAACAGTAAACATGTTGCAGTAGCATAAGTTAGCTTGCTGGGGGAAGGGGTGGGGGGGGGGGAGAGGAACACACCTTTGCAGGGGGCCCAACATTTGTTGCTACAATCCTGGTACTAGAGGTTATTCTCTCCCTTCCTGCTGTTTATCTTGAAGGTGATTTTTAGTCACAGTCCCTGTAGTGTGAAGACCTGGCTTTATAGTGAGTAAATCCAACTTTCCTCACAGATTCTCCCATGTACCATTAGGGAGGTTCTGACTGCCTCTAGCTCTCCGACTGCTGTTGGGCACCTTCACCAGCATCGCTAAGCTTCTGTGACTTGTGCTGGCATCTTGTATGGCCCAAGGCTGCATTCTGTTTATCGTTTGTAAAAATACCTTAGGAAAGTGTCTTCCAGATATTGTAAATAAATGTAAGCATTCACAGGTTTTGCACAAAGCAGACGTGGAATAGCCTTGTGCTGGTGACCTGGTGGACAGTCCTGACCCTGTGAATGAAGGAAGACGAGATAGATAAATCCATCCCTGCCTTGCTTTGCTGTACTGGGCTCAATGTACAGCAGAGAGTTTGTCTCCCCACTCAAAAACTCACTTTGCCCCCTCCACCACGTTTAACGTTACTGGGAGCTAGTGAGTAGAGTCAAAAGATGGTACCTAGTTCATTAGCAGAACATGCTGCTTCAGCATCTTCTACATAGAACAACATGTATTTTTGATATTTGGTTTAGTAACTGATTGTGACCAGTAGGGGGCTGAAACCACTGGGCCTCTATGATGTGGCCTTGTGCTTTGCATCATCGCCTTTATACAGTGGGCCTGCTTGCTTGTTGTCTTTCATCACTGAGATTGTCTGGTTCAGGAGCTCCTTCCAACTTTTGTGATCCAAGTTACGTAGTATGGGATGTCAGGATTAGGGCAGGATAGGGTCACTTTCAAAGAGTCACATGCTTAAATTTCAGTCTACAGCAGAAGTGGCCCAGGGATGGCGTCATGGGGGGGGGGGGGGGGGGCATTCGGGAGTCAAGCCCCCTACTTATTGTCAGCCATTAAGGACATTTTACTTCAATTCTATGTTTTAACAAAGGCATTCATCCAAAAACAAATAGGTTATTATCTAACCCCCCCACCCCCATCAACAACAACAACTTTTACCCTCGCCTTGGGCTGGGGGGAGGGGGGGTATATTGAAGTTACTTTACAATATATGAATATATCAAAACAAGATGTAGGATGACACAGTACCCTTTATATCAATTTACTTTTATTGTGCTCTTTTAAATAGGAAACAAAAGTATTCCTGCTTGTAAGCACAGCTAAAATCAAATAAATTCGGTTAGCATCTCTGAAGGTAAGGATCAGTCTTACTTGGTTCATTTAGTTTTATAACACTGACAAACGGACTCACGGGTTAAAAATATCGTTGCTTGCAATATTTGTTTTACTTTGTTGAAGAGGAATAGCTTGAAATGGGGGTCTTTCCCGTTCTCACTTGCAGTGGTTGTCAGGCTTCTGTTTTTAAAGCAATTTACCAGATGGGTTTTAGATTTTAGAGTTTAGTATTTTTGTTCATAAACTGTCACCTTCTGTTTTAAGTCTGTCATACACCCACACACACACGTATTGCCATATTGGTGTCCTGTTTCATTAATTTTCATTCAAGCTGGATGAGTATATCGCCCAGGTCTATGTGTGTCACCAACCCCCTGCCCCCCCCTCATGTAATCGTGTCCGTCAGATTCCCTTTGATGTCAGCACTGCCATAGCCCTAAACTGATTGTGCAGTTTTAGGTGTTTTACACTAGAGGGCAGTATAGTATGAAATGATGTCTCTGTTTCCATTATCTTGTACTCCACTGCTTGGCCATAATCAGCTTTTGAGATATTGGATCTGACAGAACTGTGAATTCAGTTGTCAGAGAACTATCATGGTTAGCCTTCAAAGTACTTTAGCAACATCAATTTCCTTTATGGACAGCACATGGTTTTTTGCTGAGTGTTTGTCTTGCCCTGGCGCATACAAACGTCAAGACTGAGGGCCATTAGAGAAAAGTTCGTTCAGCCGAACAATGTAATATTGTGCAGTTGCCTTGAAAGATTTTGTATAACCTTTACAAAGAGGCTTTTTATTAAGTTTCTTTTAGAAAAGTATTATATTCTACGTCTATATTTGCAATTCTAAAAGGTATCTGCTAGATCAATGTTCTGGGCTATTTACTGACCATAAAATGCCACATTCTGCAAAGGTTTATTAACATATATGATGGCTTTAATATAATTTGTACTTAAAACTTTCAAACTGAGGAAACCATTAAAGGAACCAGAGGCCTTTTCGATGTCGTCAATAAAATACATTTCAGAAACTGTGGCTCTATTGGCCTGTTTCTTTCAGTTTCATTCAGGCTGGTTACGTATTTTCACAAGTTTGAAAGCACTTTTGGTGAACTTGGGAACATTCAGTAAATAGCACATAAATTCAGACCATTTGCAGTTTGTGACTCCATGCTGTGACTGATTGGCTTTTGGGATAAACAATTGTAGATTCCAGGCAAAATATATTGAAACAATTCTGCATACGCTTTCGGTTGTTTACCGGTCAAAGATAAACCTCTGAATTTTAATAATTCCTCATGAACACAATGGGAGAGGTTTGTGGCTCTGTGAGTTTAGGACCCTGTGCTTGTAATCAGAAGGTCACCCGGCACTTTTGGGCTGTTGACCTCCAGTCTCTCCAGGGTCTGGCTGACCCTGCTATCTGGTAGCTGTGAGATGGTCTGGGCGGGCCATCGACTGGGGAAAGAGCTTAACCCTTGGCAGCACGGTCAAACGGGTCAGCGCTCAATGACCAGTGATGCCGCTCTGGGTCTGTGGCATGCCGTTTGACCTGCTGAAACATGGGGGGATGAGATCACAGGCATATTCACTACAATGAATTCTGTGATCTTTGGTGCTGATTTAATTACTTTTTCCTTATATCCAAAAATTACGTTTAAAAACAATAACAACGACTACGTTTCCAATTTCCTTATCAGCAGAACCATATTTACTTTTCCATTATGTTTCTCCCATAACTAATAATTAACTTTATACCATGGAAGTGCTGTTAATTAAAATTATTTTCTGCGAATTTTCCTTGTGACCGTACTTTTATGTTATGCTTGAGAGTTAGTTTGTTTTATGTAAATAAGAAAATTTAGTAGGAAACCATAAAGGTCACTAAATACCTTTTTGCTGATGTCTGTGGGATTTTTGAGATGGATTTCTTCCTGTTGGTTGTGGGAAAACTACAATTAAATGTACATAGGTGTGTGATGCTGTTATAGCAAACCACAGAGAAATAACAGGGTTTTCTGAAGAACAAATATGAATAAATTAATCTCGTAAAATAATAAGGATTTTTGTAGGAAACTAGCGCTAACATTTTCTCAGCATGTTATCAAAAATAAGAGTGCTCCATGATTGTATGGTTAATGTGTTTTTATTTTATATCAGTTTTCTCTTGGCAGTTGTTGCCATGGTGATGAGATGCTGCTTGGTGAAGTCAGTGGGCCTACTTATCTTGAGGGTAAAATCCTTCTCTGTTTTTAAGATTTGAGGTATATTTTGTACAATGCTATAGTTTGCTTAATACAGTACAGCGTACAATACAAAATGTCAATATTCTCATCTGATGTGGCAATTTTCTCATTAAAACACGAAGAAGCGATTGGTATTCTGCTTTTCGGTGTTCTGTGAATCCAGGTAGATGCTTTCAATAGGATGCTCAGCATCATGTATCAGGGAAGTAGGAACAGTGTAGGACGAGGGAGACATCTGCCCCCAATATGTAATTTGGCTTCATTCATACCTCCAATAAATTACCTTCTGTTTCAATTATTAAGCTGTGCCTCCCCCACAATTTCAAACTCTCTCCTACATCGTTGTCATGTAGGAATATCAATCAGGGTTGTGTCTGAGTTCACCTTAGTTAAATCTGAGTGAAGACCATATGAGTCCAAATCAAGACCAAGTCCATCAGGGGGTCACCTGTGAGGTCAGACTCTGTTTCCTCAGTGCGGCCACACCCCCACACCTGGTCCACCCCCCTGTGATACTGACAGCTGTGCCTCTTTGTGGTTTTTTTTGCCTGACGTTTTTACACGGTTTACCCAGTTTCCTCAATGTGAGGAATTACCATGTTATTTTTAAAATATGCAAATCTTGCCTTTAGTTTATAACTGTGCCTATTTGTATTTGTGTTTGCAGTTTTAGTAATGAATTATTTAAAAACAAGTTCAGCGAGTACTAGTCTAGACCAAGTAAAAATGTGTGTGACAAGGCCGTATCCGTTCACATGTGAACGTGAGTACAGTACTACAGCTCTGATATGTCTTTGTTTACTTATTTTAGGCAAGATTAGCTGTTAATTTCTCTAATGCACAAATGCTGTCTTTACCCCGAAGTGGCGCTTCTTAACCGCTTATGGATCACACACAATCAGGAGAGACAGTTTCTCCAGGTAGAAGGAGGGCAGCAAAGTTGCTCTATTGCTCTCGACTCAAGGCCCCTGCAAGTCCCAGCCACGGATCACTTAGGTACGCGCTGTAGCTCATTGCTGCTGTATTCCTAATAATGCCATATTTCTCCATAAATGGAGAGTGAGACACTATGAGCAGAAGCAATTGACTGTCCTCTAAGGTCAATAAACCAAGATGGATCTGGGTCAGGTTATACACAACAATAATCATTTCCATTTGTGCTGATGACTTTGGGCACTCTATTACAATGTGATCTAATAGGCCTCTAAGGGGGCATCGTTGAGCCTGTCTGGTGTCGCCTTACTGCCGACATTTAAAACGCACATGAACGGAATCATTCGTAAGCCGCACCACCCTGGTGCAGCAAGTCACACTGCGACTCATGGACTCATCACCGTAACAGTACGCGTTGCATTAGCTCACTGGAACATCCGATCTCTGACAAATTCTGCCATACTGGCAGGGGCTTTGAAAGACCACATGGATATACGGTACCCAGGGGTGTAGTTGGAAATTCTGAGTCCCCTGAGAAAATGTCACCTTGCCTCCCCCAGTTAAATCTGAAGTAAGAGGGACACCATTCCCCAGGTCCCCCAGGATAATATCTGCCGTACATGACATGTGTACTGAAATACTGAATAAATCGCGTCTTTTCGGCATTCCAGTTTTGAAATATGGGACAGTTGCTTAATATGCAATATAATATGTCTTTCTCCTGCCCAGTTTTTCATATACTCTTGCGTCTTCGAGGCCCCTGTAAAGTGCTGGGCCCCTGAATCTGCCAGGATATCTGTCCCCCTAATGTGCTCATAATAGTATCTAAATAAGTGGTTTCCAGCCCTTTAAACCCGGTTTGCACTTGTTCCACTAGGTGTCATTCCATGGACTGAAGTTCCATACATTCTTGCAGAACATCATTTCACCCTCATTAGAACGGTAGAAAATTCTAGTAGTAACTCCTCCTTTATTCTCTACCAACTTCAATTACACAGAACTGATTCTGGCATGGTTCATATTTCATCGAGTAACTGTTAATGGATTTTATCCTGTTGTAGACAAAATGAACAGCATGTAAGTAAATCAAAAGTATGTTCTCGATAGGCTAACGAACAAGAACAAACGCTTATCTGACGGGGAGAGCAAAGGCTGCAGCTGATAAAATAATCCGATTCGGCTTTGCCATATCCCTGCTTCTGCATCGAATGGCTGCCTAGAGCTTTGTTTGCTGATGACATCGCTTAAATCGACTGCTATCGCTCCAATCACCAGTCAGCCGTCTGTTTCCATTAACAAATGTGTGCTTTCAGCATGGCCCTTCGCACGGACAGCTGAATGATGGGAGATGGAATGCCAACCAGGGGAAGAAAACGCAGCTCTCTCATTAAGCGTAGAGGAAAAAAAACACTGCTTCAATCGCGTAGGTGAGGACCAGGCGGCTCTCCTCTCTCAGCGCATCGGGTTAATGTCGCCATCTGGCTCAGAGTAATCCTGCTTTTTATTATTTGCTGTGCAGATTCACCCAGCTGACATCTATGCTTCCGAGGATGACATCACGCTCATTTAGTTAACAGCATTACAACATCGTTAACTGCTCTCTTTCTAACTTAGAAACGGTATCGGCAGCAAACAGCACCAGATGGTTTCGCGGCCCTGATCTCTCCTTCTCTTTCTCTATCATATTTTCCTAATGGTCAAGCAGAGCGTGGCTGCTATTCAATCTTCCACTTACAGCAGAGCTCCCCCCTCACCTTCTCGAGTGGCATCAGCTTTTATTTGGTGCACCTCTAATCACAGAAGACTCTATATGAGGCGATTTCGCTCGTTTCTCCATTCCGCCCTGCACTGATGTGGTGAGTCAATGCACCGTCCAGCTCATTGCCACAGAGGTCAAAGGATCAGCAGCAGCGGAGGAAAACCAAAACGGACACACAGATGCACGCACAGGGGAAGGATGTATCACACCTGATGTATCACACCTGTGACTCAGTGCCATGAGGAGCACAGCGTGTTGTCACGTCGCTGCACTCGCTCAAAGAACAACAATGGGCGTTGATCCCCAATCTCATTTCAGAAAAGCCATATTTCTGCCGGATTAGACTTCCACCATAAATCAGATTCTTAGCCCCCTGTGATGACAACAGTGCACGTTTTAAAGAACTTTGAAGGCTAAGGACTATCATAAAAAAACAGCTAGTAAGTAAGATAATATTCTTAAGTATCAGAAGATAGATGCACTCACTGGCCACTTTATTAGGTACACCTTGCCAGTGCCAGGTTAGACTGTTTTAATTCTTCATGCCACAAATTCAACAAGGTCCTTGAAACATTATTCAGAGACTTTGGTCCATGTTCATGTACTTGCAGTTCTCATTCCACCACATCCCTTGGGCGATATCTGGTGACTGTGGAGGCCATTTGAGTGCAGTGAACTCATTGTCATGTTCAAGAAACCAGTCTGAGATTATATGAGGTTTGTGACATGGCATGTTATTGTTCTGGGAGTAGTCATTAGAAGCTTGGTACACTATGGTCATAAAGGGATGGACATGGTCAGCAACAATACTCAGGTAGGCTGTGGCATTTAAGCGATGCTCAATTTGGACCAAGAAGATATCACCCATACATTTTCACTACTACTAACAGCCCAAATTGTTAGTACAAGGCAGGATGGATCCATACTTTCATGTTTTTTATGCCAAATTCTGACCCGACCATCTGAATGTCGCAGCAGAAATGTAGACTCATCTGACCAGGCAACATTTTTCCATTCTTCCATTGTCCAATTTTGGTGAGTTTGTGTCCACTTTAGTATCAGTTTCCAGTTCTTAGAATTTAGTGATTAACTGTCATTGTTGACACACCACAGCGCACAACAATGAAACATGTTCTCTGCATTTAACCCATAATTGAGAATGTGACATAGCAGGGGGCAGCTAATTTAGCGCTCGGGGAGCAGTGCTTGGTGGCAGTACCTCGCTCAGGGGACCTCAGTGGTGCCTTGCTGGTCGGGGATTTAAATCTGTAATCTTTCAATTACAAATGCGCATCCCTAACCATTAAGCCACCACTGCTCACTGACAGCGGGCTGACAGGAGTGGTACCCAGTGTGGTCTTCTGCTGTTGTAGCCCATCTGCTTCAAGATTCAACGTTCTGTGCATTTAGAGATGCTCTCATGCATACCTTGGCGGTAATGAGTAGTTATTTGAGTTACTGTTGCCTTTCTATCAGCTTGAACCAGTCTGGTCATTCTTCTCTGACCTCTGCCATCAACACAGCATTTTCTTTTTTGGCCCATTCTCTGTAAACCCTAGAGATGGCTGTGCGTGAAAACCCCAGTAGATCAGCAGTTTCTGAAAGATCCATAACAGCCTGTCTGGCACCTGCAGCCATGCCACGTTCAAAGTCACTTAAATCACGTTTCTTCCCCATTCTGGTGTTTGATGTGAACATTAACTGAAGCTCCTGATCTGTACAGGCGTTATTTTAAACATTGTGCTGCTGACATGTCATTGGCTGAAAAGGTATTTGTTTCAACAAGCACTGGAACAGGTGTACCTAATAAAGTGGCCAATGACTCTATTTTCCTCATTGACGAGTCATCAGATCAGATATGTGCTATAATTAACCCTGTGTTATATATGATGTCATGGTTTTTATCTCTTCCCATGAAGCAGACCACCCTGAGCCAGGGAGTAAGGTTTCCTACACAGTGTTCATTTAACTTCTTCCAAAAAACTATCCTGAGGTTATGTCTGGTCACTCATTGGAAGCTCAGCCTAGCAGCATTCACACCTGTTGGCTCCCAACACTTTATCTGCCTCACAAGTATATACATTTCGATAAAGGCGTTTGCCAAATGCTTAAATGTAAAGGAGTAAGAGATTTACGGTAAGGAGCAGTTCCTGTTTATGTCCTCTATGCCTGTCCTCTAAAGCAGTCCTGGGAAATACATGGCTTGCATCCCACATGCAGCCCTTAGTGCTATTTTTACTGAGCCAAAAAAAGAACGGATGAAGTTTTATGTTTAAAATGTTTGCAATAATGAATATATCATTAGATCTAACAAGTGTTATTGTAGCTTTCCTCAGACATGAAAACAACCATGATGAAATGGTCCCTGGTGACATGGTAAAGCTCTGGTTTGGCCCTCGATGGAAAATAACTGCCCCGGCCTGCTGTACAAGAACCCATAGCCTGTTCCGCAAGAGTACCGCCCATCAGCATCTTCATCATCAACCTGCTCATCGCCTACTTCCAGAGTATCATCAAGTTTCTGCATCATAGGTGTAAATAGATGCAAATAATGGGTCCCACTACATCATAGCACCTACCTGAAAGACTGATATGTCATATAGTCAGTGACAGCATAACCAAGCAAAAGTGGTTGGACAGACAGGAGGGACAATGGACAGTTTCCATGGAGAACATATCAGCTGTTGTGATCACTCTTCTTCTCCCTTTTCTCCTTTGTCAAATAGCACAATCAAACCCCTAACACAGACAAACCAAGCATCTGTGTGTCTGCAAGTGACCTTGGGTGACCATTGACTATCCGGTATCGTCGGCTGTGAGCGACGGCTGTGCTCCTGGCTTGGAGACGGTAAAGCGAGTCGGATCCACGAGGCATGTGTAACCCAAGATGCTAAACGGCGTTAACAGGAAATGTCATTAATCAGCAGGCAATGAGAATGCGCTTCCAGCACACAGCTGAAAAGGGCCAATGGACCCCAGCGGTGTTGGCGAGAAGGTTTCCCCTTTGGACTGGAGGAGACACACAGCTAACCCTGTCTGTCAGGTCTGCAGTTGCCAGCATGTAAAGAAGACTGAAGGAAATGAATTACAAATATCTGCCAGTACCTACTTAGCAACGCTCAACACCAGTGCTGCCATATTGTTTGACTAAACATTTCATAGATTCCTTGTTCCAAATCATTAAAATAGATCTGATGAACCAGTATGCTGTCCAAAATAGCTCTTTCTAAAACACATGCGCAGCATTTTCAGGCTTGTGCATTAGTGCTTTACATTTTTGTAATTGTGGCAGCCCCCAGGGATGCCGGAGAAGCGGAAAGCATTCGATGTAAGCAGCCGGATTTCCACAGCTTCTCCTGGCCCATTCAGAGAATCTCTGGGGACGTGTCTGAAGTCACGTCAGGATGAAAAACCAGGTGAAAATGGCACTAATTGCATTTCAGCATATTCAAATAGAGGGATATTTCAGTCACATCCATCATAGAAGAAAAGATGTTATGCTTATAAAAAGCTCTTTACACACGAACCAGAAACCAGAAAAAAAATCATAAGATGAAGATATTTCAGAATATTTCAAAATTGCTTGTTCATCCCAACACTACAGCAATGTTCCTACTATGATTTTGGCATAAGAACGATTTTTTTTATGGTAGATTTTTACTACTAATGTCCTACATGTTACACTGAATGTTGCTGGCTGTCTGTTTTGGGAGCTGACAGGTCTCTCTTTGCCAGACTTTGGAGAACTTTGTCCGTCATGCACATTAGAGATGTTTCAGGCATGAAATGACTCACCCTCACTTTGCTTCATTTTTTTTTTGGCTTAGAATCAAGCAAATCACTTACCACTTCTAGGAGCATTTGGATTTAAGTTGCACAATATAAAACACTCTTATTACTTGAGTGTATGTCATGCTTTATGTTCTGCCACGTACTGCTGGGGCACGGTCCGCGGAAGCAGGGACAGAACTCAGGCGATCGAGGAACACAAGGTTTAATCCAAAGGTAAAAATAAAGGAATAGGCAGCAAACTCACAATGACAATACAATGACCAGACTGGGGAACCAAAATTAAACGCAGACTTATATACACAGGACTAATTAACAACAAGGAGAAACAGCTGATAAACATGGGGAATCCACAGGAGGTTAACGAGGGGCCGTGGCACACGGGGGGAGCGGACCATCAGGGCAGAACATGTACAGCACATATAAATAACTTTTATTTGACTTTGATTTAAAACATTACAGTAGGTGACATTTAATTTAAAGTTATTCATAACAAAGGTACTATGTAACAAATACAGAAGGTTTTTTTTCTTCAAAGTACACTTTGAAAAAAAAAACACTGCTCTCAATCAGTTTTGTAACGTGTGACATTGTAAGCACTCTAAGCCATATTCTACATACAAAGAGGAGGTTAGGGGGATGGAGATGACATTGTAACATGTCGTGATTATACTTGTTATCAGTTGCTACACAAAACTGCATGTGAACAAGAAGGCGATCAAGTGCCGGAAAATCTGAGGAGAAACACTGAGGAGAGACGTTATCCTATCCTACCACTGTGGCAGGGGAGGGGACAGGAGCATAGACATCCATCCATCTATCCATCCATCCATCCATCCACTTTCTATACCTGCTAGTCCTATGTAGGGCTGCTGGGGTCCAGATCGTAATAAAACAACCAGCAGTGCAATAACAGATCAGACGGTGCAAAGAAATAACAATAAATAATCAATAAATAAGTAATAATAGTATGCAATGGGGATGAAGGTTCCCCAACTCCCAAGTAGTTCAGCAAATCAAATTTTAAACTTGGTCGAGAAACCAGGCAGCTCTTCAACTTCAAATGGAGTCTTACTGCGGACAGAGAACATCTTTTACATAGAAAGCTCTTATGAGTTTATCAGTCATAGGCGCGCGATTGATCCTTCGGAGTGTATCTGTGCACGTGCCTTACAACACGTCCAGCCTGAGTATGTCATGGAGACGACCACAGATAAATGGATAGCGAGCCTCGTTTATGCGTGACAGGAAAAATGAGTGCTTGTTTCATGGACACGGAAGCCTCAGCTGATGATGGGGACGGTGCTGGGGGGGGTTGATAAGAGGGTTACTCTCCAGAAAAGCTGTCTGTCTTTTTCTCGGCCCTCTAAAGGTCTTCTGGTGAGTAATTTTAGAAGCACAAAGTGAAGCAGAGAGAGAAAGAGCGACTGACACGCTGACATTAGATGCTTCATTTAGGCCACATTAGGGGACAAGGGCCTTAAAGCAACAGCTGCTATTCTGTTTGTATCCTAATGAGCCCACGGTCCTGCGCAAACACTGATCGGGGCTGTCGCCAGCCCGGCTCAATGAGAGCATTCATAACGTAGGCTGTGCCTCAACTATTCAAAACCGGTTTCGAGATCAAGCATCATTTTTGTACTTTGAAAAGAAAAAATGGCACGTGTTACACAACAATATTACTGTACTTTGTTATACTTTTAGAAAAGCCGAGACACCTGTGCTGTGTTGGACATTAGGACGTTCACAATCGCGGCGTTTCTGTAGCTATGGTTACCATATGTCTGGGTTTCCCCGGATACATCCTCTTTTTGGGCCCCTGTCTGGGCGACTGGGCAGTTTTTCTAAAATCGACGGTTTGTCCAGAGTTATTGCTGCAACCCATATGACCCACAGTACCAAGTGAAGGAAAAGGCACCAGTATACAGCAGCCACTCGGTAAGATCCCAGAGCGTTTGCAAGGCAGTTAAGTGATATGCGCATCTCTATGTGCCCACGAGTGATGTCAGCTTCCGGAAATCATTGGCACTCTGACATTTTATTTTTGTTTTCGTGCGAAAAGTGAATTGCGTCGTTTGCTTGAAGTTTAACAAACGTTAGCTTAGTGTTTCGTAAATTTTGTAGAAAAAGACTTGTACTGTATACACGTATATTGTGTCAACTGTGTGGAGATGAAATCAGCATTAACTGTAGGGTTACCACACGTACAGGTCTTCCCAAATTTTCATTTTACAGGGTGGGTAGGGAAAACTCGTTGACATTCATAAGAGAAGCGTTACCTGGTTGGTTGGTGAATTTGAAAACCTAATCCCCAGACCGCAAAACACACACACACACACAGCTTCCCTCATTTAGTTCTTAGTTATCTTGGTGATTTGTGGTAAGTGGTTCCTGACTCTTGTGTATTTTCACTTGGAGATCCCTGGGTTAAGAAAGGCTAAAAACGCTTGTCTGTTAGCTTTACAAAGTCATTCAGGTCTAAGGCCACGATCGATGGCTCTCCTGAGGCATAGTGTCATAATTGGTGCTGCTTCTGTCACTAAAGAAGGTAGCTGCTGAAGGATGGCGTTGAGTGACTGACGCCCGTTCTGTTTACAAAGTTGACCGCCTCCTCTGAGACGTAGCTTGAATATCGAATTATTCAGTCTTACTCTTTAATTGGAGTTCAGGCGTACTCGTTAATTGATCGAGTCTGTATTAGTGTCATTTTGCACGAGTGTCTGTCTTTCTGTGTATGTGAGCATGGAATCAATTACTTGGGTTCTGTTTAATTGAAGTGTATATTGACTCTATTTGTCACATTAAGTGATGCTAAAATAGTATATGACCAGGCTTGTGTTTGCTTGCATTTTCCATTTGTAAGGTCTGAGGGTTTGTCAAAGTGCTTTGAGGCTACAACCAGGTCTCTCCCACAGTCGTGAAAAGCCCCCCAGACGCAGGCCAGGAAAATCTATTGGAGTAAAAGGTACCTGCACTTCCTAACATCACCCCAGTTAATTAATTTCACAATTTATTTATGAACTTTAGTCTTCTTTACATCCCATGCCGTTTCTTGCTGTAGGTAGACAGTCTAGTGTAAAACGTATGTGCAAAGTTTCATGTATACATACTAAATCATCTTGAATTGTCTTGCATGTTATATGTTATATCTGGGTACATCCATCCATCTTGCTGGTATGTTTAACATACTTGAGCAATAAAGATCTTTCTGATTCTGCTTCTGTGCTCACGTAGTTTCCTCTGCAGTGTTATTGAATGTTTGAGATTTCATCGATACGGTATAAGATTTAATCACATTGTACCCATTTGTCAGATGCTTTGCAGGCGGGGCGGGACTGAACCTCACTGTGACAGATGGTTAAATGGCTTGCACTATTGCCTCATACCACTAGGGGGAGGGGGTTTGAAGCACATGGTGTGTGTAGTATACGATCCAGTGCATACCCCTGCTCCAGTGCCCCCATGAGCCTCTACTGGAAAAGTGCCTGAAAGATGGATGTATGTGGATGGGTGGATTTTCTGTTCTCTTTCTAACTTATGTTATGGAAAGAAGAAAACTCAATGGCCATTAGGAACTGAAATAGACGAGAATGGATTTGAAGTGTTACATTCATGAATGGTACGGAAATGTATGTGTACAGAAAGTGGATTTCGTAGAGATACATCCCAAGGAAGATTCAGGGCTTTGAGTGGGTCAGGTCTCTTTGATCATGGGCCCTTTTGTTGGTTCAGGATGAGACCAGGGCACCGCTGGTCAGCCCATTAAGTGACACTCGGGTCGCCTAGGACACCACCTTCAGAGGGGACGCCGTCCCAGCTTAACAGCTGACTTCGCTTTGTCTCACTTTGATCCAGATGCTGGTAGATGGATGGTCCTGAGGCCTCTTTGTGTTTTCTGGAAACTTACCCGCCCCAGTCGCGCAGCGACAGAGAGACTGGATGGTCTGGCACATTGATTTGACTGGAGCATCCGAGGGTGACACTGAGCTCAAAGGATCAGTGTAGGGGAGCCTCTGCGTGTCTGTCGACCTGTCTGTGCGTCTGGCTGTGCGTGTATGTGCAGCTCTTTGTGCTTTTTCCCATTTCTTTAAAGTCTATAACCCTGACCTCATGTCAGTTCTTTGAAGGCTGAAGTCTTTATAAATCTGTAAATGCATGCCGTGCAACACGCAGAAACGACAAAATGACATTTCTGTCTAAAACAAACATTACCGCCATTAAATCGGTGACATGTTTGCCGAGGAATAGGATGCTAGACGTGTTAAAATGCAATATGGAGACACAGGGCATTCGCAAGTAAACCCTGTAAAGAGCTCAGGCGACATGTGAAATATACTAAGGCCAAATATTTACTTCAGGCAAGGCATTAAAATTCTGCAACAATTACGGGTCAGAGGGTCAAAAAGCCTTTGGGCATTTTTACAATTACAGTCCTGGAGTAGTTATGCACTGAGATTCCTGTGTGGAATAGCTGAGAAAACGTGAGAGAAAGAGAACAAATGCTTCAGTAAATGACGGAGGCTTTTTAAACCTCGGCCAGGGGGGAGTTTCCGGGCAGCTGCTTGCTGTAGCATCACAAGGACCTTAGCATGTGCTTCACCGGGAACTCTCCACCGGGAACTCTCCAGATGCCCCCTTCTCATTCAGAAAAGTGAATTAACAGACGCATTTCATTGTCTCCACAGACTAAGTGTGCTCTGCAGTGTTTTTGCATGCACTGTTCTGTCAATTCTGTTTTCATAAGACTTATAGTCGATGTTCGAAGGCCGAGATGGAACTCCTGAGAATTTCCTGGTTGAGAAAATGGAATTGGCCCATATGGAGATAAGTGACACAAAGAAAATGACTTCAGAGAAATACAGCCGCTCGTTTGACAACGTAAAATAACATCACTTCTAGCCATAAGAAACCTCTTGATCATAGTTTTTTCATCTTTAAATAAAAACTCTGAACGCCGCAGTTACGACTCACGGGGCCTTGGTATCCAAAGATGTGCTTATTATGTTCAGCTTAATAAGTACTTGATATACAGTCATTTTCAGTTTGGTTGTGGTGGTAGTCCTGTGTGTTTGGGGGGGGGGGTCCTAAGGGGAAATTCTTGCTAGTACTAGAAGGGCCAATGACTGGGTGAGCAACGTAGCCATGGCAATAAATCACATCTGCTACTGTTATCATAAAGGGATTTAAATATCAGCTAAATATCAGTGTGGTATCCAGCACTGACGAAATGGCTAAATTTCATCTATTGTACATACACAGTACAGGCAGCCATCAACTTACATAAATCTGAACTTATGCAAAAATATTTATGGACGCACTAAAAGAAAAAGGTGACATACATTTGTAAGTAAATTTACACTTCTCATTTATTTAATGTCTGTTCTTTAATACGTATTACTAGTGTATTTTTGACTTGCATGTACAATAAGGTGTCTTGAATGGTATTGGACCGACAATGTTGCTGTTGAATGTGCATTTTTATGATCACCCGTTCTGTTCAAGCTCATGCTGGTTATACTGGGATGGAACTTCTATAAGTGTGGAAGGAATGAAGTAGTAGGGTCAGTGCATCTTCAGCTCATCCAGCATTGCCGTCGGGGTATTGCCAGTGGTCCAAGCACTTCCTGTAAACATTTAGATAAAACTTAATGACTGACCTCTTAAAGTAGAACTTTCTTTATGCAGTCGTGTAGGTACATTGTGTGTATAGGAGATATAGTCATTTCGATTTTATTTGGATTATAACAGCATTCCGGATACATTTAGTTGTCTTTATTGGGAATGTTTGGCAAATCAGAAAGCTTCACACTTTTTTCCATCCATATTCTAAATTCTTATCCTGGTCAGGATCACAGGGGGTCTTGAGTCTATCCTAAGCAGCACAGGGTACAAGCTGGGGTCCGCTGGGGATGGGATGTCAGTCCATCTCTGGGCAGGTAGACACACACTTACTTACACACTATGTGTAATGTAGTGACGCCAATCATCCTGACTACATGTTTTCAGGCTGTGAGGTAAATCAAGGTACGCAGAGGAAGCCTAATATGACACGGCAAGAACATGCAGACTATACTCGTGCACAGAGAAGGAACAAACGCACAGCTTTGTAGGGGGGAATCCCTATTGGCCACAAACAATCATCATCCTAGGGGTTTATGGGGGGGGGGGCTGAATTCAGTTTCTCAGTGGGGGATTTTCAGAAACAATGATCCCGCACCAATAATTTGTGAAAATTAATAAAAATTAAGTTTAAGAATTAGGTCTGCAGAAATCTGGTCCAGTTAGATGGACATCTAGTTAAACCTAATGGATTATCTGTAACTCTCCCTATTCCCACAAAAGTCTGACAGATGAATAATGTCAGAGTGCAGCTGACATTATTCATCAGTTTCATCAAACTGATCAAAGAGAGAGCAGTTGTAGGAAAATATTAGGTTGTTTATTTCTCAGGCTCTTTTGCTGCGATAAAAGTTTTTACAGACTTTAGGTAATGGGTCGCTGGAGGCTACTGGTGTCATGGCGATACATGATGAAGAAGGGAAAAGAGGGACGATTCATGGAGCAGCTCACAACAAACAGGGTTCATTAACAAAACAGGACACAAAAAGGGGGAACCAGAAACTCAGGGGACCATGAGGTGTCAAGAGCAAAACAGGAAAAGTAAGAACTAAATAAAAGGAACCACAAAGTAACACAACTAGGGAACTGACCAAGACTGGGAACCATCCACAGCTAAAACACCCAGTAACAACTACAATGACTGATTGAGCAATAGAACAAAGCTAGACACTTAAATACACTGAAAACAAGGACTAACGAATGGCAGGTGTGGGCAACATACAATTAGGGGCAACGAGGAGCAGGTGAAGTCAATTACAGCAGGTTCAAACTCCAAGAGAAACTAAAACAAGGAAAACAAAACATAATACGGCCAGGGAGATGGGAGTAAACACAAGGGACTGTAATAAACAAAGCGAACATTAAATAAAAGGTTGAAAACACAACTAGTCGGGACTGGCCACTGGCTTGGCCCATTAAGCCACATGGTGGCCCAAGGAGCACAGAAACACACTAAGTACTGAGGGGCTATGAGTCAGAGGAGGGAACAGGTTGGCCAGTGACACCTACTGGGCAAATAGGGACAAGACACGTGGGACTGGGCCAGACAAACACGCATCCTGACAGTACCACCCACCAAACATACAACACCGCAAAAGCAAGGGCACTGTCAGGACCACAAAATGCTGACAGGGAATTTGTCATATTTTATACAAATCTTTCCTTATTTTCTCCATATCTATTCATTTTCTCAGATTTTCCAGGTTTTGAAAGTTATATTTCTGCTACGTTTATCATGCCTAAGATTTTCTCTTTAAAGCATGTTTGGTAGGCGAAGGAGGGTTAAAACATCTTAGATCCCGAAGACTTTGTAAATGATTTACATCAGTTGTTATGCTTTTATACGCCTTAATTGTCTATTCTGCTAATCAATGCTCTCGATGTTGCCTTACGAAGAAGAAGCAGTTGCATTTAGCCTGATAAGCAGAACACATTTTTTAAAGGTAGCCCTGGCTGTCTGAGTAGTCGGAACTCTCATATTCAGCACATAGAGCACATCCTTATCTCTGTCTGGATGGGGCCTATACTGACCTCTGCTCATAATTACTTTTTCTTGTATTTATATGCAGAGGCAGACATTTCTGTGCTCTGTGACTGTGACTCTTTATTCTCAGCTGGTTGGTTGAAACAAAATCCTGGTTTGGATTTTTACTTTCTGGGCCTGAAATGTCCATCTCTGTTCATGTGTGCGGAGTTTGCATGTTCTCCCCATGTCCTCGTGGGGTTTCCTCCAGGTACTCCGGTTTCCCCCCACAGTCCAAAAACATGCTGAGGCTAATTGGAATTGCTAAATTGCCCGTAGGTGTGCATGTGTGAGTGAATGGTGTGTGAGTGTGCCCAGCGATGGGCTGGCCCCCCATCCGGGGTTGTTCCCTGCCTCGTGCCCATTGCTTCCGGGATAGGCTCCGGACCCCCCGCGACCCAGTAGGATAAGCAGTTTGGAAAATGGATGGATGGATAGAACTAGCTGAGTACAGCCCCCTTTTGCCCAAACGATCGAAAGTACCCCACCTCCAAGCATCAATCACCAGTGATCATGCTTACATTTACCAAGCAGAAAGTCTCTGCTCAGGCTGAAACAGCTTAAACTTCATATTCTAAATGGCTGAAGCTGGGTTATATAGCAGGGCTTAGTCTTTCTCTCTCTCTCTCGCTCTCTGTCTCTCACTCTCTTTCTTTTCCATAATCAATTCAGAGATGAAGGTCAGACATTCACTAGTAAAATTGAGGTTCATGGCCTTACTCAGGTGCCCATCAGTAAAATCGCTCTGCCGGCCGTGGGATTTGAACCAGCGACCTTCCAATCATATGAGTTTTATGCAAAATTTATATTTTTCAGGATCATCTTTTCCAGAAGCTGAAGACTTGGACGGATGTATGTTTATGAGCTGATGCTCTCAAGTGGTAAGTGTATCTATTACTCTCAATCGAGAGAGTCCATTATTGCTGCTACTGCAGTTGATTAACTTTCAAACACAAAGGATTGTTTACATAATTCTTAATATATTTTTAATTTGATGTGCATAATTAGAAGAGGGAGCGTTAAAAAAAGATGTCCTGCGAACCCGTTCAAAGGTACACTGACCGATGGGCAAATTAAGGAAATATGGAGAAGGTCTTTGATGAGCTCGCAGCCTGCAGGCGGCGACGACAGCCTTTCTCTGAACTATGAAAATATTATTTAATTGACTGAGGTCCTTTTCACTCAGTGGGAATCGCCAATGTTGCTATCAGGAAACTGAAAGAGGCTTAAAAGCTTGTGCGCGACTGAGAGGAGTGATTCAGGAAATTATTTCTACCCTAGTACTCAATTTCCTATCAGGAGACACCAAAGCCTGAACCACCAAACTTATTAGCAGGTGATTGATCCAGGGATAAAAACGGCGCCGGCAGAGGAGCCCCTGCAAGACAGAAACGGAAACCCCCCATGGAGCTCAGAGGAAGGGCTGGTGCTGCTGTGCATTGTTCATTTCATTTGGCTGTTTGTCTTCCATCATCCTGTTCTATTCATCGCAACATCTTATTTTTTTCTGCAGAAAATCATCCTTTATGTTAAATCTGTCCTTTTCCTGTTGTGCTATTTTGTTTATATTGTAATAAGCCCAATTTTTATTTTTACACATTCTTTCTTCATCCTCTTTGATTGTTAAATAAACAACCCCGTCAGATTACGGGCCAGACAATATGCTTAACTCTGCTGTTGCTAAATATCAGCATCCAAATGTTGTTCGGTTATTCAAAAATATAGTACTTTGAAAAAGCGGCTTACAACGTCAGAAGAACGTGTTATTCAAGACTGAATAGAGGGGGCAAAAGTGCAAATTCCCCAAACCAATTATATCTGAAATGGATGTTAAAGTGAACTGGATTTAATACAAGCTGACATATTTCATTTTATGCCAAGAGCAGAATAGCGTAAGAGCTGTGGTTTGAAATGTGAATAAGAATATGGACATGGTATTTTACACTCCACATAGTAATATACTTCAGTATATTTAGTTTTAAGTGGGGCACCCTGCTGTCCAGTTAAGCACTGGAACAGAATATAAAATGACAGCTCGATTTGTTACCTCTGTCAAGTTTTGCTTCCTGGCCTTTTAAATTAACCATCCCTGTCAGAATCTTTGCCTTTGTCATTCTGTTTAATGCAGCAAATGACGCTTTTCACCTATCATAGAATTTGTTCCAGAATGCAGTACGATGCTGTTATGAGTTATATCTGGTCATTTGTATGCATTACGCCCATAAGTTATTAGTAGTCTCTACCTCCCTGCTTTATGCAAAGTTGTTACCAGGCAGAGATGGGGAATTTGCCATTTCCAGGAAAATTCACCCCAAAACTGTGTCAGTCTTCCATCTCTTCCCTCCACTGTCTGATGCCGGTGGAGACCATCAATAATGGCTTTTCTGTCCGAACGAATTCCTCGCCATACGGGATCCAGCTCAAATCACCCCCTAATGGTTCCACAGTCCACACCTACTAAATCCAGTTTCTAAATGTGAGACGGCTGTCGCTGCTGTGGGACATGTCCCTGCCGCCTATCCAACACCGCTCTACAAAAATGGATCATACATGGATCATTTTCCATGCTGTATTTTAATATAAGAAATTTACTGGAAATTTCTGTGCATTTGTATGCCAAGGGGAAATAAATGTTATTCCTGGTGGTAATAAAGCCCCATTTACCCAGGGAGAGACTGAGCGAGGGGCAGCGAGGGCAAAAAGCAGTGTGTCCAGAGGACAGAAAACAGAGACGGGCTCTGAGTCACAGCAGTAATTACCTTGTTTCACTGAATGCGAGAGGAGCAGTTTTCTAGCCAGCTAGTGCTGCTGGCGTGCACTCGACTCCCTCACGTTTTCGTTAAAGTGCTTCCTGGACGTCACAGCTACATTCCCGGCCTTTCAGTGCGTTCTGAAAAGCGCAGGCCGGCGGACTCTAAAGCACTGATGCCTTTTTTCGTCTCGCTTTCTGCATCGAGGACCCTGATCAGTCAGTGGCTTTGTTTTGTGTCAAAAGAGGCTCCGTCCCACGTGCGACCGCCGCAGTGACCGGAAGCAGGAGAATGACAAAGCAGAGCGTCCTGTTTTTGCTTCTATTTTGGTCGAGAAGGTGCCGTTTTTAGTGAAAAATGCTTCCTGCTCGATGCAACAGCACCTTCACGCTCCCCTCTCTTTCAGATCACATAAAAGGTGTTTATTGAGCTTTTTACAATGCCTATTAAAGCAAAGCGTATCTCCCGTTTATAGTTAGAAGGCAGGCTAAAAGTCACCTATCCCCTGAATGTGTTCCATTTCCCTTACTGACTTTTCGTTGAAGTTTTGCAGCTTTGTAGCTAATGTAGCTATGCTGATGTAGCAGACATTCATATACAAATAAAGCTCTTTGTCTGTCCCTCATGTACCTTTGCTGGCAGCCTGTAACTTAGCAGGGTTGGAGCTCTATGCTTCTGCCTGGATAAGATCGGAAGTGAACAAGTTGTCATTTCGATCCAGTCTAACTTCTGGCCTATAGCTCCATGTCACAAAATGCAGCTTATATTGCAACTGAGAAAGATTTGAATGTATTGACTGGCCAGGCTGATGATGAATCTTATCATGAAACACAGTGAGCTTTGACCTTGTTTAAATCGGTGTTGACATCAACAAGACCTTCAGCTTTGATGTTTCAGGATTATCTATCACAGGTGCTCTCCTGTCAACGGACTGTACATCACATCCGCTCGTCCTCCAACCACTTTACATGGCTTACGTCCATTTTGCAGGCTTCTTCATCACGGCAAACTCATGTAACTCGTACCCAGAACTTTGCCAAATGGCAAGTTTTCCGGGGTGCTGTGTGACTCCATGTTAGGCATTACTCAGAAGGTTGATTGTTCAAATCTCATGATTTGTAGAGTAGCCAAGACTTGATTCTTAATCAGACATGATTATACAGTCAAAAGAGTGATGCAGCTACCATCGAAAGAGTGATTTCGCTGTTGGAGCCTGAAACGATGCCCTTACCACCTGGTCGCTACGGTGATTTTCTGACACTTTCTCAATTGTACGCGATTTTGGATAAACGTTTCTGCTAAATAAATTAATGCAAATAACTGAGCCGAGTCGGGTGATGGGCGATGAGCCCCCTCTCTCTTTTCCTGTTTCTTCTTCCCAGTCTTCATGTAAGACTGAGTTTCCTCGCCTCTCCGGGGTCTGACTGACCCCTCTGCTGCCAGCCTTCCCTGACCTGGCGTCTCTGTGTATCGTTATCGCTCCTCCCCAACAGGTTTGCTAACCCCGCCCTCACTCCCATCCCTAAACAGTGACCTTATTCCTCCCTCCCATGCTCACTTACTTTAAAGGGTTACAGAGTTACTTTAGTTAGACGTGGATAAGCCTTTGTTTTTCCATGCGACCCTTCAGCGGTTATAGTTAAGGACCATACCCAGGGTCCCCATGGCAATATGGCCATTAGACTACCAGCCTCGGGATTTCAACCCACATAAATGGCAGCAATAGTGACACCTGCCCATATTAATAGATACATATAATTTATAGAGTTATGCTTTTATATTTCTTTTAATTCGTGACATTCAGCAAATTATGCACATACTTATATGTGCTTATGGGCGTTACTATTTCAGAAAGTGCTCCTTTAAACTGTTTTTTTTAGTTTTTTTCCTTGGGTTTGCTGAGGCCATCGACATTAAGCACCTTCTTCAGGGTTACACTCACTGTCCTTTTTCATTTGAATGCAAACATGGGAAAAGGCTCAGCTAATTGAGCCCAAGGACTCTTGAGTAACCTGTGAGCCGATACACCTCCTCTGTTACTATAGTTATAGCATGAATGAGATTCCTGCTGTCGTCTCGTGTCTGTGAGCCTTTGGGTTTTCATGTAGGAGGCTTTATGGCAGCATAAGTATGAGCTGCCCATAAGTCGGACATTCTTACCCCGGGTGACTGCCCATATCTGCCCTGCTTTACACTGGCATCCTGTTTGATGTGCATCCCTAGGCTGCTGCCCTCCTAAATAAGCTCACAAGAAGCACCCAGGCGCGTACGACACCTTTCCACACATACTGTAGTCAACCACTGTCTGACTTCTCTTCTCTCATTTGCCTTATAAGCTTATCGGCACATTTCCCGCAGCTGTTTGTACCCTACATCTGGTTGTCTCGCCTTTAGTCAAAAATCGACATGTTTATTTATCATTTGCACATCTCTGCTCTGTTTCTGCCACTATTTTTGTTCCATTTGTTGTTTTGTGTATTTTTCTCTTGATCGCATGCTTAATAGCGCCCTTCATACCTGCACCTGCGCCAAAACAGATCTCTTACTGCTTAGTAAAAGGATTCTGATTCTGATGCTGTGATGCTAGGGATTGGCTCTGCCCCCCACCCCCCATGACTAAGGACTGGATACGGGGTCAGGGGATGGACAGATGCATATATGGCCTCTATTCCAAGTAACACTGGTAGCTTAAAGCAGCTCTTAATTATTCAGCTGAGGTTTTCTTTTTTTGCTGCAGCCCCCCGGATTAAGAGCCCTGCTGAAGGTAATAACAGCTCCTCCCTTTTACAAGGACCTTGATTAGCCACTGCACCTCCTGGTGCCCAGCGTTGGCTCTGAGGTCTGTTTGCCTGCTGGGCCACAGGGTCAAACCAGAGCCCATGTCTCCACTTCGGTGCCTTTCGACACCTCTGAAGGCACCGTCCCGTGGCCGCCTGTCACTCTATCCCCGACGCGCACAGCGGGAATGTGAAAAAAAAGCAGATCTCATGGTGCGGGAAGACCGGCGAGGCGGAGGAGAAGCTCGCGTTTGAGCATTGCATTAAAGCCAAAGATAACAGAGAACGGAGCCTCATCCATCACTGTCACAGGTGTCACTGCAGGGAGGAGCCTCTCGCAGGCTATGTGGTGACTCCGTTTCTGCCACAGACATTTGTTTCAAGGCTATTTTATTCTCAGTATGATTACTATACTTTATTTTTGGCTATTATTTCTGAAGTGCTCTTAGTCCAAGGACTTCGTGGCTGAAGATTAACATTACAGTATGATTCTGCTAATGAATCGTTATTATCGTTATTATTATTATTGTTGCTGCTGCTTAACATAACCGAGGCACCTGACTGCTCCTGGGTGAGCTATTGCGTCTCCATGGCGATTGATTAGCCACATACTCACGGACACTGTAGGTAATCTTGATTGGACCACTTCATTAGTACTTCGAGAGGACCATTTTGTAGGATTTCAGATGGAGCTGAGAGAGATGGAGGCTTGATCCCTGGGAGGTGCTGTTTTCTCTTTATTGGGTTTTTTTTTGGTGGGGGGGGTTTGGGGGTTGTGGATTTTTAGCTTTTTTTCATAATGCCTTTCATTTTGCATACTACAAGCCTAATTACCTTCAAACAAATTTCTTTTTGTTGTGTTGACCATCGAACCAACATTCTTGCCTAATTATACAATTCCATTATCCATCTTATCTGAGCTGTCTGAAAAGTGCATGCAGAGTAGCCCTTATTCACTCTTTACAACATCTGTCATTTTTGCATCTGTGAATGATTACTACATGATCCCTTTTATGGGAAGGATGCAACCCCAACTTTTAATGGCCCTCATACCGGCTCCTTCTACCCCACAGTCCAGCTTCAAGCCATGGACCATATGATACCCACAATGCACTGTGACACATCAATAAAGCTTTGTGAAAATGAGCCTGATAACCTTCCAGCAGAGTATGATCTTGCTCCCAAATTAGGTGCACTTCGGATTCAATATGAAAAGCCACGGGTGGGCCTCTGAATCCACTTCACTGGTCACGCTGGTTAGAAGATGGAGACCTGGTGGTTTTTGGATTGGCGCATGCTAATGATTTTAGCATATCTTTAGCATATTTTATGTCAGTGAAATAATATCTACCCAGATTACATACATACCCAGGGATGTGTCTTGTGTGGATGTTCTTTATGAAGGCCATATTAATATTCTGCCCACCATCATTTTGCCACTATAAGATCTCATTCCCTAAAGTGTTTCCTTCTGTAGCTAATGTTGCAGCCGCAGTGGTCTATGCCAGTGTACAACATATTAAATAAACACAGTGCAGTCAAACATAAACAATCATCCGAATAACGATGAATACATACCATATAAGGGAAAAGATCACATTCACTTTCTGCAACAGCTAACACAGTGAAACTCTCGGCAAATGAATTGCAGGAGAGGATTTTGGAAATTTGCTTATTTATCAGATTCTTTTAAGCAAAGCCACCAACAGTTGAGAAAGTAGCATCAACCGGTCCCTGGAGCAATTGGGGGTTAAGGGTCTTGCCCAGGGGCCCAGTGGTGACATCACACTGCGGCCCTGGAATTTGAACCAGTGACTTTTCAATCACAGACACAGGGGCCTCTACAAAAGTAAGAACTGGTTCATCTTGCACTAAGCATGTAGAAGCAATGTCTTTCCTGAAAAGGAATCAGTAGATGACAAAGTGAACGTTTCACTCGGGATTGGAAAGGTTAAATTCTAACAGATATCTGTGCCATTTGTAAGGGTCATTATCAACAACATTCTGGTCAACATCAACCCGTGCCCGTAAAAATTAAAAACCGCCCAATGTATGTGAGATCGCTTTAAATATAACAGCGCAGTCGGAACTTTATCATGATTATCACTGTTTTGGTTTTTAAGACTGCAATATAAATCAAAGCCTAATTGTTTAAAATTTAGCTTATTCTACCGGGTTCATACGTGTCAACAGCTGGGCTCCGGCGAAGACAAACACCAGATGGTTAAAGGCTAAGCGCTTCATTGCCATAGAGATGAATTAGTCCTCCAGCACAAAATGCCTTCTCCTCTTTATCTCCAAAAATGCAGCACCATTTCAATCTGGCCACAGTATGATGCCAGTGCATTTATGATACCTGAAATGTTTTGATTATTGGTTTACGATATTTTAAGCTTTTCACGATTATCATGAACATCCATCTTTTAATGACCATGTGGCAGCCTGGAGCGCATATCAGGCAGCAGAGGGCACAAGCACAAGGTGGCGCTACACTTTGGATCAGGTGCTAGTGAGTAAGAATCCATTATCCATCCATCCATCCATCCTTTGCTGCTTATTCAGAACCAGGTCATGGGGGTTTTCTGCCGCTTGTATCTGTGATTTAATTCATTCTGTCACAACTCAGAGCTCATGACCATAGGTGAGTGTAGGAACATAGATCGATCTTTGCCTTCCTGCTCAGCTCTTTCTTAAGACTGAACAGTACAAACTGCTAACACTGCACCATGTTAAGTAGAAATAATACTAATAATAATAATAATAATAATACGGAAGCCTCAGGAAGTGAAAAAGCTATTTTTCTGAATAATAAGTATATATCACTCAAAAAAAAAAAAAAACATGGTTTAACATGCAAACAAATTAGCGCAATATAAGCTAGCAAAAATTTAATCTGTTCTCCAAACAGTTTACTGATTTCATGTTGGATGGCTAAATGAACATCGCTTCAGTTCCAGAACATCATTTAATTAATTAATTAGTTTAAAAGGTCGATCGGGTATTGATTAGCAGGTGTGCTAGTGGATGAGAAATACATGGAGCCTTCGATTCTTCCTACAAATTCTGGGGTGATTTCAGGAAAGGTTTTTAAATGGTTGACACACTTTGACAGATATAATATAATAGCTACGCAACAACTGATCTTTTAAGCATAACTTTCTTTGACCGCCTAAGAATGTAAACCACACAATATATATACAATATATACACTGTATGGACCAAAGTACTGGGACGCACCTCCTAATCATTGAATTCAGGTGTTTCAGGCAGACCTATTGCCACATGTCCATAAAATCAAACACCAAGCCATGCAGTCAGGTTTACGAACAGTTTTGGAAGAATGAGCTCAGTAAATTTTCAAGTGTGGTACTGTCATAGGGTGCCAGCTTTGCAATAAGTCAGTTTGTGAAATCTCTTCCCTGCGAGATATTCCACGGTCAACTGTAAGTATTATTATTGCGAAGTGGAAGTGATTAGGAACAACAGAAACTCAGCCACAAAGTGGCAAATCATGTAAAGTAACAGAACAGGGCTGCCAAGTGCTGAGGCACATAGTGTGTAAAATGCTCTGTTGATTCAAATTTCCTTTGGCTTTAACCCCAGCACACAAACTCTGCGCCAGAAGCTTCATGGAATGAGCTTCCATGACCAAGCAGCTGCTTGCAAGCCTCACATCACCAAGTGTACTGCCCATCGTCAGATGGAGTGGTGTGAAGCGCACTGCCACCACTGGACTTTGGAGAAGTGGAAAGGTGTTCTGTGGACTGGCGAATCACACTTCCCTGTCTTTGCACTCCAAAATCTTGTGGAAAACCTTTGCAGAAGAGCGGCAGCTGTTATAGCTGCAAAGGGGGGGGACCAACTCTGTGTTGATGACTATGGATTTAGAATGGGATTTCCTGTAGGGGTGATGGCCAGGTGTTGCAATACTTTTGTGTGTGTTTGTGTGTGTTTGTGTGTGCTTTGGGCAGGAAGTGGAATTGCTGTAGATGCAACTTCCTCAGAAAATAGAAAAATAAAACAACCATCCCAGATAAACATTTAGTATAACTGCCCAACAGCAACTTGGCTAACAGTGTAGCAGTAGTTTACTGTGATTGGTTTTTCCTTTCACAAAAACAGTATGGTATCAGTATAGTTATATACTGTTTATTAGCATTTACGTCTTATTTGTGTCTCAATATATTGGTCATGCTCAGTACTGTCCAACCTATACCTGTGGACATGCTGTTACTCCCTTTGTATGCGCAAAATACCATGTAATGCACTGTTATCAATAGATATTGCTAACAATGGCTAACAATGAACCTGGCGAGAACTGGCAATACCAAATGGCTTTCCGACTTGTTGTACTGCAAGGCGTTTAACTCAGGTATGACATCATTGTCAGGTGTGACTTCCAACCTCCGAGGTAAATGGGGTGCAGCATTAGTTACCTTCGTGAGAGTTAATCTAATCAATCTCACACCGATGAGGGGCGTCACCACTTGTATGGCTGACCAAGGAAAATGGGAAAGAACGGTGTACATGTCAAGAAATACACAGTTTCATTGAGCTGAAGGAATCAATTTTCTTGAATGCCATAGTATTTTCCGTCGCCTCCTTGACCTTCGACTGAGAGGACAGCTGTAAGGCTAGCCTGGTTTTCAAACTTTCACACTCAACAGCGGTAGCCCCAATAGCACACAATCAGAAACCCAGCATCCAAGGGTCACGGGCTCCAACGAAATGTAAAGCAGGTGTCCTAATATAAAACTGATCCTTTCCAAGTCCATTTCAAGACATGAAAACACTGATCATGAAATTATTCCAAGGCATCAGAAACCCCATTCTATTACTGTAGGACTTCGAGGACACAGTCTACTGACAGCAGCATCAGACCTGTGTGCCGCACCACTGAATTAATGCTAAAATATAGCTGATGAAAATTGCCGATAAAAATCCCACTGCTTTGTCAGCTTCCAAAAGAGTTCCGACAAAGTCTGCCGTCGTTAGAAACGATCTGTGCCAGGATTTAGCACAATTAAAAATAAACAAAACTCAAAGGTGTAATACAATATATATAAATCAATCACTGGCTGCTGAGCGACCACAGAAATACCAAAGATTGGTTAATGATTCATTTTAAAGGAGACAAGAATGACATTTTTTAAAGAATGTATACTGTATAAAAGCCATTATTTACAGAACAGACGAGACAACCATCTTTCCAAAGATCTGAAAGAAGAGCTTTTATGCCTCTTTAAATATTGTTTCTCAGGCCACCTCATTAAATAAACAAAATATAAAATTAGCTACTTCTGGACATGCACTGCTGAATCCTCGTTAATTGTGGCCCAGCCCTTGATCACTGGCCTGGAAAGTAATGCCGGCTGGAATTTTTTGTCCAATTATATTTGTTAACCATCTCCATTTAGAAAATGTGTTGCACACCCTAATGATGGGGAATAATAGCAAGCGATAGGCACGTCTCCAGAGCTGTTATGTAAACTGAAGATTGATTTGTACAGGGTCCATTAATTATGCAATAATAACCTGGGTTTGGAGGGAGGCGTTCACATTTGTTGTTACAAAAAAGAAACAATACAATTTTGTTAATTGCAGCAGATTGGCAATAATCGGACTGACTGATAGTGTGTCTTCCGTGATTCTGTGAAGGTCTTCAGCTTCTGGAAAAGATGAGTAAGGCCATGAACCTCAATTTTACTAGTGAATGTCTGACCTTCATCTCTGAATTGATCATGGGAAAGAAAGAAAGAGAGAGAGAGAGAGAGAGAGAGAGAGAGAGAGAGAGAGAGAGAGAGAGAGAGACTAAACCCTGCTATATAACCCAGCTTCAGCCATTTAGAATATGAAGTTTAAGCTGTTTCAGCCTGAGCAGAGACCTTCTGCTTGGTAAATGTAAGCATGATCACTGGTGATTGAAAGGGGACGCTTGGAGGTGGGGTACTTTCGATCGTTTGGGCAAAAGGGGGCTGGTACTCAGCTAGTTCTATTGACAGAGATTTGTTTTCAATTTTAGCTTCAACCTGAGATATTACAAAGTGCTCCTGTAATGATCTCCTCCGTTACAACTTCAAAACCCGTTTTTAGAAGACTTGAATTACTAAGGTAATTTCCACAAAATTTCTGATGCACATGCTCATTATAACAAGCTGCATGGTCCAGTTCTGACACTGATGTACCCAATTTAGGTGTTTTTGGTGGTGGACATGGGTCAGCATACTGTAGGCACTCTGACTGGTCTGCAGCTATGCAGCCCCATATGCTGCAAGCTGCAATGCACTGCGTGTTCTGACACCTTTCTGTCATGACCAGCGTTATCTTCTTCAGCTAGAGTAGCTTTCCATCAGACCAGACAGGCTAGCCTTCACTCCACACACACATCAGTAAGTCTTGGGCACCCATGACCCCATCACCTGTTCACGGTGGGCCTTCCTTGGACCACTGTTGGTAGGTGCTGATCACTGCATACTGAGAACGCCACACAAGACTTACTGTTCTGGAAATGTCCTGACCCAGTCATCTAGCCGTCACAATTTGGTCCTTGTCAAAGTTACTTAGATCCTTATGCTTACCAATCTCTCCTACATCTAACATCAACTTACAATTCACTTGCATACTATATAATGACACCATTGACAGGTACCATTGCAATAAGATAATCAAAGCTATTCACTTCATCTGTCAGTGGAGCATATTGTAATGACTGATCAGTGTGTGTATGTGCATGCACACCCTGTGGCGTGATCTTCCGAAGCATGGCCTCAAAAAGGTGTCAAGATGCCAGCAGCAGATTTGATAACTCATATAAATAAAAGAATTAAGCAACGTTTTATTTCAGCTTTTTATCCTACAAACCGACCTGTATGACAGATTGTCAAGATTGCATTACATCCGAGGCTGAGTGACTCACCTACGTCTTGTGTTTCTAACTCATGGTGTCCAAAACATATTACTCTGTATAGTTTCAAACAATATTTTTCATATGGGGTATAAAAGAAGTAAATCTGCTTCAATAAGTCCTCCAGAATAAGTCTTTAGACATTCTTCTCATCGTGTTCAGAACCAAGATCCATCTCTGTTTCCAAGCACTGATCATAGTCTCAATGTACACAGCAGTGAAAACGTCATTCTGCACAAAGCCTTTCCCAGTCTTCCACTGCAGTCAGATCCCGGAACAATACACTTTAATGGAAGGCTGATTAATAGCGAGTGCAGAGGGCTCCGAACACATTTCCAATGTGGAACGACTCTCGAAAAACAATGATCTAACGAAAAAAAGTTAAAAGGATAACACACCTAAATATCAAGTGTAAGCCTGGATTATTATTACGTTTAGTTATTTTAGCTGGCACTGGCGATATCTGACTAAGAAAGGAGGAGCTCCTCTGTGTAACTGGAGGTTAAGGGCCTAGCTCAAGCATCCAGCGGTGAAACCATTCAGGCAAACACAGGATTTGAAGCAGTACCCTTCCAGTTGCAGCATCCGAACATGCTGAGCCACACGCTGTCCGAGATATGGGGTTCAGATAGAGATGCATGTTGAATGAGGCGACAGTGGTGTTCCTCTAGTTGTTTCACGTGATCTATGCAAAACCCATGGTTGTCCTGTGAGGTTGTTCACAGGAAGACCTGGTAAGGAGAGTCCCCTGCCAGGAATTCCAGAGAAGCTTTTAGGCTGACAAGCAGACACAAGCCAGCATCTCAGTATTAATATTTTTAATTCCAAGTGGTTTACAATCAACAAACCAGTTTGGGGAGCATCTTTCTCTCGCTGTATTTTGTTCCTTGTTCCTAATGACATCATATTGCTGTATGACCACTGCCCCCCACCCCTTGGATGGTGTAAGAGGACCTTGGGGGGGGGGGGGGGGGGGGGGCTGGTGACTACCATGCTTGCAGCCCACACGTCACATGTACACTCCTCAGCATATCACTTAACACGCTGAAGCCTGAAGCGTATCACCTTTTCATTACAGGCTCAGTGAGAAGGCTGTTGGCCAGGGAAATGAGTTTCAAAATGGTCCTAATTGTGTTCAGTCACCTAGCATCAGGCTCCCAACGACGATGTCTTCTGAACCCAGCCATAGGCTGGAGAAGATCGTCTTACCTGTCCCTGGTGCTAGAAGCTCTGTGACACCCTGGCTGAACAGGTGTACCTGTCACCTTAACCACCATCTCAATTGCAGCAGGACAGTAACATTAACCCTAATCAGTATACTAGTGATGAGGGCGGGTGAACAAATGATTTAATGTTAATGTTAGCTGCCATGGTCCACGCCACAAGCCTGCACGTTCCCAGGCTGAAACTTGGTCATACACCAGCTCTGACCCTAACGGGACAATGGAGTGAGAATTTTTATGGGTGTACACCCTGTGCTGCCTGGGACAGGCTCCTGGCCTCCTACGACCAGTTACAACTGGTAACTGGTAAATAAACGATTCAAAGTAAATGGTTTATTTAAATTCAGTTTGGCACTAAAAACACATTTTTTCTTCAGCTTTAATGTTCGTTTTCATTAGTAGCTCTGACCAGACATTCATTTCTCGATTGAATGAGACATTCCTACACGATGCCTTAATTCCCCTGTAGTTTTATTGTATTTCGACTTATTTTACTTACCGTGCTGCCACCCAAACTTCACTTACTAGCTAGACTCTGCTAGAGGTAAGACGCGTGCAAGGAGCAACCCGTGAATAACTTGATATTTTAATGCATTTTCATAGGAAGATTATAATCAAGAGTATTTAGTGATACATCATTTGGATGCATTTTTAAGTTTGTTGTACATGTTATGTTTAAAAAAATTCAAATACTATTTAACCACGTGATATGTACAATACCTATATAAAACTAAATTTTTTGATCACGTTTTTTAAATGCATTTTGTATTGATTAACATGCACATTTAAATACAGTGGAACTCACTTATAGTGATTTTTTTTTTTTTACTCTACTAGTCCAACTTTGCCTTCCGGTAACCAGCTAGCTAGCAGAGACCAATGCTACATACACAGTGAGGAAGAGAGGAAAGGAGCATGCACTGATTACAGTGTGTAAGGAGCATGCACTGATTACAGTGTGTAAGGATCATGCACTGATTACAGTGTGTAAGGAGCATGCACTGATTACAGTGTGTAAGGATCATGCACTGATTACAGTGTGTAAGGATCATGCACTGATTACAGTGTGTAAGGAGCATGCACTGATTACAGTGTGTAAGGATCATGCACTGATTACAGTGTGTAAGGAGCATGCACTGATTACAGTGTGTAAGGATCATGCACTGATTACAGTGTGTATGGAGCATGCACTGATTACGGTGTGTAAGGATCATGCACTGATTACGGTGTGTAAGGATCATGCACTGATTACAGTGTGTATGGAGCATGCACTGATTACAGTGTGTAAGGATCATGCACTGATTACAGTGTGTAAGGAGCATGCACTGATTACAGTGTGTAAGGAGCATGCACTGATTACAGTGTGTAAGGATCATGCACTGATTACAGTGTGTTGCTGCACCCACCACAGGACAAACCACCTCAGGGATGAGATCCTGAGTGCAGCCCTGAGGCAGGTGATACCTCACCTCAGTTATTCCCTGTAAGTTGGAGGACCTCCTTATAGGGCTGGATGTAGATTAACATCATACTCAAGATGAAACAATTGCATGTTAATGGCCTTATTCATGGGCCAAACAGAGTATAGAATCACTCTGGCCATTCATGGGATTTGAACCAGCACCCTTCCAGTTGCTGGCACAGATCCCTAGCCTCAGAGCCACCATTCCATCTACATGCATAGAAAATGAAAAAAAGGAGGCAATTTTCTCTCAATGACAAATGCATATGATAACAAACATACAGAATGGCTTAATCAGATCTCTCTCCCCCCCCCCCCCTCCCCCCAAGCCTGGTGACATGCGTTTCATTTTTTGAGATAGAAGAGTTAAGCATTCCCTTGAGTATTTAGGGAGTTAAAGAGCTTTGCTCAGGGGGCAAATAGTAAAATTACTCAGCTGACAGTGGGATTTGACCTGGTGACCTTCCAATCACAGACACATTATCCTAACCTGCCATGACTTACACCACCCCGTTCTAGGAAAGACACATTTCAGTTCTACCACAAGTACAGATTCTCCAATTGCACTTATACAGACAACAGTCTATGCCAGCAGAGTGAATCATCATAAGGGGTTCAGGTAGAGTATCTCCAGTCGGACACCAGACTGGTTAGGAAACTCGCCCATTCCCCATGACTAGCACTGAGTCACCCGCATTATGCGAGGCAGTGCTATCCACTGAAAGGCAGGTCCACTCTCTCTGTGCTCCCTCTCCCTGTACGTCATCCTAAAGGTCTTGGATCCATCATTCCTTCAACATGACACATTTAATGACAAACGGGTCCAATGCTGTCATTTAGAGAGGACAGTGTTCCTTCCCTAGAGCCATTCCCACTGAGTCATGGGCTTAGATTTCCATCAATTAATCTTAATTTGTTGAATATGCTTTTCCTGTTTTCTAAAATCATTAATTTGACCTATATGATGACAAATTCTGTCCAGGACCATCACAGAATCAATAAATGCAAGAATGGGTAGCAACAAGTCTGTGTCCTTGAATTTCAATACTTTAAAGTAAGATTTATAAAAAGATGCATTTTACGAGTTAGCATTCATAACCAAGGACCTATTGGTGTCCCTGCTAAACTTTTATTTGCACATGTAAATACAGTGGAACCCGCTTATAGTTACTTTACTTTGGTAAGCCTACTTTGCCTTGCAGTAACTCACCTGCTTCTGCTAGCTACCTGAGGCTAATGCTGCGAGCACAGAAAACGTAAAGACAAATTTTTTCTCACAATGACAAATACGGACTCATCGAAGCTTATGATAAACCACCAAAAACTAGCCACCAAGATGCAACAGTAAAAGTACGATAAGTTATATTTTAGGTATAGAAGCGCCGAGCAGACGGAGGAATCAGGGAATCGGCGAATGAAAGCCAGAGGCGGACTGACACGAAGCTGTTCTTATCTTACTCCTTAAAGGGACCGAACAACAAGCCACAACAACACGAAGGCCATAAACGACTGGGAAACACGGGGAAGTTACACTAAGGATGGTGAGGCACACACACACACTGTGGCTAATTACACAATGGCTAAGACACGCGAAGATCAAGCAAGTACAACCACAGTTAAAGGAACACGCGTTACCCAGACACACAGCGCAAGTACCTACACTGAAAACAAACAGGGGCTACAGTATATACAAGATATTGACGGGGCTATACACGCGCTCGTGAGGCATGCTGGGATATGCAGATGCCACCGGCACTACAATATTATAGTGTATTTGTATTATACTGGACATACAGTTCAGTAATTTAATTTGTATAGTACTGTAATTTGAAAAACGTTTGAAACAACTGTACTGTGTTTTGAAAAAGTCAAAAAAATTCTGTAAATAGCGACGTTGTCCGTTCTATTACATTATATCCATGTAATAAATATTCAAATGTCAGTTAGATAATAATCTGCCTGAGATATAAAAGAAAGGGGAAAAAAAAACGATTTTTAATGATCATCCGCTTATAGTGGTTAGTTTCACTCAGACAGATGTGATCACTATAGCAGATTCCACTGTAGAGCATTAACTTTCTTCATCTAGTTCTCCTTTTTAGCAGATGCACAGATGTGGGAGCGAAACTCAGGATTTGTCCATATAGTGCACTAGTAGCATTTTCTGGGGTCTGTAGCTATGCTGCAGGGATTTGAACCACTGACCTTCTGATCACAGGCCGAGAGACCTAGCCTCCTGAGCCACACGCCACCCTTTTGTGCTGCTGATAATAAACAGCAGGCTCCATACTGTACTTGCTATGATAGAGCCACCCACTTCATCGCAGGGCACAGCGGCCTGTCGCAGAACGCGGTAAAACAAGCCTTTTTCATCAAGTGTCTCTTTTAACACACTGAGGATCACAATCCAAACTGCTGAGGAAAGCATCATGCTTATTGATCTTTAAATTCTCCATGAGATATATATGCACTTAAAGAGACAAGTTGGTTTCCTGGTCGCACTCCTTCATCCTGCTGCCTGAGTGATGTGGCTTCCGCTGAGACTCTTTACCAAGACAAGAACACGTGAGAACATGAATGATGATGACAGGGATCAATTGAAATCGATGGATCAAAAGCAGAATCTCCAGGCTGTTCAGTTTGGACGGGTAGGAAAAGTGGACTCAGTACGTTCATGAGACTGCATTTCGAGAAACCTCCTCCATGAAGATCACTGCGTCTATTCACGCACCGATGAACAGAAAATTTGAGCAGAAACAGCACGTCCCAGGGGATTCTCTCAATTACTAGTCGATCTCTTCACCTATCAATCTACCACACTTCTTTGCACGACAGTAAACAGGGTATCAGGAGCGAGTCATTGGCAATCGTGCTCCCTTCATAACCTGCTGCCTCCATGCATCTATTACCAACCACATGCCGGACTCTGCTGTGTGCACCGTGCGTGGTCCGTTGCCTGGTAACCCTTATTAGTCATAAACAAATATGGATCAGGCACCATTATTTGATAGCTTGGTTTTCTCTGGGATTTGCTCTTTGCAAATTCCGTTTTAAGGGTCTGGCCTATTGACTTTGCTCTTCTCCGCTGGGAGAATTGCAAAACACAAAAGGTCACTGTGGCTTGTCCATCCATTTTCCAACCGGCTGATGCGTATAGGAAAAAAAAAATGGAATCAATATTGAAAATACTCCATCACACATTCCTCAGCATCAACTGTACTAAGCAAAATGTTGAAACGTTGCACACGAACAGCCCAGTTATCTGCAATTTCTTTCAGATCAATAAAGTTTCCATATCTATCTTAGTCTCTTTGTCTCACGTTTCTCTGAAATAAACAGTTCTCATCTTACTCCTTAAGCTAAGACACACAAACTTTGCAGCCTGCTATTTGAAAAGGTGCTGTAGAATGGCTGAATGCAATGCATTCATAATGCAAGCTAATGCTATTTCAGCTAGCATTTGTTAGCAACAAAACACAGATTCCCACAAACGTGCTGGTGGAAATTAGCACATTGTAAATCATGATGTACACCATGTGAAGAGTAAAAGTAAAAGTGTCTAGCCAAATTTGACATCACTATCACCCTGCCAACACCTTTGTGAAGCCGACCCTTCTGCAGTGGAAAATCTGGAACTGCGCTATAACACTGTGTCTCTGTGTGGCAGAGTTGGGTAATTCAGATCCAGAGAGCAAAAGTCCAGACCAAGATTTTCTTTCAACCCACCAGTTGAGCATAAAGAGTCACAGTCACAGAGTGCTCGACTTGTTGGTTGAAGCAAAATCCCGGCCTGGACTTTTACTTCTCTGGACCTGAATTGCCAACCTCTGCTTTGTGGTATGGGTCGAGTCTGGCCAAGTATCTGGGTGCCCATGGAAATGTGCCATGAAATGTCCATCCATTCATTTCCCAAACATCTGTCCCAGTCAGTGTTCAGCAGATGCTTTTCAGTGAATGTAATTGTTTATTGCGGTTGTGATTGGTGTTGATATATTGAAGCTGCAGGTGAGTTGGTGTGGCAGCTCTCTAGCTCCTCATGCCAATCACATTCTGTGTGTACATCTCATTAAAATTTAAGTGCAAACTGTTCCCTGTAGTTTCCAGTTGAATTAACTGTTCTCTCTCTCTTGCTTCCCCCCCTTTCTACATGTCATTATGCCGAAGCTATTTGTTTTTGTCTTGCTAAATATACCATTCAGATGCTCATTTGCAAACTCTGCTCCTCAGTCACGCAGGTTGTATCTGTATACAGGAGATGGTATTGTTATTGAATCACTGGGCTAGTATTCCTAGTCTGTTCCTTCATGAATGCAGCCTCCTTGATTATGGAGCAAGACATATTGAGCGTGGACATCTATTATGCATTTTTATAGATGATCTGGGCAAAAAAAAACAGGAATAGTGAATCTGACAAGGGCGATGGGTTTATCGATTAGCTGTTATTGTAGTGGAAACAGCTGCCCAGAACTGCAGCTTAGACCCTCCTGCTGTTGGGGATTGTTTTCTAAAAAAACTCAGCAGAAGGCTGATGGGAAAATAAAATACCTGTGGATCTCTGAACTTCTGAAATTTTCTGAGGAATCGAGCAGCTCTCACAGCTCCAGTCCTGCTGGAAATTTAGCTGTCATGGGACTAAACACATACATGGAAAGTTCGAATGAAATGACGCTTTATTTGATATTTGTATAGGTTCATTTAAATGTGTCACATATGCCACCTTGTGCTTCTTTTTCGACAACAGATTCACATAAAGAGGTGAGAAAAAAACTTGGGGTCTGAGCACAGGGGCAGCCATTTACCCAGTGCCCTGGACAGAGGTGATTCCATACACTCTGGGGGCCTCCTACTCCCCCTCCCCCGTCGTGTTAAAATTCATTACCCTTATTTTACCGGGAAGTGTAGATTTATATTATCAACAAAGAGAATTTAATAAACACAAGACCTTTATTTTCACTTTCGTAAAAACAGAATACACAACTTAAGCAGATTTGTCGTTGCAACGTACTATGTAATCAGCCACCCTCAGGGGCCCCCTCCCGGCTTGTGCCCCCTGGCTGTTGCCTGCCCTGCCTGTCCTGTCACTGCATCTCTGCCCCTGGAGTATTTTGTGCACCCATAGAATGAATGTGTTTAGGCACCCATAGGGTGATCTGTTAAAAACACATTATTTACAGATAGGTGACTTCTGACCTTGTGACATTGCACTCCTGGCTCTGTGTCTGACACCTAGTCTGCTCTGCAGGCAGCCTTTCAGAGGACATTACGGAAGATCAGGGATATTGGGAGAGGCAGGGTGGGTGGGACGATAAATGAGGAGGAAAATACTCACGTCTCAAGGGTTTAAGGGCATGTTGTGGCATATAATTTCCAGCAGGAAGTCCTAATGATAATTCCTTCAATCTCTGTAAAGTATCAAGCACATTTGCCTTTATGAGTGAAGAATTGCGATATGAAAGAATCTTGTTGTACTCTATAACCTCAGAGGCTTCTAAGGTATTTTTTGCACGTTTTCTTACAAGCCTTATCATCAGTGATAATGAGGACATTAAGGCCACTGCGGAATTAAAAATAGCCAAACTTTGGAGGTGGGGGCTGAGGAATTGCCCTCACTTCACGGTCCTAAGCAGGAGTTTCTGACATCCATCATTAGGAACGGAGGCAGCAGTGACTGCATCCTAAGTCTCTGGCGAGCAAGTTATTTATAGACAACTCACACCGTCAATGGGGACGACTTCCTGTAGGGAGCATATGGAAACGACAGATTCCCCCCCCCCCCCCCCTCATCGAGGCAAAGTACTGGAACCTTCCGTAGCAAACAATGTACAATCTGTTATCTCACCTGGCCGGGAGCCTCTTCGGGATTCCGGTTGCTTCTTTGTAGGGTCTGCTGCTATTCCCACTGTTTCTGCCCCTCCGAGGCCCTGAGCCCTTGATTAATGGGAAATGCTAAGGCCTCGTGCAGCAGGATGGAGGATATATGAATAGTCCTGCAAAGGCAATACAGACCCTCTGTGGGTAAAGAATGTCTGCAGTTAGATGATGTTTGAGCAGTTTATATGCTGGAATATGCCTGAGGCTTAGCGTGACGGGGGACGGGGTTAGCAGGCATCATAGAGACACCCAAAGACATCCGGGCTTTGTGCCTGCTCTGCTATGTATATCTGTACAACCCTGTGTAACTTCTTAACAGTGCAGTGGGACATTTGGGGGCTTCTGTGATACCTAATATTACATTTATTCATTATATGAGCCTTGCACTTTACTCAGGAACATATGTGTTGCACTATTTAAATGTTTTATCTTTCTCTATTCTATTCTGTTCTATTCTATTCTATTCGGTAACACTTTACATTCAGTGCATCTTCATAATGCATTCATAATGCATTCATAATGCATTCATAATGCATTCATAGAACATTCATAAGCAGCATGCAAGTACACCTTAACATCCTAGCATCCCTATACAGCTTTAATATACATTTATAACAAGCATTACATGATTATACAATTACAATGTTTGTTATTAATGTATATTACAGCTGTGATGTTGTACATACGTGACGTTTATGAATGTTTTATGAATACTTAATGAATCCATTATGAAGGTGTACTGAACGTTTTATGAATGCAACATACAAGCTTTATGAAGGTGCAGTTAATGTAAAGCGTTACTGGATCATTTACAGTTGACATCACACAGGTCGCTTAAATTTATCCTAATTCAACGTCACTCCGAAATGGTGCCCTAACTCAAAAATGAACACAGAGACAGAATAATTTCAAATTTCAGTTGTTATATTTTTGTTTTAATGACAACTCACGACCACTTTACACCACCAACATAACCGCAGAACACCATGACTACTTGTACCTCCACACACATATTTCATTTTGCCATAAAACTAAAGCCTTGAAGTGTCAAAATGTCACGGCACAGTTTCACTGTCGTGTTTTTCCCAGGTACATTAGGCAAACATATGCTATGCACGGTCACACACGCCAAACCCCATCTGGTTCTTCATTTGACTCTACTGCCAATTTACAGTTTCATTATGAACTGCCTCTTACTTTTTGGGGCAAAACACCAAAACATCAGTAAAATGGAATATTCTGGGTCATGTTTGTGCTGCAAACTGAAAAGCGACAGGCTAGGAAGAAGCACATCTCTCTTCGCAGCAAGGATGTGATCTGTCAGACGTGAAAAGCTTTCTGTCTTCACATGCAAATTCTGCATTAGAGATCTTTGGAATTCACAAACCTTTTGCGCTTTCTTTGAACTTTAATCTCCTTACAAACTATTTAATGATTTTATATCTTCAAATCAGTTAAACCATGTTATATAATACATGACGTGATTAAATTATTATTATTACATTTGTATCCAGGCGTAAACCCTTAAAGGCCCATTAATAACTAATCTTTTATAACAGTGTATCTCTGTGGTTGATATCGAGAATCATTTCAAAATTCTGTTCTTTGCAATATGACAGCATAATGATATTAATGCTTAGCAGCTTAGTTTGAAACCTCAGATTGTGATCGAAGGGTCAAAACTGAATAAGACAATTATGTGTCGTTCCTGGGAGACTATATATTTACAGATGAGATATGGTTATGTGCAGTGATTTGCATTCAAAACTGGCTTTTTCTATTCTACTCCTTTTGGATTTTATGGAAACAGATTGACAAATAACCTTGACTGGGACAGTTGGAAATGTATTATTCATGCGGTGCTTGTTGGTGCGTGGAGGCTTAACAGTGACGTGCTCTTAAATTCTGGTTGTTCCTGCTGCTGGACTCCCAGCTTATTCTACAGGGGTGTCTGTGCATCCTGCCTGTCTGTAGGTTTCTTGCCCAGCCCAGGAGACACAGTCAGCTTCCAACTCTGTAGTGATAGACTGTCAGCTTAAATTCTCAGAAGGGACCCTGTTGTTATGCTTGATCCCAGACAAGGGTGTGACAGGGACCAGCAGGGAAGCAGTCCTGCATTTAAGGGTGTTTGTTTCAGCTACTGTAGAAAACGATCCATTTATTAAACGTAATGCATGCTAATTCAGGATATGAAGTCGGACATTGCCTGTCTTGCAAGGAAACATCCATCCATCCATCCATCCATCCATTTTCCAAAACACTTATCCTACTGGGTCACGGGGGGGGGGCCCGTAGAGCCGATCCCGGAAGCAACGAGCACGAGGCAGGGAACAACCCAGGATGGGGGGCCAGCCCATCGCAGGGCACACTCACACACCATCCACTCACACATGCACACCTACGGGCAATTTAGCAACTCCAATTAGCCTCAGCATGTTTTCGGACTGTGGGGGGAAACCGGAGTACCCGGAGGAAACCCCACGACGACATGGGGAGAACATGCAAACTCCACACACATGTAGCCCAGGCGGAGACTCGGACCCGGGTCCCAGAGGTGTGAGGCGCAAGGAAACGAAAAAAGTATTTGAATACCACACACAATTTACCCATAAGGTTTCCTTTCATCTTCTATCTGAAGAGTGCTTTGCTTAAAACTGAAACTTTTTATCTACTGTAGCATTTGTACAAGTACATGTACATTGGAATAACTTTGTTTTCATATATCCCATCATGCTCTCCTTTGAGACATACACACACAAACAAACATGTATACATACACAAACACAAATGCACACATGGAGGTGAGAATTAATCTTGGGGTCTGAGCACAGGGGCAAATATTCATCCAGCCCCCTGGGGGGGAGATGGGGAGGGTTAAAGGCCGTGCCCATGGGCCCAATGGCAATGTGATTACAGGCAGTCCCCGGGTAAAGAACCTCTGATTTACGGACAGTATCATATGTAATTACTTTTATTAGTACTGTCTTAGAACATAAGAACATAAGAAATTTACAAACGAGAGGAGGCCATTCGGCCCATCAAGCTCGCATTATCATTATTGTTCTGACTTACTTGCAAGTTCAACCTAAAGACTGAATTAGGAAGTATAGGATTTGAACCAGTCACCTTCTAAACACAGACACAAAAGGCAAACCCACAAAGCACACGTGCCGCCCCCAAGTTGCTCATGCACTCAATTCATTGATAAGACAGATGGGCTATGTCGAGCTCATTAATATCCAAGGCCATACTTCATATTTGCGACTCTGGTGGCAAACAGTCTTCTTGGCATCACTGTATCTACATAAGTGTGTACAGGATATATCCAGACTCTCTGTTATTTGCAGCATCAGCCTATCCACAAAACAAACATCCTTTGTGAGCAGTTCATCATTTTCAGGAAGTCACATTACCATTTGTGTTGATTGATGTACTACAATCAAAGCAGGAAATGATTGTAGTACATTAATCAAGACATTTCTTAAATTAATCAGTGCAGTAAGATGACATCATTATGTCAGAGTGAGATCAGCTTAGCTTGGTTTTATTTTCACTTGACTTTTTATGAAACATCTTACTGGAGTGTAACATTTCAAGAATCAATCCATCAGGCTCCAAATCCATGCAGCATGTAACTCAAGAATAAATAAGCCTGACTCTGCTTTTACTTGTTTTGTATGAGTTTAATTCCCATTCCATTTCCTACAAGCATCAAAAAAGTAAAAAAAAAATGTTTAATGTACATTCACCTTAAACTTGGGGGGCAATGGTTCAGGGAGCCAGTGAGGCAGGCTGTGAACATCATGTGACCCCTGGCAGTCCTGGTCATTTGAAGGATTGAAGAAATCAAGGATTTTTATTTGTTATTGTGCCAGTGATTTACACAAATACTGCGAATGTATGTCAGGACACGGAATGACACGAAGCAGCAGGCAACATGCAAAGGAAGCACCTTAAAATCGCAATGTAATTCTCTTAATTGTCATATATACAAAGTGGACATGGGAAATGCTTGAGAATATAACTTAAGTAGTAGGTTTCATTTTTATTTTGTTTTGTTTTTCCAGCATGAATAGTAAAATGCCCCCCCCCCCAAAAAAAAAAAAAACATGTAGAATCCCAAAAGAGTCCAAAAAACCAAACAATATCAACAATAATCATGGGAATAGCCTCCATTTGAAAGGGACATTTTTGATTCCTGGCTGGTAATGGAGAGCTTTCTGGCAGGAAATGGACTTTAAGCTTCTGTCACTTGGCATCCGGCTCTAGTGAACTTCACACTTCAGCTTACGGAACGTCAAGGTCACGCGAGCGTGAATTCACAAAGCATTCCACAACCTCCAACAACACGCGTAATGAGCGTTCGCTCAGGATCAGCAATAAAAAGAGCGACGGAGAATGGGTGCCGTGCCGAAAGCCATTGTGCATTTTCCTCTCCTCTTTAACTTGAAAGGTGCCAGACATTCAAAGCCCAATTCGCAACAATATCATACCACAGTTGACAATCCCGTCACGTTCGATTCCTTTTTCCAGGGAATATTTCAGGCGTTGCGCTTTTGGTCTGATCGCAAAAGGGCAACAAAATCTGTGCTCAAGGGAGGAGAATAATTATTTTCTGTTTTCTGTGACCAGGTAGTTTTTGTTTCCTGTTTATGTTTCAAAAGCCTTTAGATTAAATAAAGCACAAGAAAAAAATCATAAGTAAAAACAAAAAGGATCAGTCGTAAAAATGGGAAATCTGGCTTTTCTCCTGCTAATCTTTTTGGTAAATTAAAAGTCAATCCAAGACTGAATGTCCATTGCCTTAAGAAATGCAATTTCCAGGAAAGACAGCAGAAGATAAGGATAAATGTGCACTTGCATGCTGACGGAGGTATTTCGTAAGGCAGTCTGATCCCAGCGTGAGTCAGTAACTTCCTATGTGAACGAGATCTGTTGGAAATTATGCTTGTTGCCATTTATGTAGAGCCTGTAAGTTTGCAGAGCGACACTTGGGCCGCTCAGGAAAGAGTGCAGGTTAAAGTGCACAAGACATGTTTTAATGCTAATCGCAGAGTTTCAGTTCAGTTAAAGCTATAGCGAAATAGATATTGTGAAATCGCATATGCTTGTACGTCTAATCGTTTTGTTCCGTTTAGCAACAGCAGGTACTAATAGATACACTCATGTGTTACCAACTATATATGGTATTAAAGGAAATCAAACTGTATCATGGGATCCTTCTGCTGTTCTGTAGCTAGAAGTGCAAAATAAAAGGAGCTGAAAGGGAAGTTCTCCTCCGAAGTCGGCTGAGTCGAGTCAAGAGACAAGTCTCTGTGACCGGACCGGGCCTCCCTGCAGCGAGATAAAGAGATCACCAGTGTGGCGTCTTGCTTTGTATCCAGAGACTGGTCACCCAGCAGGGGTTCAACACCTAGGCTGAACCCAACAGGATCCTCTAGCTAAGGAATGACACCTCAGCCATAAGAACAAAAACCAGAGTAAAGAGCCATAGTGCGTACAAAGGGGAATCATCTAATGAGCAGATTGCTGTGGCACCTATGGAGAAGCTAAGTAGAGGTTCATTATTTTCTTCTACATTGCTTCTACATTATTACCTTCTACATTGCTTGTCCTACACAGGGTGGGAAAGGACACAATTCTGGACACGACGGATGCGAAGCAGGGAGTAACCAGGACAGGGCACCTGCATCACTCACACTTACGGGCAATATGGCAACTGCAATTCACTGCAGATTTGGGGGGAGAGGAGCCTGGAGGAAACCTCATGAAGACTCAGAGAGAATCAAACCCTGGTCTCCAGTGGTGTGAAGCGATTGCCTTCCACCCATGCTGAGGGGACATATTTCTCCTAAAAAAAAATTATGTAGCATAGTATAAGATTTACTTCGCTATTAATGCTTGTAATCCATTTGCAACGACTCAACAGAAGATACCTTCAAGTCCTTTTGAGATTTCAATCTGCAACCTTTCTGTCGCTAGCTTCTCACCAGCTGTGTTAATAGCCCTACTTTAACGTGCCGTGAACCTCCATCTTCTATGATGAGTGGAACGCCTTGGATGGAATGTCAGTTGACGGTAGGGTACAATCACACAGACAGACACAAACAAACTAGACATGCAAACTGCATGGATACAGAAGCCAGGGCGGGGTTCGAACCCCAAATTCTGCACGTGTGAGGTGACAGTGCCATCTGTTTAATTAGTTTGATTACTTTAATAATTAGATCTAATATCTGACCACCGCCTTGGACATATCACAGCTCACTTTTATAGTGAAAGCTGAACTATCATGGCTGAAAAGAGAAATCTGTCGAATCGATTTTTGAGAAAAATGTAAAAGGTGCACCTATACCATTTTAAACGTCCATCCATTTTCCAAACCGCTTATCCTACTGGGTCGTGGGGGTCCGGAGCCTATCCCAGAAGCAATGGGCACGAGGCAGGGAACAACCCAGGATGGGGGCCAGCCCATCACAGGGCACACTCACACACCATTCACTCTCACACGCACACCTACGGGCAATTTAGCAACTCCAATTAGCCTCAGCATGTTTTTGGACTGTGAGGGGAAACCAGAGTACCCACAGGAAACCCCACGACGACATGGGGAGAACATGCAATCTCCACGCATGTGACCCAGGTGGAGACTCAAACCCGGGTCCCCCCACAGTCCAAAAACATGCTGAGGCCAATTGGAGTTGTTAAATTGCCCATAGTAGTGCATGCGTGAGTGAATGGTGTGTGAGTGTGCCCTGCGACGAGCTGGCCCCCCATCCTGGGTTGTTCCCTGCCTCGTACCCATTGCTTCCGGGATCGGCTCCAGACCCCCCACGACCCAGTAGGATAAGCGGTTTGGAAGATGGATGGATGGACGTTAAGCTCTGATTGACCATTCAAATTATTTTTGGTTGAGGGGCTGCATCAATTCCACAAGACATTAATCTCTATGGTCTGTCAGGGTCTTAATAATAATAATAATAATATGAAAAAAACCTTCTTGCATGAAATGCAATAGTAACTCAATAAGGAGGAGAGAGAAGCAATCGACAGACAGCCATTAGGCCTGTTTCTAGGAAACCATTTCAGGTCACTGATTTACTTTCGCTCCTGTCCCAGTGCCAAACAAATATATCCTTCTTGGGAAATAATGAAGTTATTCCTTAAATTTACTTCATGGTTGAAATGAGTGTGTAGAACATTGAAAGACTGGACCCACAGCTCAGGGGCCAACAGACATGTCCGATATGTAGGGCCCGGCTTGTTCCTGAGGGCCCACTCAGAAAGTCACATTGGGGACCCCTGTCCAAACTCAGATGTGTCAAAAATGAAATAAATAGCTAGCAGCTAGAGACAGATGATCGTGGCTAGTTAGTTGGCTAGCAGAACCTGCTGCTTCAGCGTATTCCAAGTATAGAATGTTTTAAGTGTAGAGACTGTTTGTGGCCAACAGGGGGCCCCAGGCAAATGCCTGGTTTGAATGGTGATACACAATGCCGCTACCAAAATGTTAGACACCACCCATGGCCATTTATTACCTGTTAGTATTTGCCAAATTTAATAGCTCTGCAAATATCATAAAAGTTCCCACTCGCAGATGTCGGCATAGTGCTCTGTAGACCTTGCCGTACAGGTCTTTGATTCAACACTGCGAAGTGTTAATGTTCAGATGCTGACCAGAAGAACAGAGAACAAAACTGGTCATGTCTTTGGTACCATTGACCAACACATATCCCCAGTTGGCACAATTTTCAAAAGCCAACATACAAAATAAATCCATGAAGAAATCATGAAGCATGAAAGGTGAAGCAGGTTAAGATGTAGCTGGTACTGGGGCTATGGGTCTGGACCTACAGCAGTTAGGATGACATTTAAAAAAAAATGTGTAAATCTGTGGAATCAGTCTGAGTGAGACACAAGTAAGATCAATAAGTAATTTGGTATATAATTAAATAAGTACAGTGAGTGAAATTGAATCTTCCCCCAACCTATTGGTCTCAGGAGACTGTGATCCAGACTCAAGTTTTCCAGCAGTCAACCTGTAATGTCTGTAAATGGTCTGAACTTATAATTCAAAATATATTTACATCAAAATGGGAAAAGGAGAAACAAAGTTTGTTTAGCTTAAATGTTCATTGTAAACATGACAGAGCCGTGGATGGGAGTCTACTGTTCTTCTGCTGGGTCTTGTTCAATAGATGAGATCATAGATGGGATCATTGAATTGGCCTCTTTTGGTCAATGCACTGATGACGTTCTCGAACCCTCCAGTGGTCATACAGGTCTGCAAGCTGGTGTTCACAGCCAGCAAAGGAGGATCATAGCAACAAAGATCCAGTTACCTGAAAACCAAGGTCACTACAGAGCTGCATGCATAATACTATTGCATTTTACCAAGCAAATGGGTAGCATTTTCTTATTTTTCCAAATTCCATTCTTCTGCGCACTCATCCAATCCCACTCCACTGTCTCATCCCCAGACACGCAATTTCATACTTAAAGATAACCTTTGAAAGGGCAGTTATCTTTGGACACCAACTGGAGTGTATCTAAGATCGGCAGGGGGGCTGATCTGTACTGGAAAGAATCCAGAAAACTATGTAGCAGGTGCCCTTGAAGATGTAGTTCATTGCCAAATTGGGTCAAAAGGAGGATTTCCAGCCGAAGATTCATCTATGCTTCCTGAGTAACCCTCCAGGGAGGAAGTACACTTTCTGAAGTATGGCTTCTCTCAGCAAAACTCCCTCGACTGTGATAGCATCCTCAGTTTTTTCATTAGAAGGTGTTACTTTAACAGGGTCGTCTACAACAGATTTGTGAATGGCTCCAGGAGTTAAACCTCTGTACCTGAGAGGTCACTGGTTCAAATCCCATCCACTATGGATTAGTCACATCACCACTGAGCAGGACCCTTAGCCCCTTGAAAACTGCTTCATTGGTCCTGGATAAATGTCTGGCCCTGTGCTCCATTCTCACCTGATATGTGAAAATGAAATAATTCCCACGCACTTGTACTCATACTTGTACAAACAGCAAAACAATCATCACTCCATTTCAAAGGTAACTACCTGATAGACAGGTACTGGAAGCCATCAGGGTTCAAACAACGGAAGCGACTCGAGCTGACGCTGCCTAATTAGCTCACATAACACAGTATACACAGGGTAAAGGTCACACGTTAGAACTGCAACCAGGGGAAACCAAGAAACCAAACAGAGCAAACAGCAAGATAATTCCCCCGGCCAATAATTGACTCATGTGCCGGGGGTCCAGTTCTCTGGCAGCACGGGACACGTCCCCCAGCTGTCTGCTGGGAAATGATGAGATGTGGAGGAGCAGTGTGACGCCTCAGCAGAGAAGTGCCTTTTTCAGGCTGCTATCCTCCGTGGCACTAGGAGCAGAAGCTCTTTGCCTTTTATGTGCCGTTGTCACGCTGCTTCAAAATCGCCGTTTTAATGATAATGGACAGTCAACCTGAGGCCGCCAGAATCCTAATGGCCTGTGTTTCGGCAATGACAAACCACACATTGATGCCGCACTGCTTCCGGTGCGACAGTTGTACTTGTATCCATATGCTCGTGTACATCGTCTTCCTCCTCGAGGGCCTTTCGGCTGTTTACAGTGCAGATCTCCATAGTGGCTTCTGCCTCTTTTCTCATTTATCCCTGAACACTTGATAAAGAGTGACTCATCACCGTTACCCCCATATCTACTGTACAGAGCTGCAGAATTTTGTACTATATTGCTACCGCATTATGATTTATGGAGCAATGTACCTCCTCAGGTGTGAGATTCAAACGCTACATTTGAATTTATGGTTAAAGCCTCTATCTTTATTCACTCCCTCAGCTAAAGGCACCCTGAGGTGGACAGATGCTGGCCAAGCCTAGGGCTCAATGTTAATAGTTTTGTGCCAAGATTTGGAGCTGGCTAAGGTATCCCACAGGGCTCCGCCTGATCCCATTTTATTAAGCGTCCATTGCATGGTTCATAAGTTCTCTTCCAAACTGCCCTTGATTCATAATAAAATATTTACAAGAAATTCATTTTTTGTTTTCCCTGTTTCCCAATCTTGGACTGACCTTGAATTATCATTACCAGCTATATTTGTGATTTATGAATGTAGTTTTCCAGAAATTTTTACTAAGTCATATTCTTTGAAGGGAGTACAATGTAATTTTATGTTTTTTTCAATACTAGCAGTTTAGGGGTTTTGTGCTTTTCACAAAACTTACTAGCAGTGTTGTGCATTTTTGAGACATTATTCAGGCAATCACAAATGCTCTGTTTCATTTCAGTATGGATACTATAAACATCCTTAAAGCCAGGACATAAGGGACTCCGCCTCTAAACCAGTTACATGTTCTTTGTTGCTTGCCATCGAAATCTGAGTCAGACACAAACTTCTGAGTCTTTTCTCCCACTGCACGTTGAGATTGATTAGTCTGTTTCAGAATGCCTGTCCACTTCATTTTTCAAAACACTTTTTTGTCGAATTCTCGCCGAATTGATGATGCACTTGGACGGTTCTTTAATGAGGACTTTCTGGCAACATATGTGATTTTTTTCTGAGAAAAAATAAAAATAATAAAAGACAAATATGTTTTATGACTTGCATGGCGCACTTCATCTCAAAAAAGTACAGGGAGACAACAAATCACTGAGTCCGATCTAGACTGGAATGAATCACTCAGTCTGAGTTCTATTTCTTAAGATGCAGGCAGAATAAATGTCTTTTATTTGTAATCTGAAGGTTTGTAGTTTCCTCACTTCATGCTTATTTGCCTCAATGACAGTCATGTATATTCAAGGCTGAGCTGAGCTACCATCTCTATACAAGGCCTGCACTGTCTGCACTAATCTGACTTCAAAGGCTCCGGTGTTTAAATATTGTATGATATGATAAATATTGTCTTATTCTGGTCTGCTTTACACTAGGAGAAACACTTAGGTCTACCAAAACCTAGAGGGCTTTAATAAAAAAAAACATACTGTATAATCTCTGTCCTCTGTGAAATTTTCATATACCTGGTGCTTCCTACACTTTTAGTAAATATATTCGGTGTAGTTTAATTCATCTCTCATTTCTGTAACTTCCAAAACTGACTCCACAGTATGCATGATCATGCAATAACAATGAAGAATACTGATTCTGATTCATCTGTTAATGAGAGGGCGGATTCCTAAAGAAGCAGTTCTTCATCAGTTTGTCCCAATGAAAACTGAGAGTCACCAGCAGAGAGTTCAGTTGACTAGGCTGCAGGTATAATATGATTCGATCATTTAGTCGTTGGAAATCGAGGCCCATGCATTTCCACTCTTCGCATCATGTCATTTTATTTTGTCCCGGAATATTTGCCGAGATATTTTAAATAGCTTACACGATTATTTACAATAGTGCAGAGAGGTGCAGAGAGGATGCTCACCATTGTTTTTTATCTTGCCATTATCTGAAGATCACGACTTCTTTTTCACGTGATATTGACAGCTTTTATTTTCTCTTTCCTCACGTGGTGACGTACATGATGCCATAGCTGTCTGCTTCACTGTGCACACCACAGCATCAGCACGCAGGACGATGCTATCGAATAAACTCACTGTTTAATGAAGGTTAATAATCAAACTTACTCCTACTCAAAATGTAGTGTTCCTGGCCATTACTACCATTAACTACCCAGTAGAGATCTAGTTAGTAGTAATCATTACTTAGCAGTCTGCAATTATGTCCTTTCGATTACAGGTGACAAGTGTTCGCTCTTTAACAGCTCGACGTTATCTCGACATCATTGCAATGTTCCCTTTTACTGGAAAATTCATTCAAAGCTGTGACTTAGTTGTCCTCAATGTTCACAAGTGACAGACACTAATATGACTGCTGTACGGCCCTGACAGACGAACCGCTATTTGTGCATGATCAAAGTGAAATGAAGCGCGTTGATCTATGATGACGATGTTTAGCCAGCCAAGCTGCTCAACATGGCCCAACATCACCAGCGAAATTAAGTTGTGATCTCGAGATGACAAAAGAGTTCATTTTCTTCTAGCCCAGAGATTATAACTTTGTTTCAAGATCACAAGAAAATTAACTGCCTTTGACACTCAAACCCATATTTTTTTCAGCCGGACACCGAATTCCTTAATCCTACCATATGGTTTTTATCCCATAAAAATGGGGGGAAAGTATAAAAAACATATTCACCTCTGTTCTGACTCAAAGTGTCTAGATTATATTCCACCCATATTTCTCTGTAATAGAGACCTTATTTCAGATGGTCCTGCACCTAAACAGCTATTTCTGTACATGTCCTACAGGGCTTCTTGGGTATTAAATACCTTGTGGACAAGGGCTAAGAATAACAACTGATATGATATGATGTGAAGAAGAAGCATGCTGTAGTACTCGTGGTTTGCGGCCTCAGAGGATGATCTACACTGCTCACAGATCTCCTAGCTACTCTGAAATTCCTCCTTTGATAAGGGTCTGTTGTTAGAATGGGAGCCTGGTAACACACACTTGAGGTATTTCATTAAAAAAACAAATCTCCATCCCAAATAAAACCAGGAGATGCTGTTTTCATAACGGCATTCCTTCCATTCGGACCCATCCAGCCAGACTCATTAACCATTAAGGTCAGTGGTGTTGGGGCAGTTTTTTTTTTTTTTTACTTTGACACAGCTCTGCAATACTGTAACATGAGAATCCAAAGAAATTATAACTAATGAAATTATGAAATGGTGTTCTGTTCCCTCTTTTGGAGAATTAGTCATTTTTGAAAAAACTGAACATACAGGAAATCTAATAGTATTAAGCCACATTTCCCAGAATCCTTTCAGTAATAAAAAAAATCTTGGCATCACATACCATGTAGTCATCATCTCCTGGAACAGGGGTGTCAGACTCCAGTCCTGGGGGGCCAGATCCGTGCCCATTTTTGGGTTTTCCCTCATTTACCACACCTGATTCAACTCCCTGTGCTAATTACCACGTCACTCTTGAGCTGAATCATTTGCGGTGGAACAGGGATGGAACTAAGCCACACAGGGCTCCACCCCCCCCTAGGACTGGAGTTTGACCCCCCTGTCCTAGAGTGTGGTTCTGCCAGGGAGAGTCGTTTGAGTGAGAAGTGGTTTTAAGTTTGAGATTTTGGGTTTCCGAGAGACCGAGTAAGAATATGCATGTGTTGTGCTCTGCTGGGGGTTCAATGGGTTAGGATCCTACGTCTGTGACTGGAAGATCGCTGGTTCAAATCTCAACTTCAACCAAGTGATTTCACTGTTGGGCCCCTGAGCAATTACTCCAGGGATTTCTGAATAAATGGTATAACAGTGAGCCAACAGAAAAAAAACTCTGCTGTCTCACTCTTAACCCTGCCCTATAATCACCCCCGCAGGCAGTGGAGAGGTTAACTGTCTGTTTGCCATAGTAACATGGCTTTTGTTGTTTATTTCAACTCAGTACAGTAGGTCACTGCTGTCAGCAGGTCACTGACACGAGCTGAGTGACTGGTCTGGCCAAACATTGGTGATCCTATTGTTCAATCACTGGTGACCAACTGGCTGACACGACTGCTCTGTCTCCAGCCCCCAACCATATGTGTGGTATCGTCACCTCTCGCAGAACCGTGATGGTCACAGTCGTGAACATCTCACATGGACCAAACAAACTGGAATGAGCCATTTCAGAAAGGAAGAAGAATCTGCACTCCACAGTGCTCATCGTGGTCCTCAGCCCATTCATTTGGTCACTTTTGGTACCAAAGTGCTTCAGACAGCTTCTATGTATAGACCTGCAGACTCAGACCATCACCATGTTTCAGATCAACATCAAATGTCACATTGTACCATACCAGCTACATTGGTCATTCAATAAAATATTCAATTATAGTGTCTGCTTTGTAAGTAAGAAATGTAAATTACATGAAATTGCCAAGCATAACTGTCATTGACTTTCAGTAATTCCACACTTCCCGGCCAGTGTTTTCCCCATATTGTTACTAATACTTGGCAGACTCACTGTGCCTGCTGGCTGAAATCTGGCAGCCCGGGAGAAGCTGGTTGATGCTATCACAGGTATATAACAGCACTTAAAGCAGAGGTCCAAATGCCAGCCCGAGACACGTTTTTAATGCAGTTTCAAATCTGGCTACAGATTGATCTTTCGTTTTGCCCACACTAATCACCAAGAGCCAGTTTGGCCACTGGCACGGCCCTCTGACCCTGATTATTGACATCACATTATTTTTTACTCCTCTTTCGGCTAATAAAAAATAGCTCCAGTGACCCACTGGGAGATGACCTCCCAGCCAGTGACTTCAGGTTATTTAAGCTTCGACAGCCGTTGCCTTAAAGCCCCCACTTGGAAGGGAAATACAGGCTGCTCTTTGTAAAGCTTTCCAAAACATCACAGGCTATTCTAGTCATCTCAGTGATGAAGTGCTCACTGGGAGAGCATCACGGCCCGGTGACAGTTGTGAGGCAGCTGTCCTCGGCGACGCTGTGAGAGATCACTCTCTCAGAACATTTTCACTTTCCCTAGAAAAAATTTCAAGCAATCCATCCATCCCTCATCCAATACGGGTTCTCAGGCAGCATGGTGGAAGGCCAGGCTGCACCCTGGATGGGTCAAGGCGACATCAGGCCGACACCAACACCGCAGTCCTGCCAAGCTTCACTGCCAATGGCATTTTTAAACGTTCTCAAAACCTGAAAATTATAGTTACAGTTCTGAGTCTATGAGAAATATGATTAAGCGGTGCACATTGTATTCTATTTCCTGAAATTCCTGAAATTAAGAGCCCACAGCAGAGTATTTTGTTTCCCTCATTTCTCAATTTATGGGTGTGCATGTGTGAATAATATATTTTTTTGCAAACTGCAGCAGGGAGCTTCTCTGCTTCTCATTGAAGGGCTTCTTCCTTGCTTTATGGGACCACAGTCCCGCTTCTAGGAGCCTGATACACACTGTCCTAGCAGTGCACTTCACACCTGCACTTAATGATTCCCATTCCTTTTGAAGGCCACTTGACGTCATCCTACGATTCATGAGAAACTGACGGTCACCTCTGGCATTACACCGTCAGAAAAAAGGGTACAGTCCTGGTACAGTTTTGTCCCCCAAGGTACAAACAACATTGACTTTCCCCCAGTGGTATGAAAATGTTCCTCAGAGTCTACTTCTGTACCTTGAAAAGTACATTTACCTACAGCTAGGGTTCACTTGCCAGACTCTTGAGGGTACAGCCCCAGTGTCAAGTATTGTACCCTCAAAGGTACAAATTGGTACTTTTCCCCAGTGCCTTTTGTTTCACCTTTTTTGTGTACTACTGTCTTAGAAATTTTGAGTGAAAATACCCAGTGTAGCCTCCACACTGTCCTAGCAGTGCATATATATTAACAGCACAAGATTTAATTTACATTAATATCATACATTACATGATTATAAGATGAATGTTTGTTAATTGTAATGCATTATAATGGTGGGTATAAGCATTTGGGATGCTTTTTACTTCATTATAAAGGTATCTATAGTGCATTATAGACTTTAACCAAGTATCTTGACTGATAGCTCTAAGGCTAGGGGTCTGTGCCAGCAATCAGTAGGTTGTCGGTTTGAATCTGTTGAGCCCTTGAGCAAGGCCCTTAGCCTGCTGTTGCTTCATACTGAGTATGATGTTAATCTACATCCGGCCCTGCAAGGCTGTCCTCCAACTTACAGGGAAATGTGGGTGTTGTTGGCAGGATTGGCACTTCAATCACCAGGAAAAAAGTTACATGGGTCCTTTTGGACTAGTGTGGTGCTGAGGTGTCAGCTGTTGCCTGACTGCACTTGGATTCTCACCCCTGAGGTGGTTCGTGGTGTGGTGGGTGCGGCAAGGCACTGTATCAATCCTTTGTTGACAAATATTTATAGCCACGTTTATTATGCTTTATGAATGCATTATTATTTGTTATGACTTTGTTTATAAATTACTAAAGGCATGGTCTTACGTAAAGTGTTACTGGTTGAAGTTTCAAGGAGAAAGATGGTCACTGGTTTTAACTTTTACACATTTATCTTCTTCCGTATTTTATATCCCTAAGTACAAGTTACCATAGCAGGGATGTGATAAAAGTCTTTTTAAAGTCAAAAACTGGGGACATAAATTCCAGTTATACACAAACCATTAAAACACTGACAAAGCAAAATACCATGTGTATTGAAAGGTGTTTAAAGAGAACGCTTTACAAGTATGACTGATATCATGTTTATAGCTTGGCTAACAAAAGTCTCTGCACAGTTAAGTGATTTTTAATATTACCCCAGCCTTCGGAATACGTAGAATATTCTGGCAAAGCTAACATCCGGCACTCCACAAAGCTTCATGCTTTCTTGATCATTTAATTGCTTTGAGGGAATATTTTATTAAGACGAAAATTAGGTTGGTTTTGTAATAAACATGCCTCTGGTTCACAGACTGCCCCAGAGATTGTTTACACACGCAGAATCTGTAGATAATTCTCTTGTCAGCTTTTCATACTGCTGCAGAAACTCACCATTCACATGTTTTTCAGCCGACCAGCTGCATGAATTCCAAGTCGAGTGGTGTTCCTCCGGGTTTCTCAAACACATGCCAGCAGCTCGTCCGCTTCCCAGATAATGGCGTCATACAGCATATTCTGCTGTATCTTCTGCTAATTCTGTCAGTATTTACTGTAGAGGTACTGTCAATGTACTGTAAAAGGACTGTAAATAGACTCCCATGATACATTTGCACATGTAAATATTTATTTGTTCATCTGAAAGTTGTACTGCCACCTGACAATTAACAACTTCTAACTGCATCCTATTTATGGTCATGATTATGGTTTGAAGGTTAAGGTTTTGTCTCTTAAGTTCCCTGTTTCACAGTCTTGGAGTTAGGCAACCTAGCATTTCACTGCACATGGCACTGAGTATAATTGTCTAAGTAACAAATAAAACTGTAATTTGGTTTTGATTTGATACATCGCCATGCAGGGTCACTGGCATATCGCCATAGTAAAGTCATGTCAAGTTTATTTGTGAAGAGCATTTTCATACATAAAGGTCATTCAAAATGCTGTATGGGAAAATGAGATAAATAAAATGCATAAATAAGAATCAGCCCACCCATCTGTAACCACTGATTCCATTCAGAATCACAGGGGGGTCCAGAGTCTATTGGGGGGGGGGGGGGGCAATGCAGGGAACAACCCAGGACAGGGGCACCAACCCATCACAGGGCCCTTTGGTAACTTCAGTCAGCCTCAGTGGAAGGAAACCCACTGAGTACCCAGAAAAATACCCATGACGACATGGGGGGAACATGCACACAGAGCCATGCCAAGGACTCGAACCCTAGTCCCAGAGATACGAGGCAACAGTACTAAGCACTGCACCACCATGTCACCCTGCAAAAAAAACATAATGTTATAATAATATTGGGGGCAGCATAGTCAATCAGTGGGTGACCTCAAACCCCAGGGGGTTTGGGGGTTCAAATCCCAACTCCGTGTGTCTGCAGTTTGCATGTTCTCCCATGTTCTTGTGGATTTCCTCCCAGAGTCCAAAAACAGGGTGTGCCTGTGTTTCCTGGGATGGGCCCCCACACTCATCATGACACTCTGCTGGGTAAGTTCTCATGAATGATGGATGGACGGAGATGGACACTGAATGAGAAGTATAACGATGTAACATATTTGTCTTCGGTTATTGTCCAGTGGGAAACCTTGACAGCAATATAACACTCACATAATAATATAAGCAAGTCATATACCACGAATTAAGATGTATTCTTAGCAAACCATCCATGCAAACACTAGAAATTTTTCATTCCTAAAATACAACTGCAGATCCCATACTGAAATGTTAATGATTCAAAGCCAGTGAGCTGTTGGTTTAACTACAGCTGTTGGTGGGATAAGCAGTGATGCATGACAGGTGTAAAGGTCAAACTGGTGTTCCACACAATGGACTAACAGATGAGCAGCACCGCTAATGAAGCTGAGATGAATGGAGTGTGGAGAAGGAGTGAAAGGTAGGCCAAAAAAAATCCCCCGAAGCTGTGTGCAGGTGAAATGAACAGCAGCAGCGCCTCCAACTGGACCCACAACTGTCTTGATGATGTCATTTCAGCCTATAAAAGGCAGAGCCCCAGGGGCCATGGAAATGAAGATGACCGAGCATAAAAAAGGTTCTGCCAAGGTACCAGACAACCCTTGCGGCAGCAAAAAGAACCACAGGCGGTCAAAATAAACTGGATAATGGTGGGGGGGGGTACAATCAGATTGCTTCTTGCTGAATGCCAGGGGAGTATGTGCAGCCAAGGATAAAGAAACCTATCCATCTATCTTCTAGTCACTTAAACATGGGGGGGTGGGCACTGAAGCCTATCCCAGGGAGCACGGGCCACAGGGCTGGGGTACATTCTGGACAGGGTGTTGTAACGACAAGGGTATTACATTTCAGCCTTCGATGCCAATATAGAAGATCGCTGCAACGTCTGAAGTGCTGGGACAGACACAAAGCAGCCCCAACGAGGATGTCCCAAGGCTGCCAAAGAGTGAAGTATGGGGGGGGGGGCTTAGCAGGGAGATCTCAACAGCAAGAGACAGCAGCAGCAGGAATATGACCAGAGGGAGAGCAATTATTAATAAAGGGCTCAGCCCGACAGACCTCAGCATCAGCACTGCAAGGCCTTGCCACGCACAGAAAACTGATGACTGCTATCATTCGGACCGTTCAAATTACGTTATGGCTGCATGTAAGACTAGCGGATAAATTTATGTGAGGAGAGGTTAAAGGTGGCAGGAAGCGCATCCCATCAACTGAGCTTTTTAACTTGGCTGCAAGGAAAGACCTCCGGTTTTAGCCATAAACAGATGTTCTCATATTATACTGCTTGTGTCATTCCAAGAACCCGAAACGAAGGCCTAGAATTTTATTGAGATTCACCCTAATTCAGTTGAGTATGTTGAGTATAGGGAAAAACAGCTGGGCTCCAGGAATATAGGACTATTCTTCACAGTAATTCAGGGACCTTCGCAACCTCCTACTCCCCATCATGCATTGCACAGATAGTCCTAACCTACAACCTGAACCTGCCTATGAATGTCCTAATCATGGCTCTACTGCACGTAGTCCTGCTGCAATCGAAGCCAACCACTCTCCAATGTGTCTGGGCTCCTTTCTTCAGTTAGCACCTCCCATTACACTTGTGACATGAAGTCTAAATCTGGTGCACTAGACCACAGCCTTCAAGCCCCCCCCCCCCCCCCCCCCCATTTTTGTGAGACCCCCGTCCCATGTCAAGGGCTGAAAATAACCACCGGGATATTTCAACCAAGTCGACAAAGTTCTATTGTAGGGAAACATGTACGTTTGCCACCAAATTTCCCATGATCCCTTTCACTTCCTCGCATGCCATTTCCAGTGGAGTTTAAGAGTCTCATGTTGATTTCCCATGTTGATCGTTGAAGCACTGTGGAATTTCCAGGATCCGGTCAGCAACTGCTGCACAAAGCCTCTTCCACTTGGCCTGACTCTTCCTCTGTTCGCTGTGACTTCCTGACGGTTTTGGAGGATTTATGTGAGGGGTCAAAGGAAGAGAGTGACCCGCCCACTAGACTCAAATAATATAGCTGTGCAAAAAACCGAGGGCTTTCAGGTAACAAAATATTACCTGTTCCAGAGACATTATCTTCTCCCCACTGTCAGGTCACTAAACAACTGGTGACCCGCAAATGTTCACCTCTGCCCTGTATCACTATTATTCACCATACTGGGATCTATTTGCACATCTTTATCCCCACACACATAATTATTATTTATTTATCATTTATATTCCTTTATATTATTTATATCTTGGCATGCAGTGTAATCAGTGCATGCTCCTTACCTACCTGAATGGTCCCTTATTGCATCGCTGTTTGTCCTGTCTTGCTCTGCACTTTGTGCTGATGTTCCCCAGACACCTGCTCCCTCCCCTGCAGCTGTGTCAAAGCCAGAATTTCACTGCGTTCCTCTGGACACGTGACAATAAAACTTGAAAACCCAAACAGGACATTCGAGGAGTCTCATTAATTTTTCCCCATATATAACATATACTATATGGTCAAAAGTGGACACCTTTTGTTAGATTGTCTAATTAAGCCACCGTCATTACTACCACAGGTGTATAATTAAACAGTCACGTAATCTCATGCAGCAAACCTTATCAGCAGGTCATACAGAAGAGGTTAGTGACTTTCCACTGGGCACCATCAACCTACATCAATACCCAACCTGAATGGCAGTAAATCCCACATGCAATGTTCCAACGTCTAATGGGCAGCCTTTCAAGAAGCATAGAGGTCAATATAGCAACAATGGTCCAACTAAATTCATATTAAAACCCTTGGTTTTGGAATGAGGTGTTGGACAGGCTGATGTCTACAATACAGGAAACCATCCTATTGGCAAATTTACCAAGCTGGGGCTGAAGCTTGCCTAGTGTATCAGTCTTAAAATAGGTCATAATACACCTTATTATATTTGCTGTAAACATTTTTAATATAGACATATAGTTCACCAGATAAAACTTTATAAAGATGGTTATTTTTACATATTTCGTGTTACAGTACTTGTCCATGCAAAGACAGATGCAAATACATGCAAAGACGCATATCTACAGTTCCCCTAAAACAACATATGATCAACATAGTGATCAACTCACCAAGGAGACTCGGCATTGACAACTACGACAGCGGAATCCCCGTACATCCAGCGCACTACAAAATGTGCCAATAAGAAGGTAGAGTGCCCATTAAACTGCGCATTAATTATTTCAGCTGCCCCCATCTGGTGGACATTTTAGATCACTCACGTCCAAAACCACATGACTTAAAAATAGCTTCTAACTAGATGCTCTAAGGTGCGCTGTTTCTACATTCACATGTACAGAGCAACTGGTCTGCACTTTATTTGCTATTCAGTGTGTGACTTTTGAGGTATAGCCTATCGTGTCATTTATGTTAAAGATTTATTCGGCACTGTGTCCTACCTTTCCCATAATCGGATTCTTTATTACATTTAAATTCTGCTAGTTCTGTCATGTATTGCGCATTTATTTTGTTTAGCCTACCAAATCTAGAATTTTCCCACAGGAACAATAAAGTCCATCTCAATCTTAATAGGCCCACTGTATGTCTTATTTGTATTTGCTTCTGTCGCTTGTAGTAAGCTGCATCAAAAAATACACTTTTGCCAATATTTTGTTGTAAAAATGTATACGTATATGAGATACATGTACGCTATTTGTTGTAATATAATTGTATAGCGTTGCATTAAGGATCAAGTAAAAGGTTCTATGGTATACTCTTTAAGTTTATTGTTTTCTGCTGAATTTACCGAACGATCTTTTAATACCAAGTAAAGGCTATTTGAGCCATGGTTTATTGCGAGCTAGGCAAGGCAAAAAAACTACTATTTGTATTTGCATACTCTTCATCTATAATATGGTTTACGCATACTCGTTGCGCATACATAGGTATTTTGACTACTTAACAATTAATTGTTTTCCTGTGATCTTCAGTTGCAGTTTGGCAGTGTAATAGGGCTGAATGAAAACTCCCCGCACGGAGTAAGATTTGCGCAACAGCAAACTGGCGAATGCAGCTCGAAATCACCGACACGTGATTCCATAAACTGCAAGTATAATGAATCCGGACGGCGGCACCTTAAATCATGCATCCGGCCGCAGAGAAGCCCTGTTCCATATTTCGGGCTGCCTCTTTGCTGCCCTCTCTGAAATCTGAAAGACGCCGCAAATCGGAGGAGACTAAAACAACGACAACAACAAAATCTGATTCAATGGGGGCCGGGTTTTACCTATTAATCAATGACAGGTGAACGCATTTTTTTTCTCGTTACAACAGTATTTACCAGAACTAGTGGAAACGTCTAAGTATAAGAGACAACGGAGTCACTTTGTTTTTGATGATGACCGATTTTGGTTACTTGTTGGTGTTTTCCACCTCCACTGGTTTACTTGCATGAAGGTTAACTCTACAGTCACTTAAGCAGTATGGATATTTCCCTGTGAAGGACAGGTCTTTTTCATGCACCCCTGGACGTGGGTGATTTGGATGTCCAAAAGCGGAGGACGGGCATCTTCGCCGGATACAGTCCTTTCTTACTTTCTAAAAGGAATGATGTGACCTTCCAAGTGTTTCCTTCTCCCTCTCAGCGCCTGTCATGTTTTATACCGTCAGTATTTTTTGCCTGCTTTTATACGCTTTTTAAAAGAAACACCTTGCAGCTTAGGATCACTCGCTGCATCAATGAATCAATATAATATATGTATTTTTTTTTATTCTGCTGTTTTTCAGTCCTGTTTTAAGTAGGACAGTTTCCCTTTATTATCAGCTGAAACGCAAGTATGCCGGACGATTTATCACTCGCCCGGATGCTTTATATTGGAATGGAGGTAGCCATCGCTGTGGCATCGGTTATAGGAAATGTGATGGTCGTCTGGGCAGTAAAAACGAACCGGTCACTGAGGGACACCACTTACTCCTTCATCGTGTCTCTGGCATTTGCCGACATCGCAGTCGGGGCTCTGGTCATCCCCCTGGCCATCACCATCAGCATCGGACTACAGACGCACTTTTACAGCTGCCTGCTTGTAGCTTGCAGCGTCCTGGTCCTGACGCAAAGTTCTATCCTTGCCCTCTTGGCCATAGCGATCGACCGCTACCTCCGAGTCAAAATCCCAGTCAGGTACAGTATGGGTAATTAGTTACCACGTATTATTTACGCAGATGCAAATATGCCTATATATTTACATCCTATATGCACGTAAGTCTCACTATATTAAAAGGGCACTGTTTCGCATGGGCGTTTTGATTTTGTGACCTCTGTCATCTCATCGCTACAAATGGGTAAAATAATGTAGCCTGCTTGGCGTGGTACTGATGGGACATTACAGCGTCCGACATCTGGGGTGCACACAGACAGTGTATGGATCCGGTATATGCGAGCCTCTGCCTGATGATGCCAAGATGTTTCGCTTATTTTTTAAATATCTGCTGCAACATGCGGGAACTTTGCACGGCGTTTCTAAAACGTCATGCGTGTCGTATCGTCTGAGCCGCGCTTATGGATGTTTTACAGCTTTTTCAGCTAATTCAGAAGTTTTAATGATCAGTTACCTGCTTTATTGGCAAGTCTGAAAATTAGGCCTCCACAAGAATAGTTACTATTACTATTTCCAGACCCGGCTATGGTATAACTTTTCCCCGAAGCATGATTTGTGGCAATCTGATAATGCATTATGTCAGGTGAAAAACATTCCAGTCTGTTTACACATGGCAATGCAGTCGGGCATAAATATAAACGGTGTTCGATATGTTACGAATTCAGAGATCATTACGTACGGTAACTTAACAGGGTTGCCAACCTTAGATGGCTGGCGGGACATTTTCAATTCGACATAAGTCTGCACACTTATTTACATGTATGTAATAGTTTTACTACCTTGTAAATAGTCTGTAGGGTTTGCAAACCACATTTATATAATTTAGGTTTATAATGGAATAATATAGATTTGCCGTAAAATTTCCTGCGTGAGCGTGAGAATCTGAAAACTGGAGTTTCACGCCACATGCGTGACATTTGGCGACCCTGACTTAAGATGGTTTGGACCAAAACTTGCATTACTTGTGATTGCGACGCGCGTATTACTGGTTAAATTACTAAGCGTAACAGATCATATTATGCGAAGGACGACTACGCCCCACAGAAATAAATCGTGCTAGTTTTTGTTTCGTTTTCGATTTGTTTTTCTTCTGAATCACACGCCTTTGCTGGAGTTTTAATCTCCTGGAAATGATGACTCCGGCTGTGGTAAAATTACAAACATCCATTCATCCATCCATCCATTTTCCAAACCGCTTATCCTACTGGGTCGCGGGGGGGGGGGGGGGGGGACTGTGGGGGGACTGTGGGGGGAAACCGGAGTACCCGGAGGAAACCCCACGACGACATGGGGAGAACATGCAAACTCCACAAACACGTAACCCAGGTGGAGACTCGAACCTGGTTTCCCAGAGGTGTGAGGCAACAGTGCTAACCACTGCACCACCATGCCGCCCCTACAAACATCTACCGATACTTAAATTTGAATTTGTATTTACTTGCATTTACCTAGCAATACAATGTACGTTGAATGTTAAGGTTTTGTGCGCAAACTCCAGCCAGATTGAAAGGGAAGTGTTGATTTTGGATGATTTGTGATCCTTCTTTAACATCCAGTCCTAAATTGCAGCCAGATGAATATTACTTACCTCAATGGATTTGAACATTCTGGGAAAATTCAGAATGTATTAAGATGGGAGACTGTCAGGTGTATTAAATTACCATGTCTGTGGAAAACTAGCTAACATGCCAGTTATTCGTACATATCTCAGATTATGAATTGCTAGCCAGGGATTCATTCCAATGTCATAGCTCTGTTGCTAAAAATTCATCAGTAGGTTAGCCAGCAACACTGCATTGTCTGTTATGACTTCTGGCGCATACAGTGAAAGAATTAAGTACACCAACTTGGTAAATGCATTTGAACAACAATAAATGCTACATTTTCACGCATACATGGGATCTGGGTTTGCCTTTCTGTTTGACCGGCTGTCCCCATGCACTGAATGAAGGACTCTCTTATTGGGGACTCATTAACAGTAAACTTTGTCATACTTTTGGGTAGCCATGCACTTGGCTGTGCCAGTTCTGTGGTGGGTATGTCTTGTATATGCAGTTAACAAATGCACAAGTTTATACTTGGAATACTAATAATACAAAGACCCTAATCAAAACAGCTGCCAAGGCATGAATGATGCAAATGAACATGTAAAAACAGGGGCTCCTTTTCATATCCATGAGATTAGAAGTTCTAGACTCTGAGGGATTGGGTGAAGGACGTAAGAAGGCAAATAATACCTGATGGAACAAAGATCAAGCCGAGATAGAATGGGCACAACCTCTACAGCAAAGACATCAACAGCCAAGATATACTTAATGGGGTGAGATACATGTAGGAACCTTCAGCAGTGTAACAGGAGGTTATGTTACTCCTGAGATCACTGCCAAAAAAGGGAAGGCATTGGGGCATCATTGTACAAATAGGGGACCGGTCTATAATTGTTGGCTAAATTATGCCAATAAACAACAGCCTAAAGATTGGAAGACTTTATGTCCCAATATCACTCATGACAGTGTGCAAAATAGTGTGCAGTTTTATTTCTTTGACATGATGATAGGGTTATGCTGAAAATCATTTGATACAGATTAGAGCCTTGCATAAAAATAGAGTCAATGGATATTCAGTCTGGAAGCAGAAAAGGCCGAGGTTGAGATGTCATTGCTGACGCACAATGAATAATTAAATAAGCAGGCAGCACCAGAAGAAGTCAACATGTGTTTCATTGATGACGAAAGAGCCGATGGCTGTGCTGATTATGTAAAACTACGAAATGTTCTCAGTAAAAAAGGTAGAGCTGTGTACCTCATTGTCCTCATGAAGAAGTTCCATCGGAAGCCATGATCAGAGCTAAATATATCGAAAGAAAATGATTGTACGGTCAAACATGTTTTTATGTGGTGATCACCGTACGGACAAAGGCAAGGCAGTGCCTCCTCAACAACAAACCCTGGGTGACCAAGGCCATCAAGGCAACCCTGAATCTGAAGAAGATGGCTTTCCGGAACAGAGACAGAGAGGAGATGAAGAGGATACAGGTGGAACTGAGAGAGACAATTAAGGAGATGAAGGACTGCTACAGGAGAAAGTTAGAGTTGGAATTTCAGCAAGAAGGTATGAAGGGGCATGAAAACCTGGCTGTAAACAGAACAATGGCTGGGGGATTGAGGACAACCTGGACTGAGCCAGCCAGCTGAACCGGTTCTTTAACAGGCTTGACAAGGAGGTGGTAAACCACCAGCGGCCAAGCTCCTACCCTCCCTCCACCGATCTCTCCTCCCCTTCTCTCTCTGCTTCTCTTCAGGGTTACTATAGAGCCTGCAGCATCAACATCAGGGTCATGGAGCAGGATAGAGAAGAGCTGAGCCGAATGCAGCCAGGAAAGGCAGCAGGTCGGGACGGCATCAGCCCAAGGGGGCTCAAGGGGTGTGCAGCCCAGCTGTCTGGCATCCTGCAGTGCATATTTAACCTGAGTCTGATTCTTAAGAAGGTCCCTGTGCTGTGGATATTTTCCTGGCTGGTGCCCATATTCAAGAAAACAAGCTACCACACGCAATGACTACAGGCCAGTGGCACTGAGACTGGTGTTGTCACAGCACAGGTCATGATGCACAACTCATCGGACCCCCTACAGTTTGCGTACTGGCCACACATGGGCTTTGAAGATGGCATCATCTTCATGCTTCATTGGGCTTACACATATCTGGATGGTTCAGGCAGTTGTGTGAGAGTCACGTTTTTTGACTTCTGAAGTGTTTATATTACCATCATACCAGCCTTACTGGGAGATAAGTTCAGGAAGATGCAAGTTAATGAGCCAGTGGGCAGATGAGGAAATGGTGGGGCATTTCAGGACACGGAAGTCCCCCAAGACACCCATCTGCATCAAGGGGACAGAAGTGGGGACAGTACAGCACTACAGATACCTGGGAGGGAACCTGGACAGCGAGCTGGACTGGAGAGAATCACAGAAAGGCCAGAACCGAGGCTTTGGTCAGATGTTCTACAGCTCGGCAGTGGTCAGTGTCACCGTTTAAGCTGTAGTGTGTTGGGGCAGCAGGGTGAAGGCAGCAGAGGCCCACAGGCTCATCGAGCTCATCAGCAGGGCTGGCTGAGTGCAGGGACTCCTGGGGCTGGACTCCCCACTGACTGTGGCTGAGGAGAGAATGCTGTGAAACTCCTTCAGCAGGATCCTAATATCACTGCGGCCGTTAGACTGTATATCTCCTCTCGTTCCTGTCGAGAAGAAACCTCCACAGTAGCATAAACAAGTGGGATCGCTAGAGTCTCGCTGCTGACACTGTCGGACTTTGTTTTTAATAGTACTTATTAGAAGTGTTTGCCTTCCCTTTACACATTTATAAGTTATCCCGTATGCATTATACAGAATCGGCGGTTCTACACCCTGTTTGTAGTTTCACTAAAACCATTTAGTGATTTGTCCCAGACTTCCATATACATTTTGTACCCCCAGCTCGGCAAACTTCTTCTTGAGTACCCCCCCCCTCAGATTGACCCATGGGGGGGTGAATCCCAAATTTATTCATGGGACTGAGCCCCCCTAATTTTCAAATCCTAGCATCGCCCCTGTTATACGATTTTACACACTCTGCACCTGTCCACTTTAATCTTAGATACATACTTCATCTTTTTATCCTTTTGTCTTTATACTTGTATAGTAGTCTCCCTGGATTCCTTACTTTATTATGTATTTTATGGTACTCTTGTATTAAATTGTTTTCTTTATTCTTGGTATTTGTAATCTCTGCTGTTTAATCCTGCAGTGAGATCTATGCCTAGCAGAATAATTTCCCTTGAGATGAATAAAGTCTTATCTTATGGCGGGGGCTTGTAGAATTTTTTTTTTTTGCCAAAACTATTTTGAACAACAAAGGATTGAGTAAAATGAAATGATCCTTTATTTGCCATTTGCACCAGTACAGGTTCACGAGAATTCTATAGGTTTTGCATATCCCATCATTCTCTCCTTTGAGACTCACACGTATAGAGGTGAGGATGAAGCTCGTGGTCTGAGCACAGGGTCACCATTTACAGCATCACTATGGCATTTTTGGGGGCTAAGAGCCTGGCTGAAAGGCCCAATGGAGATGTAGCAATTTTACTCAATAATTACTATTTTTCTGGTTGAGCTATGCTAAAGGAAACATTTTCCAAAGTACTGATTCCAGTGTACCGTGTGGATTTTTATGCAAAACATTCTGTGGCTTCGATTTTGGGAAGGGTGCTGGGAAATGGAAACTGAATTCAGATTTAAATTGGCAGCAGTATCTTGGAAAGAATCTAGTTGTGAACTTTTTATGTACGGGGAGGTTTTGTCATTGGCTGTTTTGAGGTACAACAGAGTTGTAAAAAATATAAGCAGGTATCATATTCTTATCTTGATATATTTTGATTACTCCAGTTACTCTTCGCAGAAAAATAATCTTCTTGCAAAATAATTTTTGTGGCAAATCCAAAAATAATTAGCAATAATATCTGTCAGTCTGAATTAAATAAATGAATTTGTAATAAAACGTCAAGTTTCTAGTGCTAAATTTGTAGAACATAACTGGATTTGTGGAGAGTACCAGTGATCATTTGCATATATTTGAGTTTCTTTTTATTGAAAGTATGTGGTTAACATTGCCACATTGCTTTCATATTTCATGCATTTTTGATATTTGCATATTCTGTGAATATTTAATTTCACACTTCAAGGAAAGAGGAATATCACTTTTGTTTATTTTTGATACAATTACAATAAGATTCCTTAGTAACTTAGTAATAAATCAGTTATTATTCAAATACAAACAGTGAACAAATATAATACCAACCTGAGATAAAAGATGCATTACAAATCATTAATGATAAACACATTACATCAATATCCCGTAATTGTTTCCCTTAGTAATACGCAAAGGTTTATAGAATTAACAAATATAGTAACAAGTATAGTAACTGCTTGAAATAAATGATCTGTTACAGTTCATTAGTTATTAAGAAACATGAGATTGATATTTCACTGTTCTTGTTATTCATCGTTTGTTGTCTCAGTAGTTTTATTTATAGATTAATAGATCTAGTAGTTTATACAGTGGCAGCCAGGGGCAGATTATTAACATTATAAACACAATAACTAGCTTACAGCAAATAGTGAATGAGCAATAATACCTACAGTAGTACATCATCACTAGTTTGCTTGTAAGTAAAACTTAGTTTGTGATTAAATAGTTGGATCATGCTTAATTTAGAGCATTATATTATATTATTTGACCCCCCCCCCCTTCCCCTTAAGTAAAGTGGTACCACTTTTTCTAAGGATTCATTAAGGATTGCTGAGTGTGGTTTCTGGTATATGAATGATGTGCCTTTCCATGTACTTGATTAGCTTTAGAGAGAAGTATTGCAAAGTTTAGAGAGGAAAATAAGACATTTTTTAAAATCAATTTGGGTTTTAGTACCTGGCCTTGTGTAGTCGACATGCTGTGTTTTCAGGTGAGCAGGCTGGTCTTGGCCAGCAGCATGTAATCAGCTCAGGTTAACTAAAGACGGAACACTTTGCTCGCTTTCACCTGGAGCCTGTCTTGCACACCTTTGGGAATCCTCACTAAAAAGGGTTAATTTGCTTTCTGGGTGTCTGCCACATTCAGAGACTGGAGGAGTATTGTAAGTTGATTAAAACTTGCCAATCCAGTTATAAAATCATCACAACTGAAGCATACACACCTACTACTCTGAAGACGACATTCACGACTATTGCAGAATGCCGGCGTTTACAAATTGCGCTGAATCACTTGTAGTGCCCTACTAGTTTTTTTTTTTTTCATCTTAGTTGGTATTTAACGCAGGTTAAAAACTAATTCAAAGCAATTCAATGCCACATTATCAAATTCCATGGCCACCTCACATCAATTCGTACTCTCAATAATGAATATGGGATTACACTTGTAATTATAAGTGAAGGGCAACTGACAATACAGAATGTAATAAATGAAGTATTAGGTATGTTCTGTGTATAAATAAGCAAATATTAACTGCAGGTTTTAGACTTTGTTTGTGCACCTTTTTTACCTGGAAATTAATGCAACTCTAATAATTATTTTAATGAAATACTTAAAGGCTGAGCTGGGACCAAAATGAGTGTGTCCTGCAGTCATTGTAGCATCTGCGGGCTGACGAATCTTCTCCTGTCTTGATTCATTCCACAGCTACAAGCGGGTGGTGACCCCACGGCGTGCCGGATTAGCGGTGCTGCTCTGCTGGATGGTGGCCTTCGTGGTGGGTCTGACACCCATGCTGGGCTGGAACAATCTCCAGACACTGCATAGAAACAACTCGGTGACATCCGACCTGATCATCACCTGCGAGTTCGAGACGGTCATCAGCATGAAGTACATGGTCTACTTCAACTTCTTTGGCTGGGTGCTGCCGCCACTGCTTGTCATGCTCCTCATCTACGTGGAGGTCTTCTATATGATACACAGGCAGCTCAGCAAGAAGGTCACCTCCGGCCACAGCGACCCCAGCAAGTACTACGGCAAAGAGCTGAAGCTAGCTAAGTCTCTGGCTCTAGTGCTCTTCCTCTTTGCGCTCAGCTGGCTGCCGCTTCACGTGCTGAACTGCATCACCCTCTTCTGCCCCGACTGCCACAAGTCCATCTTCCTCATGTACACCGCAATCCTGCTCACCCATGGCAACTCAGCCGTCAACCCCGTCATCTACGCCTTCCGTATCAAGAAGTTCCGAATGGCCTTTTTTCGAATATGGGAACAGTACGTCTACTGCAAAGCGGTACCACCCCCGAACAGCTACCAGGACGACCGAGAGCCAAGTCACACTAAACGATTCCAGAACAGTGACTTTTGATCCTGTATGGAACATGGAAAAGGGAGGATAACCCCAAAAAGGACTAAAGCAAGGGTTTGGGCCTTGCTACCCAATCATGTAATTCCGTACGTAGCCTCTGATGAATGAAATAAGGGCTATAAACGTAAACATTTAAATGTAGTAATTTAATCAGCTAGAGGTCACCATGGGTCAAACTGGAATTTAACCTCGGTGAGAGGAAGCTACGCTGCCCAGATGATGTCTTTGTGTAGTTCCATGCCTTAATATGAAGCCATGTGAAATACTGCTAACTAATACACATTTGGTTCTTGACCATCAGCCATTTAAAGTACATCTGCTTCAAGATGGCGAACAATGACACTGCCTTACTGGATGGAAATATTATTCAGAATGAACTCTCTGATGAACTTTTTCACATTGTTATAAGTGTTTTCATAGCTGTTATGGGAACATATTTGCCTTCAGCTGGTATGGAATGCAGTTATGGGGAGTCTTTATATTCCGTCCCTTCTGATAGTTGCTACATGTGAAAATGACCATTCATTTCCAGTAGAACATCAACCCAAATAGTGTTATAGCTGCTTTTATTACATTATCACTTGGTCGTCTTAACACAATTGCAAGCAATTGTTCGACCATATCGCAGTGTATCGTTAATGGATTTTTTTCAGAGTACATATAACAAATATGAAATAGTAAAGGCTGACTACGACTCCTGAACCACAAAACATACTGTTTGATAAATGTTACAATGCACAACATCTAATATCGCCTGTAAGATATCTATATCGAATTTTTCCTTAAAGAGAAACACGCCATGGATTTGTCAATATGTAGACTGTGACTTTGGAAACTACCTGTTTAGTAATGTGTCTCCTGAAGAAAACAGGGCCTGGAAATAAAGTGGTTTGTTGTTGTCATTCGTGTGACATTAATGGGTCAAAATATAATCGATGAGTGTTAAAAATTCATTGGATGGTGTCGTGACAAAAATGCTAGTGAGCTATCCAATTGATTATCAGCAAAATTCTGATCCTTAAACAAGTGACCACCTCAACAAGCCCCACAGAAACGTATACGTCCCCACATCAGAGCTCCCCAGGATTGTGAACGGAGACTCCTACAACCTGTTCAGTTTTCAACCTGAATGCAGGACATGAAGCATGATCTGTGCACAGACACTGTCTATAGCACCTTTTATTTACTTAGAAGATGATTTTATTCAAAGCAACACACAGTTCAAAAACAGTTGGGGGTTAAGGGCCAATGTTAAAATTACTCTGCCAACCATGAGGTTTGAAGTTTCGACAGGCACATGTTCCAACTCGTTAAGCCACACTGCACATGGAGACCATTCATAACCACACAGCACAAGGCTGGGGACGCCGGACAGGATGCCAGCCTGGCAAACACACACACACACACACACACACACACACAGAGTTATGTAATCACATCTTTTTGGGGACCGCTCATTCATTTCCTATGGGAAAAATGCTAATGCTAACTTTGACCACCTTAACCCCTACCCAGCCCTAACCACAACCATAAGTAACCAAACAAAATACATGAGTTTTTTTTTTTTTAGATTTTTCATTGCAGTCACGGATTATAATAAAATATTGGTTTCTCATACTGGACCCCAATAAGGTAAAATAAACAGGCATTCATCACGTTGTGGTCCCCACAAGGTAAAGTATACTTGGACCCCCCCCCCCCCCCCCACACACACACACACACGCAGCCCACAATTTACAGAAACCTATCCATTAAAGTTGTAAAAAAAATAATAATAATCTTTGGCTTGTGGAAAGAAACTAAAACTATTTCACAGGCAGCTGAAGCTGCAATGACAGCAATCTGCCGGACCAAAGGTGACACCTGGGAATTGGGATTTGATGACCAGGGCTGGCTCTAGTCTTACAGCATTCAATCTTTCTACCACACTGTATATTTAATAACTTTTCTGATGCATATTTATTCCTAAGAACATATTACATTTGTCAGTTATTGGCAAAAAATTATTACTGACAAATAAAACATATGTATGTCAATATGCTAAAATGGTCTATAGAATGCTGACTAATCTTGACATTTCTTAAGTTTAAGTACTTTTCAAACTATTTTTTGGCCAGTTGTTGAACACAGATTATAATAAGAAAACTACACGATTTTATTCATTTTGGCCCTTAATATAATAATACAAATTCAAATGCAATTTTAACACTTCATTACCTAATAGTCTGAAACTCCTGATGCGATGAAAGACCAAATGATTAATCCTAATTAAGTTAATTCTACTTTGTGCCTTAAATAATAATATTCAACCCAATCAAATCAATTCAGCCCAATTTCATATGCTTGACCTTTCAAACCCTATTCTGTCAGTCATAAAGACTCCTATCACCTAGTTATAAAACCAGATAAAGACAATGCTATTGCTTTTTTGGACTGCAGCAAGACCAGCAATAACATACCCAGATAATAGACCAAAGGATTTTTATATTTTATTTAAGCGAGCTACATTCTACCATCACTTACCAACTACAGCTTTCCAGGGGCACTTCTTCAATATACATTATTGTTCAATGTACATTAATGTTCAACAAAACTTTTCATTGACTTGATGTTTGTTTTAACATGTATTCCTTTGATTAATCAAACAGAACACAACCTACAGGCACAGCACATCAGGATTACTCAAATCACATCATGCCAGGACAAGACCATTAAAATATGAGGCCATTCCAGTATCAATGATACCTTTGTTGCAAGAGGCTAATAAAAGACTTGACCTAGTTTCTAATTCCATCCATCTTCCAACCACCTACCCAGTATACGCTTTTGGGTGGGTGGGGGTGATTTCTAACACAGAAAATGTTCCACTTCTTTTTACGTCTCTATCGTTTCTCTTTGAATAGTACAAAGATGCTATGCTGGATTCCTGGAGCAACTGCAGAGTCTCCCCACTGTGTTAGCGCTGCCTGCGGTCCACGCTGGAGCCAGCGAATTAACTCGCGTTACTCAGTCAAACTGAACCTGCTACAGGTGAAAACAAAGGGCAACAGCACCTCCTGGTGGTCAGTAGACTAGGTCACATGGGAGCTGTGTGTCAACACCAAAGAACCAGGCTGGGCATTGACACGCGGGCAGCATAATCCGCCAGAGTACAGCTGCTGCAACGCTCTGTCTCAGTGAAGCCAAGTAAGTCATCTCAAGCAACCGGGTAAGGGCACAACAGCAAGGAATCACCATCTCCGTTCTAGAAATGACTAATTTAATTTAGTTTAGTCTCACAGTTTATTCAAATCATTAAGACTTAACAGACCATATATAGACCTCCCCAGACCTTATAGGCTTTCTGGCCTGACCATTACAACCGCTGCATTTCCAGAACATACCTTAATGATTATTACACCAGTGTGGCATATGAGTGCAGTGTTTTTTCATTAAAAAAATACAGGACCAAATTTATAAATAACAGAGCTACACTCAATTCATAGTTCAAATAAAATATAAATGTACACCTTGAACAATGGGTATGAAATATTCTGTATTGAACAATACCATACTTAAGAAACTCAGGTAATTAACTCCCTTCCATCTAAATCACAGAATATATATTTACCAAATCAGAAGACCCGGGCTAAAAGAGAAGAGTAAAGGCATGCTAAAAAACCTGAATATTAACAGAGAGGCAATCGGAAATTCGCCGTGCTGATACACCAGGCACGACACACCCTGCCAGCCCTCGCCCAGTGGAATGAATGTTAAATTCCTGAGGAAAGGATGATTAGGAGGCAAAGTACGCAGGCAAGCAGGGTACTTATCAGTGGCTCCCAGAGGGTGTGTACATACGTACAGTACCAGTACATGATCCACTTTTACAAGTGTGTAACTATGTCCTCCTCATTGATAACTTAACATGACCTAATTCTAACTCAAACTTTTTGATGCATTCTATCCATCCATTTCATATACCCACTTATTTCCCTGAAATACCAGAAGGAAATCATGTAAAGAGGGACAGACCATCCAAATCCAAATATATATATATATCTCAATCTAGGTAAACTTTTTGCCTTAGTAATAAAAGACATATGGGCTCTGGGATACATCCAATAACATCTGTGTGTGAATGAGGGAAAAATGGAGTCGTGTTTTCATTAGAAAACTCACGATGTCCACTAATAATGCAATAAAGCTCTTTACCGAGATCTTATGAGAGTATTTGGCAAGTGCTTACATCTTTCTCTACACTCTCCATAGACTCTCCATACTATCCTGTATACACACCAAGGTAAGTATCAAAGATAATGATGTCAAAAACTGAATAAAAAATAAATTATTCTCAAACAAGCTTACACAAATGCCCAAAACTACTTAAAAAAAACAGGACACAGATTTTACACTACTTGGAATTTAATAGTTATAAATATTTAAAAACTAAATCATTAAAACTTAAAAATCATACAAACATACCCAAATTTGTAAACCTTTGAAATCTATTCTAAATAAAACAAGTTCATTTGGCTGACAGGCATATTTAAGGTTCAGATTCTAAAAAAAACGACAAACTAACATGAACCTTGCACCCATAATGCACTGGTGCTAAAGGAAACAGCACAGCATTATAAACCTTCAGCCTTATGACAATGAGGCTTCCCACAAAATGAGGTAAAATGAAATATAAAATTGCACAACCTTTGATTACCAGGGTCCCGATTTATTCCAGATCCATGATTTAGAAATGTAGAGGTGGAATGTTCAAGTCCAAGAAGTACAGACTAAGATTCTGTTTCAACCAACTAGTCATAGAGTGCAGAACTGGTTAGTTCAAACAAAATCTTGGTCTGGATTTTTACTTTCTGGACCTGAACTTTCCACCTCTAAAAATGCACCCTGAGCGTATATGAATGTTTAAAACGGTATCTTAAAATCATTTTCCCTTAACATATTGTACTTTTTCCTTATCTCTGGCAAGCTGCATACCCACCACAGAAGAGCAAAAGGCACACGCATATGTATGATTTTTCCCTGACCTGTTCAGTAAAGTGTGTAAGTAGTAATTTGATCCAGAGCTGGACGTACGGATGTCGGCCCATAATCAGCAGAACTCTTGAAAAAGCAGGTTTTTTGACATGTAGGTGTTTTCATCCTTCATGAGTGAATGATGGCGTCGCATCAACATACGGCTGGTTCATCAGCCTCACCGGAATCTCACTCTTCAGAAGCAACTCGATCCTAAAAGACAAAAGAAAAAATTTCATTTTAAACCTGGCTGAAAATTTACAAATATACATCACTCACGTTGCAGCCCCTTCTAATGAGTAAGACACCATTTTATCCCCATCTGCCTCACGTCACAAGTAGTAATGTGTCGGCCAAGGCGGGTAGGCTGAGATTTACTGATTTCTCTCATCTTTTTCTTAATGTAAAAATACGTGTATATATTACAGAGGAAAATGTTCGCAAGTACAATGTCACAATCAAGTCTAAGCAGTAAAAGCTTGACACAATCTATTGTGCTTTTTTTTGAAACTGAAGATAAATACTTGTATGATGAAAGAACTTCCCAGTTAAGAAACGGCAACGTAACCCAAAGGAAATAAAACCTTTTACATAACATTCTGTGTGAATGTCGACGAATTTTGCCGCGTGACAGTAACACCAGTAAAAACCGAGCTTCGCACATGTTTGTGCCAGGAAATGACTGGAAGTCAAAGAACAGGAAATGAAGGGTCTGTGAATTATGTGAGTAATGTCAGGTGGGAACAAAGGGCAACAGCGCCACCTACGTGCCGATGTGTAAAGGTGATTCCAAAGTGTTGGCAAGACACATCCCTCTCTGCTGTGTCAGGTGGAGCCACTGGCATACTGATTACATCAGTCGTCATGTCAGAGTGCCTGCCAACTGTATGCGTATGCAGGGAGTCACCTGAACTATCTCAATAAAAGTCTCCCATGCAAACAAACAAAAACTTCCAACTGATCATAACATCCATTTGGCATCCAGCGTATAGTTGTTAATTATGCCTTCAGATTCTGATGTACAGCCGTGGCCAAAAGTTTTGAGAATGACACGAATATTAATTTTCACAAAGTCTGCTGCCTCAGTGTTTATGATGGCAATTTGCATAAACTCCAGAATGTTATGAAGAGTGATCAGAGAATTGCAATTAAGTGTTGATGAGGACAAGGCTGGAGATCACTCTGTCATGTTGATTGAGTTAGAATAGCAGACTGAATGCTTTATAAGGAGGGTGGTGCTTGGAATCATTATTCTTCCTCTGTTAACCATGGTTACCTGTAAGGAAACACGTGCAGTCACCATTGCTTTGCACAATAAAGGCTTCACAGGCAAGGATATTGCTGCTACTAAGATTGCACCTAAATCAACCATTTATCAGATCATCAGGAACTTCAAGGCGAGAGGTTCAGTTGTTGTGAAGAAGGCTTCAGGGTGCCCAAGAAAACCCAGCAAGCACCAGGACGTCTCCTAAAGTTGATTCAGCTGCGGGATCAGGGCACCACCAGTGCAGAGCTTGCTAAGGAACAGCAGCAGGCAGGTGTGACTGCATCTGCAGGCACAATGAGGCGAAGGCTTTTGGAGGTCGGCCTGGTGTCAAGAAGGGCGGCAAAGAAGCCACTTCTATCCAAGAAAAACATCAGGGACAGACTGATATTCTGCAAAAGGTACCGGGATTGGACTGCTGAGGACTGGGGTAAAGCCATTTTCTCTGAGGGTCCCCTTTCCGATTGTTTGGGGCATCCGGAAGAAAGATTGTCTGGAGAAGAAAAGGTGAGCGCTACCATCAGCCCTGTGTCATGCCAACAATAAAGCATCCTGAGACCATTCATGTGCAGGGCTGCTTCTCAGCCAAGGGAGTGGGCTCACTCATAATTTTGCCTAAGAACACAGCCATGAATAAAGAATGGTACAAAAACATCCTCCAAGAGCAACTTCTCCAACCATCAAAGAACAATTTTCTCAGCATGATGGAGCATCCCCAGACCTTAATTCCATTGAGAACTTGTGATCAATCCTCAAAAGGCAGGTAGACAAAGAAAAGCCCACAAATTCTGACAAACGCCAAGCATTGATTATGCAAGAATGGGCTGCCAGTCAGGATATGGCGCAGAAGTTGATTGACAGCATTTCAGGGTGAATTGCTGAGAACTTGTAAAAGACTCTTTGCATAAACTTAATGTAATTGCCTATAAAACACTCTGACACTTATGAAATGCTTGTAATTATACTTCAGTATACCATAGAAACATCTAACAAAAAAAGCAGCAAACTTTGTGAAAACCAATACTTGTGTCATTCTCAAAACTTTTGACCATGAAAGTACTGCAGGCTCAAATCATCCACCTTTTAGATTTATCTCAATCATAAATAGCATGTTTAATATGCTATAAACTTATTGTTGATGTATTTTTTTTCTTCAAAAAATAATACATCTGAACAGATTAAATCTATGGCCATCCTAATTTGATCACAACCAAGCAGCTCAGATACTTGATTTAGGTTTAATTTCTAATCTAAAGATTTGTTATTCATAAGACATGAAATTACTACTGCACGTACATTTGGCACTTGGTTGAGTCTCAGCGAAGGGAACTCATTTTTGAAAAGAGGATCCAACTTCATGCATCATTATCCCTGGTCTGTCTCCTCGTCTCCTCCATTCTCAGTCCTGCCCTGTCTAGGTGACAGCCGTGGCCAACGCTGAATTATTGAAAGATTACTTATCTTCTGTTAGGGGACGGGGCTAATGCTTTGCTGATCCTACTCCTCAGTGTCTTTTCAACGTTGCTGTGTGCAAAACACACCGACTGCCAGATTAACACTGTCGTTTCACAGCAGGCTGGTAGACTGCACAACAGCCGAGTTGAGTGGTTTTTATTGTCATACAGTGATACAGTACATAGTGAAATGAGACAACGTTCCTCCGGGACCATGGTGCGACATGTAACTCGACATCAACACAGTACTACATGAAGTGCAAGTGTGCAAAAAGTGCAAACCTTGCAAAGGCAGTGCGACACGAGACAGCGAAATAGAGGAAATAGAAGAGATAATGTGTAAGACAGGCTAAGTGTAAAGTGCAACTTTTGCAATGAGTTGCGCAAAAAGTCCTTGACATAGTGGGGTGTATAAAGGTGTGTATGTGTGTGTGTGTATATCACAGTCCAGTCTCTGATTGTTCAGGAGTCTGATGGCTTGGGGAAAGAAATTGTTGCACAGTCTGGCAGTGAGGGCCCAAATGCTCCAGTACCTCTTGCCAGAAGGCAGGAGGGTGAAGAGTGTGTGTGAGGGGGGCATGGGGTCCTCCACAACGCTGGCGGCTTTGTGGATGCGCGGGTGCGATAGGTGTCTGTGATAGAGGGAAGAGAGGCTCCAATGATCTTCTCAGCTGTTCTCACTATCCGCTATAGGGTCTTGCGATCCAATACGGTGCAGTTTCCATACCAGACAGTGATACAGCTGCTCAGGATGCTTTCGATATTCCCCTCTGCAGAAGGTGGTGAGAATGGGTGGTGGGAGATGGGCTTTCCTCAGCTTTCGTAGAAAGTAGAGACGCTGCTGGGCTTTCCTGGTTATGGAGCTGGTGTTGAGAGACCAGGAGAGGTTCTCCGCCAGGTGAACACCAAGGAATTTGGTGCTCTTGAAGACCTCCACAGAGGATCCATCGATTTTCAGTGGACAGTGATCGATCCGTGCCCTCCTGAAGTTGACAATCATCTCCTTTGTTTCGCCCACGTTCAGAGTTAGATTGTTGACTTTACACCAGTCCGTTAGCTGCTGCACCTCCTCTCTGTATGCTGACTCATCGTTCTTGCTGATGAGACCCACCACAGTAGTATCACGAGCGAACTTGATGATGTGGTTCGAGCTGTACATTGCTGCACAGTCATGAGTCAGCAAAGTGAACAGCAGTGTGCTGAGCACACAGCCCTGGGTGTCATGACCTGCACGTCCAGTCCTCGCGTGTGCCACTCCCCCGATCATCCATGTGTGCTTCCCCGATTGTGCCCAGCTGTTTTCTATCAGTTTATATATTTAGTCCACATCTGAGTCTGTATTCCCCAGACTTGCCATTGATGTTTGTCGACGTCTGCTCTATCTTTCCCTAATAAAGCCCCGTTTTCCTGCATCCTGCCTACCTGCCTCGTCCTTCCCCGCTTCTTGCTTGTTCGCCGACCAGCGGTCACAACACTGGGGGGCTCCAGTGCTCAGTGTTGTGGTGTTGGAAATATGAAGATATTGCAGACTGACCGGCTCATTTCATCATTGTTTATTTCTAGCCACAGATAAATTTTAAGGCAACTAGCCTGAATCATATCTTTGCCTCCACACTAGTCTTATATGGTATTTCCTCTGGTCCTTCTACTTCAGAGGATGTAGAGCTATACTCCAACCGACAGTCCATGTTTGCCTGGTTTTAACTGAAATTCATTTAATAGAATTCCACATGACAACATGTGCTTATTTTTGCCTGCTTTCGGGACACTAGAGAGACATTAGCATAAATGTTGACACTGATGCCCCAATCTGACCAATAAGCTATCAGCATGCCACTATGGAGATGCTACACTCCTGGGCAAAAAAACTTGACCAAAGCTTAATGTTCTGCAATTTCGATTTGGCCCATCTTTTGCACAGGATTGTACACATATGGCATGCAGTATTAATTTGATAAGAGGAAGAACAGGACCCTGATCCAGCGGAGCTAAACAACTTCTGGAGATCCTTCTACCTGCTGCTATCAGGCACCACAACGCCTCCCAGCCACAACACATCAGGAAACAGTCCATCTTTGTGGTCATAAAACTCCAGTACTACCCATGTTCAGTCAAATCCTGTCAACTGTCTTACTTTACAATACTTACTGATTAAAAATATGCTATTTCTGTAGCCTGTGCTAATTACACTGCAATGCAAAAATACAATGAAGTGACAGCCTCAGGTAGAAGTCAAGTTCATGCTATATTTTTCTCTATTTGCCATTTTAAAAACAGAAATGTACACTTCCTGAATGCAAAAAGAAATGCATTCTTCATGCAAGTCCACAACTATTTTCAAGATACTGACTCATCCATGGCAGTTGAAGGCTAGTAATGTCTGTTTGCCAAATGTTAAATTTTAGCCATTTCAATACTGTAGTGTTAACCATTATGACACGATGGTAATATTATGATGCAATGAACAGTGGCACTGGGGTCATGATGCGTATTGTATCCCGGGCTGGCTGACAATGCCCAGCCCTATTGCCCTAGGGTCAGTCCGTGTCAAATCAACCAATGTCCAGAAAAGTTCCACGGGCATCATTCCTGATTTTGATGAAAGCTTGGTATTTTGATCCTTATAGAGAACACTGAAAATTCCCCAAGTTTTATTGAAAAATTCTGATGCAGTCCAAAGTTATGGCCCTTTCAAATTTGGGTGCCACGCCCCCAAGAGTTGAGATAGTTATATTTTCAGCATTTATAGTTCAGATATGCTTCTTTCAACTGTACTCTGCACTGACCTGTCACAGGAACTGTGTTAGTCCGGATGGATTGACCAAAGAATATCTAAGAACTGTGAACATGGTTTCTCATTAATTCAATGATGCTACTAGTAGGTTTTTCAAATTTAAGATCTGATTTAAGTATCTCTGTCTGACAGTGCTCCTTCTCATTAGATTCACATTTCAAGAGGGGTATTCTCAAAAATGACCTCTTGGCAGCTGAATGGAAAGACTTGAATATGTCATATTTGACCCTGGGAGTTTATATTGAAGGAGTTGAGTTGAGATAGTTATATTTTCAGCATTTATATTTCAGATATGCTTCTTTCAACTGTATAAGTTTCATTCCCATCCTTAACTATCTACACAGTCAACCACGCCCCCGAAGTAGGGGGTCCAGTGGGGGATTTCTCACCTGTGACCATTTTCAGATGGCAATATAGCAAAGAATAAATGGTTATTTAGAATGAATTTGCATCTGCTTACAGTATCTTCCTCAAATAACAAAAATATAGAAGAATACTGGATGTAGGTGTGGTGGTGACCCCACAGCTTGGGGTCAAAATCCGAAAAAAGTGAACCAAAAACTGATTTTTGCAGGTCCATAACTTCCCCTGAGCTTAATTTTAATACCAATTGTAAAAAAGCAGGGAAAAGTGGGCCAGGAGAGCAATTTTCAGCTCTCTAGCATGCTTAGAAGCGAAGATATGGTCTCCTGAAAACCCTTACAAATGACATGCGCGATTCGCGAGTGCAAAAAAGGGGCGTGGCACCCAAATTTGAAAGGGCCATAACTTTGGACTGCATCAGAATTTTTCAATAAAACTTGGGGAATTTTCAGTGTTCTCTATAAGGATCAAAATACCAAGTTTTCATCAAAATCAGGAATGATGCCCATGGAGCCCCTGGTTGATTTGGCATGGACTGACCCCCTACTGTTTATGTGCCTGTACTCTCTTACACTTTGTCTTGCTTTTGTAGTTTATTTACTACTGTATGAACAAGAATTACCCCCCCAGAATCTTCACTAATTTTTAATTAAGGTTTCCACATTTTTACTTTATCGATCGCTGCAAAATAATTTTTATTTTATTAAAAGCATGCCCTCATCTGCAGACAAAACCATAAAAGAGGTCCATGTATTTCAAAAGAGCCAATATGCACACAAAAATTACAGAAGCTCTTGCAGAAAGGCTGTGTGCCGGTGACACTTACCCATCCCCCCTGCTGCTCGATCCATGTCACCAGGTCCCTGTTGAGGAGGTTCACCATGGCACTTTGGACTGTTCTAACCAGGTTGGGCAATTTTCTCTTCACGCCCATCCCCACCATGATGGCAGCCCTCAGAAGCAGCACCTCAGGGGCCAACTCCTGAGAGCTCAGGGTCCGACACAGGCCGTTCACAACCTCGCCGAAGACACTCTCTACCTGGAGCCAACAACAGAGATATACAGCCTGATACAGCCATGTACTTCGAACGACATCCAGACAAAACTCGAACACGCAGGCCCAAACAAACCCGAATACTTAAAACGATGCTGTCGCCTTGTTTGTTCTATGTCACAACACAAATCAAGAGGACGTAGCATGTTTTTAATGCAGGAGACCCACATGCAGAGCTGAAATAAATGGATTGTGGCAAGTGCGTGAGTCATTTTAATAAAGAAGATGACAGGTCCTTTACAACGAAAGTTGCTGTCGTTATTAACAGCCACTTTTGTTTTTATACTAGCAGAGGCACAGACAGGGAAGCCAACAATTTAAACAACTCATGGTAACAAGCTAGAGTCTTGCATTCCATGGCAAACACTACATACTACAACATTTACAACATAAACACACAATTACACATTAATTTACACTATTTACATATGCATGTGGCAAGGCATGTTGGTAAGTGCATAGTTGGTCCTGCTAATCAACCTCATGACATCACATTTATGTCAGCAAATCATAGACAGTGGGTGGGATCAGAACAAACAAACAACAAAACAAAGTTTCCTTTGTAATCCTGCCTAGGCAGAGGAACAAAACGGTGATCACTGTGGTAATTATGGTTCATACAACGCCATGTTGCTAAAACGATGCCAATTCCATTGATTTGATTTGAAGCACATGGCCACTAGAGATGGGAAAAATGACCTTTTGGGACAAAGCAAATTTAATTCAGTTCACCTAAAAGATTAATTCTGATTTGTTCACCAGCTCATTCAGTGGCATTTCCATTTGCATAAAATAGATTGCAAACACGTGTGTGTTCCAATATGTCAAAAAACAGTTTAGTATTTAGGCTAAATAGTGCTAAGGAGTAGGCCGAATACTACTAGTATGTCACGTGACGAAAAATAATATTTGTTATTGAATTCACCATCTCTCAACATTGTACCTTAGCTACTCAAGTTTGTTAAAAACGCAAATCTAAGAGCTGATCACATAGTCGGCTAGTAAATCCAAACGCAAACGAATCTTGGTTACAATAGTTTAAAATTGTGAAAATGTTGCATCTCTAAAACCCAACTGCAGCATGTGGGAAGTCACTGCATATGTAGGATATACTGCACCAGTAGATGGGGTATTTCAGTCACCACCGAGGTCTGACTCTCTCATTCACCGACTCCCTCACCAACTCAGCCGTTGGTTCACCGTAGGCATATACGTTCGGTCAGGTTTAGTTTACAGCCAACCATATCCTTGCTTACAGCACGCCCTTATGTGCCTTGCTGGCTCTCATTCACCAAAGTCCAGAAAAGAAGCAGCATTCATAGAGGACAAGAGGAGGAACTACAGGAACGAATCAGGGAAAGGAACTTGAGTCCCTTATAGTTCCTGTAAGGGACTCATTTCCCGCAAATGAATCGTAAGTAAACGTCACACCATTAATGACCACCTTAACTATGCCAGACTTGCAGACATGTGACGTTTGCCCGAGTTACAAAACAAGAAATGCCAGAACAGCCACTAAATGGGCAGTGGCATATATGGACAGTCAGTGCTGTTGTGAACTTCCTTAATTGTTCGTACTAAAGCCATTTGCAGATAATAGTTTTACCTAATTATATCTTCAACTGCACCCGAAGACAAACACACACACGCACAAGGAAAAAAATACCTGATTTTCAGGAGTCTCCTGCAGTTTCTTTAGCAGGGGCTGAATCACGGATTCTTCGTATTTATCACCCAGCTCACGAAGTTTTTCCGCAATGATTATAGGATCAAATGAGTCATCTGCATAACAAGGCAAATTTTATATATCAAGTCATAAATAACGCAGACAAAAAAGCCACACACAACAAATTCTGTACTGTATAAAGTATAACATCATAAGTAATGTACATTAAACGGAGGGCAGAGCAGTGGCTCAGTGACTCATACCGACTCTATAATACTAACTATGATAATGTCAATGATGACTGATAATACTGTATCCTACTGACTGCGGGATCTACGTAATAACACCCTTGCGAGTTATATTCTGGTCTTTTCTGTTTTGTGTTCGCCTTAACGTGTTTCCTCTGTCATAGACAGTATTGAATATCTAGTTCCTTTCATTTTGTCCGTTGGGCGTCTTTATTATAGTTTATTTTGACCAGAAACGCGAAAAAGTCGTAAAAAGTTAAATAACAAGAACGAAATATGACTTTGCAAAATAATAATAATAATAATAATTTATTCGGGAACTACACACAATGTACTTTCTTGTGCAAAAAAAAGTTCGTTTACTCCTAAAATACGCCACTACAGCGTTCGTTTTAATTACGCTGAAATGTAACCACCCGTCAAGTCCGGTTAAAACACGAACTTACCGCTGTGGGAGTCAGACTCAATTAAATTCCTGCCTTGTACTTCATCGTCATCATCAAAAAGACATTGAACTATCAAGGAGGTCTGGCTTTTTATGTCTTTCGCGTCCATCATTCAGGGCTCCGAATATTCAAAAGACGCTCTTGTACTCGCTGTACTTCCGGATTCCTGTTTCCATGCCCTCTAGCGGGAAGTTGCTGTGCCTGTTATCACGTACAAAAAACATAAAACATAAAAATAACATGTACGACTAGGTAACATAGCCATACTTTTATTTCATATGCGCTGTCCCACTAGAACTCATGCACCATTATGCGTGCTATTTCTTAACAAAAATCAGGGAAGAAACAGAGTTGGCTAAGTGTCATGTCATGATCTGTCCAGTCTATCTAGGGTTAGGGCACATCATGAATGGCGGTGGCCTTCTGACCTTTACATTTTAAGCTCCAGCTCACGGGGTACACCATTCGCCGCCGTTTTAGAAACACAAAATGGAGAACGTAAATGGGTACCACTTCGCCCCCTAATTGCATTCTGGTTCACTTTTCCCAGTACATCTGCTTTGGGCGTGCATGCAGTCTCCCATTTCCAGAGACCACTTGACTGCAAATACCAATCGGCTTGTTTAAATTAGTCAAGCACCGGTTCCTCGTTGATTACCTCTGCCCTAGCCTGTTTATCTCTCCGGGGGCATCCAAAATCGCATACTTACACATTAGGTAGTTAATTTCTATTAGAAGCCAAAGGCGTGACCGTTAATGCAGTATGTAGGCCTATGCGTGAGAAACAGTTTGCATGCACTCGGACACACTGCGGTGGCCGTCTGGTATATTATCTGACCCAAATGAAGTAGCTTGACGCCTATGAAAGTTAAAAAGCTATTTAAAATTATCAACGAAAAAAATAGGTCTTCATATTCGAGTCAATTAATTTAACTGGGTATTCCTTTTTGCTTAAATTTGTAGCGAGAGGGCACTTACTCATCTTGCTTCACAGCAAGTGACGGTCTGGGTGTCTGGTTGCAGTTCCAGTGGCTGTGTGGGATAGAGTAGCATCCATCGGTTGCACGCATATAGGAATTTCGCAGAATGTAGTATGTCATCCAGCTACCAATCGCCTACTGTGTCATCCATACTGAGGATTCAAACCTGCTGCTCACGTAGCGTACTTTATTTCACCTACTACATAACAAACAAGCTTGTGATTTTGGATGCACCATGTTTCTTATTATCTTAGGCCTCTGCCAAGGTCTCTTGTGTTTGTTACCCTGTGCTTCTGTTCCTGTCTTTGATCATATGCTGTTTTCCTGGTTCTTATTTATGCCCTCTGTTCTTACCCTGGCCAGTGATCGTTTGCCCCCCTGTGTATTGAGACTCTGCCTGCCTGCTGACTTCTCCTTTGCCTCTATAGGTTTTGTACCTAAGCCTGTTCCTGGATTTCCTCCTTTCCTTAGCTCTGTTGTCTTTTCTTTGGCCCTGTTAAAATACTGCATCCACACCTACTCCTGTCTCCATCTTCATTTGGATCTGGCCCCGGAAAGCCTGTGACACTCACCAGTCTGCCTTCAGGCACCAACTTCAGCCATACTCACTGGATACATTACATGAAGCGTAAACAGGTCATCCTTTAGGGCATTACTATAATGGTATGTGGTCATTATTGTTGGATGTGGAGGTTTGTTGTCATTCTTTGTCATTCAACTGATAAACATGCCACTCAATCTACAAAACACCCACACAACACACTTGATTTCCTCTGACCAACGTGCCAGAATGAATGTAGGGTTATTCTATGATTCTGTAATTTAACAGAAGACACACTCAGATTTTCTATTTTTAAAGTAGTTTGCTAAGTTGTAAATAAATGAGTGTGTACTATCATCGACGAGAATTTATTTCGGCCTTGGTGAATGCAGTCATGTGCACACCGAAACGTTAAGAATACTTAGCATTCTCTGTATACTTAGCATACTCGGTGTACTTCAAACATTAGCCACTAGAGGGAGGCATAAAACCTTCCAAAAAGATCACGCTGAGCATTTGCCTGGACCCACGCAGAATGCAGATTAGCTCTGGAAGGCTCCAACTTAATATGAGATCAGTTGAACAGAGTTTCCAACATCAATGCTCTGTTTAAAATGCAGCATCTAATTGGTGCAGCCTCTGTGGGTGTAGGGGCCTATCAGAAATGTGAATATTTATAAAAGACGCTGAAAACCTGGGTGTAACTCCCTACTGCTTTCTGCATACAAATGACTGAACGCAATCGAGGATATATGTGCTTCATATGAGTCTGAGCATATACAAGCTTCAGTGGAGAGTAACCCAAATGATAAGAAACTATGATCTGCAGGGCTGAATGCAAATTAGTTGTGCATGATGTTTTGCATCTAAAAAAAGCATTTTGTGACCCTATTAATGTTCTAGAAAATGAATGAATGAATGAATGAATGAATATATAACATTTACTCTTTTTTTGAATATGTTCCTAAAAGTGCATTTTTTTAACAATGCACTAGAGGAGGATTAGCTCATGTGGTCATGTGACCAAAATTTTAGGGACCAAAACAGCGACGTTCTGTGTTCATGTGTTTTTCTTTAGGAATAAGATCAAAATCAGCAATCCTAGTCTGCCTGGACAGGGGTCCATGAGACATAGAATTCAAATAAATATCAAAGACAACATATTCTCTTTGTTCACAAGATTCTGGGATCTGAAACTAGGAAGCCGAAATAATAATCTGGTGTTCATTAAACCACTTTATAAAAATAGTTTAAAATATTTACAAAAAATGATGGGAACTGTAGGGGCGGCATGGTGGCACCGTGGTTAGCGCTGTTGCCTCACACTTCTGGGTGTTCCCTGTCTTGTGTCCGTGCCTTGTGACTCCGAACCCCCCCCAACCTTGAATAGGAAAAGTGGTATGTTAAGATGGATGGATGGGTAACTGTTTGTTGGTAGAATAGCATACTAGTATGTGTTTAATAGCACCACATGATAATATATATCAAATATGTCTTGTTCAAGGGACTAATGGTGAAATCATTATGCTGACTGTGGGATTTGAACATGCAACCTTCAGATCACAGCCACAGAGTCCTAACCAAAGCCACACTCACTCCTTAATTTTGGTTGAGCCAAGGCATGAACCCAGGTCAGAGAATAGGCATCAACACAATCACTTGCCAATTAGCCATTGAACATAGAACTAACGTACACGCACAAGGGAATAGAACTGCAAACTCTGCAAGTTGGGTATCAGTGCCATACCATCTGCTGCACACTGACCTCTAGTTGCACTAAGAAACACTTCAACCTTTCACCCCTGACTTATAGACAGATAGAAAGACACTCCCCACCCCCCCAATTTAACCGAAAATGTGAGGGGTCTTTCTGCTTGGGCGATTGTGGGAATGATTACAATGTTTTTTGGTTTCCCGGCTGTTGCCAACTATGCCCCTCCCTCGAACAATTATGTTTGTAGCTGGCCAAATCCTGCATCATGGCCCAGGTGCCTGCCAGCCACTGTTTAGAAGCTTCTACGCATCGATAAATGCTGCCTATTCCTCTCCAATCCTGGCTTGTCGCATGGGAGGATGTCTCACCACCACTGACATGGTGATTATTGAAATTGAGGCTAATGACAGATCAGTGGATAATGGTGGGTTATCAAACTGTTCCAGACACTCTTGTACATTTGTATGTCCTGCTGCCCTGTGATCTTCACCCCTGATATAAGACATTCATATTTCTCTGAACACTGCTAAATGGTAATTAGCAAATGATAATGTTTCAATGTGCCAGATTTGGTCGTCCTGGTGACGAAGCTGCTGCTTTTGGTCTGTCTCATGTCACCGGAAATCCACAGCAAACCCACAGTTCATAGTGGATTTGATTACAATTTGATTTGCAGTGGATTCAATTACAGGAAATGTTAAAATAGAGATCTAGGTGGTGGAAAATTGTTGGGTTTTTTTGTCCAAGGCAAAAAAAAAATGTATCCAAACACATAATTATGCTAAGTTTGATTTAAGATGTTTGACTGTGGAAACTATAAATTTTTATTGACTGCTAAGCTTCACATAGGTTACATATTTTGCATTTTAATTAAAATGAAATTAACTTCTGTTTAACCAGCTAATTTCGAACTGATCGTACCAACTGTCGAATTCTTGAATTTGAAGGGTGTTCATTAATTTTCCAGGCAAATCACAGTAATAAATCAATGCATGATTATAATCGTGATTATAAAAATTGCTATAAATTGCTTAAATAACAAATGGTGTTTCAGGCTGAGAACGAGGACCCGTGGTCAGTGATTAAATATCAGTGTTTTACTGGTGTAATGAACTTGCAGTCTAATCATATTTTGCATTCCTGTTTCACTTATTTAAACCAGATAGTCACGGCTGCAAAGACAAAAATATACACATACATACATATATTTGATGTATTAGTGCATTAGGTCATATATAATCAAAATATTTATGCCTAATAATAGTAGGTTTCAGTGATATCTGATTTTCCATACTGTCCAGATGCTGCGGTATATGGTATTATTAGTAACACTCTTCTGTTATTCTGAAATACGCAAAGATCCATTTTCACTGAAAGGAAATACCGCGGTACGTTTTGTTACTGTTATACCACCCAAGCCTAAATATTAGTTCTACTTATAAATATGTTTTCAGTTCATAAACATGAAATGAATGTCTTCAGGCACATGTAGGCCAAATTTGCGGTAACCATGGTACGAGCAGGTCAGTGCTCTCCAAGCCGAGCATTATACGTTTCTATAAGCAGCGGCGTGACGACAGCCTCCCTCTGCTTAGAGTCGGGTGGGTTATGTACAGTATAATGGACTTCCCAAGCATTAACCCTTACATGTCACGCAGTTATCTGGGGCACAAGTTCATTACTCTCTTTATTGGGCCGACACAAGCGGAAACCTCATCCTCTTTCTGTGCTGTTTGTGATGTACACGCAGAGTCACACACAACTCAGGTAGCATCATTGTGTTTTATCATCACAGCAGACCCCCGTTGCAGTGGTATCACTGAGGCCAGACTCACACATGCGCTAACCTGGGCTGTAACCAAGGGCGCTGAATTGTAGGGGGGGCAAAATATTTTTCTTGCTGTTATAGCACCATTTTATGCTGCAGGGCGGTATAAGTGTGTCGATTTGAGTGTGTCTGCACCCTTGCTGCAACGCTTAACTACCAGGAATATTTATTGAAAGGAATGGTTTGTTTAACATGACATTTTCTCCCCGCATGGCCGTTTGTGTTAATCTGTACAAGCTAAAATGTCACCAATGCTTTCTCTGTACCCCTTGGTATTTTGTCTATTTGTATCAACTACCTTGTCAGACGTCATTTCTGGAGACTGAAGAGATTGTGTGCCAATAGCCTATCAACTCAGCAAAGCTATCTTTGCTTAGCGAACCCTTTCAAATTAGGAATCATTCTTGCTGAGTCTGGGATCATTCTTTTTCCAAAAATGCCGTTTTGCCGGACATGGTCACAATACGTCTCTCTACTCACCTACTTCCCATCTAACCAATCCTGCCAGCCAGCCACTGACAAGGCCTTCAGCAACAGCGCCACTGCACGCGGGTCCGCATAAAGATGACGGCTGCGTGGGCGCTGTCGTCCCTAGGGTGAGGTCAGCCCATCGCTACGGATCAGCGAGCCAAGTGGCGAAATCGTACGTGACATGGACCATTTCGTGAGGAGCCCTGAATTATCCTGGGAGAGCTAGGAGAGATTGCTCACGAACAGATCGAATGCGATGCAATTTCACGGCATCTCTCACCAGGGTGCTTCAGGGGAAGCGTGTTTCATTTTTGTTCAAGCCGATTCAAAGCCATGTGACCCTATGTGATACCTTGAGCAGGTTAGTGATGCAGGGCGATGGAACCCAAGCATCCAAAACCATGTCAACCCAAAGCATAGCTACATACACAATGGAGGCTGACTGTCTAAACCACTTCTGCATGTCCAGGGTAAAAGGCCACCGAACAGGAAGGAGAAGAGCCTTTATTGAGGTTGGAAACCTTTCTCTGATCCTATGCATTGACTCACCGTTCCACTGCTGGTGTTGTAAACATTGTGATCGCACTCCAACAACTGGGGCAGTCACAGAAATAGACACAGGCACTCATTTCCAGGGTGTGTGTCTGGTGATGCGCATTGGGATTTGAAGGTAGGCTCATCTCCCTGTGAACAACGAGTCCTACTTCCTGTCAACATGCATCACATTCCTTCTAACCTGATTCGTTACTGGAAGACCGTGTACCTGTCCACCAATAGGAATGTAGACAACTCCTATTAAATCCATCCCCTATAGACCCCCAGCTGGCAGACCAGGTCTTGCCTGTGCCCCAATCAGATTTCGTTCAGAAGCTAGCTAGACGGGGTGTGTTGCATGCCTCAGCAGCTGTACCGGTCTCATACACCTGTAATTCCCTGATGTGTATCTAATTGGCTGAATTACAGAATATCATCACGCTGTGTCCAGTTTCTTCCTTTTGTGAGCACTGAGATAAAGCCTGCTAATGATTAATGTGCATTATTCCAGGCTGATGCTGAAGAGGCTTGCTTGGCATTTGGCATGTGCAGGCCCATCCGTTGCGTCCTACTCTTTCGACGCGGCTTAGCCTTCCGCTTGAACCCCAGTAGGACTCCCAGCTTTACTTCTGCTTTCAAGCTCTTCCCGCTTTGAAAGCCTGCGTGGGAGGAGCAAGCAGGGATGAGGGCGAGCGTGTGAGGTGGGGAATGATGCACAGAGAGACAGAGAATAAGAGAGATGTTTAAGCCTGTTTGCCACTTCCTCCATCTTCAACATTCCCGTGTTCTCCACCCTGTGAGCATTTAATGATCTGTTTGCCATCTCCTCACTCTAATGTAGCTTTTTGCTTTTGTTTACTCGCAACTACCGTAGGAGTGAAAACTGATAGAGAGAGAGAGAGAGAGAGAGAGAAAGGCAAGAGATCCATCTATGCTGCAGCCCTCTGAAATCTCACAGCAGCCTCAGGACTCCATGTTTAATTCACACAGCGACGAGAAACAAGTTCCCGGCCTTGATGGACTATTAATCAGGAAGATTAAGAACCAGCGGCCGACCATGAGGAACGTGCACGCGGGGGAATTAGGATTCCGGATGCGCGGTGGCCTGAACTTCCCTTCCCTGGAATTCCGATGATCTTCTTCTGCATCACTGGCACAAACCCCGCACACGCTCCACAGGCTAATGCAGAAGGTCAGTCTGCTCACACGACCATAAAATGTTAAAGCTGCAGGTAGGGAGAGTGTGTCATACCGCGTCACATGACCGAGAACTCCCATTTACCTGTTTAGGATGATTCATGGTGGCGATATCACAAGAGCTTCATCTCTGGCCGCACTGCACAAACAAACTCCTGGAAGAAACAAGCAATGCTGTGTTTATACATTTGGCACCCATTGATGGATCAGCCAACTGGACAACGCCTTGAACCACAGCCCTGTGAGAAATAACACCATACATGCAGCAATCTTAATGTCGACAAATATGTCTCTGGGTGGCAGGTGGGATGAGTAATGGAAACCCTGAACTTTGGCTGATCCGCAGTGAGGCCCAATGACGGCTTCCCAGAAGCCACCACCTAATCTCCGCATTACTAAAAGAAGCCTTTTTGCTAAAAGGATGGAACTTACTGGAATGACCCCAATTTGTATGCAGCCGTCTGTTCTCCAGAGACAAATCTGCTCTTTGGTGGGCGAGCCCTTTGTCAATGTAAGTCTGCTCCTGTAGGCTTGACAGGAATGTATAATGAAGAGACGTGTCTGTTTGGCAGAGCCTCTCATCTTGTTGCACCTACAGATTAGGGCGTTTTACATTAACTGCACCTTCATAATGCATTCATTATGCATTCGTAAAACATTCAGGGCACCTTCATAATGCATTTATAATGCAATCTTAAAACTTTCATTAACAGCTTTCATATACATTAATAACAAACATTATATGATTATATGACCGCGACCCAGTAGGATAAGCGGTTTGGAAAATGGATGGATGGATGGATATGATTATATTAATATAATGATTGTTATGATCATATAATGTTTGTTATTAATGTACATCCATCCATCCATTTTCCAAATTGCTTATCCTACTGGGTTGCGGGGGGTCTGGAGCCTATCCCGGAAGCAATGGGCATGAGGAAGGGAACAACCTAGGATGGGGGGCCAGCTCATCGCAGGACACACTCACACACCATTCACTCACACATGCACACCTACGGGCAATTTAGCATGCCAATTAGCCTCAGCATGTTTTTGGACTGTGGGGGGAAAACAGAGTACCCGGAGGAAACCCCACAACGACATGGGGAGAACATGCAAACTCCGCAAACATGTGACCCAGGCGAAGATTTGAACCCGGGTCCCAGAGGTGTGAGGCAACAGTGCTAACCACTGCACCACCATGCCGCCCCCCAATAATGTATATAATACATTTATTTTATTCCACCTGGGCCCACTACTGTTCACCTTATACATGCTGCTCCTTGGTAATATTATTGGGAAATGTAGTGTATAGTTTTCATTGTTATGCAGGCAACACAGCTGAATATATCTGTTAAAACTAATGAACCGCCTCAGCTGGTAAAGACTGGGGAATGCTTGGCTGAAGTTAGGAGTTGGATGGCCAGTAACTTTCTTCTGCTATATCCAGACAAAACAGAGGTATTTTTACTGGGCCCTAGGGCAGCCCAGGGTGTTGTTGATAGCATAAAGCTCAATGGCTGCTTAGTCAATGTTAGCATGGTGGTTAAAAGCCTTAATGTCACTATTGCCAGCCTTGTCTCTGGATGCTAAGAAAAATAATGATGTTAAAACGGCATTCTTCCATTTGAGGAATATTGCAAAACACTGTCACTTCAGGATACAGAAAAGTATAACCTCTAGATTGGCCAGCTTCCAGCAGTGCCTAGAGTGGAATGATCATCATTTGTTCGCAGAGCATTCTGTCGCAGAGCTCCAAAGTTATGAAATAGTCTACCAGCAAAATCCAAGATTCAGATTCATTCCTGATATTTAAGGCAAGGCTAAGAAAATTTGTTTAGTCTAGCATATGGTGACAAAGCTCCCCCATCTATTGTTATAGTGTGTGGCGCAGAGTTGGGGATCCGTGTCATTGATTTTGGATGAATTGGGTGTCCAGTGCTGTCACTCTTGCTTCACGAGTGCCATGTGTTGTTGGGGAGATGTTGCTCGGGGATTCCCCATGCCTGCGTTCCCCCCACCTCTCCCGCCTAGTTAAGCAGCCTCAGTAAATTAGACCTGCCAACTTATCTCCATGACGCACTACAAAATATCTCAGAGTTTCAGCTATCCATGACATACTTTTATTTATGCACTGGGGGGGGCAGTTCCCTGCCTGGCCATCCAGCCTGACCACACATCTGGACCTCACCACCCCTCCATCCCGTGAAGGAAGCAGCTTCCTCACCTGCCTGTCCTGACACCGGCAGGACCTTTCACATTTATACCAGGATTGTACACAATTTTACTTCATAAATTGAGACTTCGCTATTTTGGGCTTCCTCTGCTGGCTCCCCTCTTGAGTCTGGTTCCTCCCAAGGTTTCTTCCTACTTGGGAGTTTTTTCTTGCCACTGTTGCCTCTGGGGGCACTGGGCAAGGATCATGTAAAGCACTTTGAGACGATGAAAATGCACTATATAACTGAATTGAATTGAATTGATTTGAACTGAACTGAATTGTATTGAATATTAAAGCTGTTAAGGTACACTGCTAGTCAAAAGTCTTTGTACATCACAGGCTTTTACAATATTTTTATTTATTTCATAAACTGTTGAGTTTTTTATTTTTTGTTAAGCATTGGAAAGTGAACAACTAAAAATGAAAATATAAATCAAATGAAACAAGTTTCCTTTATAACATGGAAAGAGTCTGTAACAGTGCATGTCTGACATTCTATTAACTGGTTGTGTGGTGATGGCAGTCAAATTAGGCTGTCCTTTAACTTTAAAAGCACTAGCCAGCTGGTTCTTCCCATGAAACAGAGCAGTATTTAATGCCTCTTGTAGAAAGAACACCTCAAATTTGCTGTGCTATTATAACTGCTAGAGGAGCTTACTTTGATGAAGCAAAGATATGACATCAAGTGGTGAACATACTGTAAAATTGCAAATGCAAAGAATATTGAGTGTGTTTTTAGTAAATGATAAGTTTACTAACATGCAAATGTAGAAAATCTCAGTATGTGCAAAAATTTTTGACCGGCAGGGTATGTTAGGATGTTCAGGTGTACTTACATGCTGCTTATGAATGTGTTATGAAGCTGAACTGAAAGTGCTATGAATGCATCATAAAGGCAGTATGAAGGTGCAGTTAATGTTGAGCGCTACCCAGAATTGCCGAGTGCATGCTTGGAAGCACCAGAAGGCCACGAAAAACACGCAACAGGACCCTGTTCATACCGCTCTCCCAAACATCTCCCAGGAACGTGGAATTATTTTTTCGTTTATTTGTTTGTTTGCCGTTTGTCCAAAGTGACGTGTAAGTGGGGCAAAGAGCACATTGCAAACACGCAGGTGTCAAGGAGTTAATTTGCATAAGTGCAACTAGGCTGAGCTTCCAAAGAATCTCCAGGTACAAGTAGGTGCAGAATTAGCAAGAGCTACACAAGATCTTCCAACCAAAGCAAGAAACTAATAACACAGCTATTCAAATCAGCAGCAATAAAAACTGGTTTTGCCTGAGTACATTTTGAGCAACAAGAACCAGGATTAGAGGCCAACTGACCAAATTAGTAAAGCAAGATGGTGATCAAGTCAACATATGGCTACTGTTGGCTTCATTTATCCTCCCTCTGGAGGTTCACAGACAGCATGTAGGGATGGAACATCCTAATCACAGGCGTACAGGGTCTCAGAAAGGCCGTCACCCCCTCCAGCGCTAGGTACATGGTGGAATCCTGACACTCTGCTCACCGCAACACACCAGGAGAGGGGAATCTGACACGGAGAGTGTGTGCAGATCAAGGAGAGAGTGGAACACTGTAGGAGGCAAGAAAGTAAATGACAGAAACAGATAAAAGTAAAAAGGGAAATGATGAGTGGAGTGAAAAGAGACAGTTTCCATGGCTGCTGTTTGTAGCGCGTCTAACAGACTGGTTACCGATCTTGCACAGCAAACCCCAGGGAGACTTCAGAGCTTTTAACCCCCCCCCAGTTAAAATGGATCCTACGTGCTCATCCATCACGTCTCACACCTTCGCCAAGTGGGCAGGAGGGGCATTTTCCAAGTTTGAATTTTGCCTCCCCCTGAGCCACTTCCTGCACACCAGGGGTGAAAGTTTCTCAGGAACAAGGTGAGCCTTGTGTCAGGACTCAGTTGTGGTTGTCACTAACGGCGTTGGTTACCAGCACTGAAACCATCTGTTTGTGTGGCGCTCTCAAACTTTCGCGTGGCGGAAAGCCCCGGAAACAATAAACCCGCCCTTGGGTGGCCACCAACGTGAAGTTGCATAATAAAAAACCTACCCCAAAGTAGATTTGGGGATAACTGACTTCCTGGAACAATTTTGGTTAAGGACGCTGAACAGGGGCTCAATGGTGGGATCATGTTGCCAACCACGGGATTTGAACCAGCAATCTACTGAATCCCAACCCACACAGTTGCCCCTGTCCCCCAACAATTTTTTTAAATACTTTTTTTGTCAGTGCATAATTCACAGTTATTATATAGTTTTGATGCCTTTATAATTATTCTAAAATGTGGGAAATAGTAGAAATAAACCCTTCTGTGGGTAACTGTGTCCAAACTTTTGACTGGCATTGTAAGTCAATACGGCTTCTCTGGCTTTATCAGTTTAGAACGAAATGTCATCGCTCACATTAAGAGGAGACATAGCTGCACTTTAAAAAATACATTCAGTTCAGGCAAGGAGGATAATATACATGACAAAGACCTTGTTTGCTAAAGGAAAAGCCTTAGAAATCGTTTTCTTAGACATACACTGGTGGTCAAGGTATGATATTGCAAAAATATGAAGATGTTTTATGGCGGAAACCCACTAAAACTTGTCGGCTGAATTTGCTGAGTGCTTAGGTATGTTTCTAAAAATGCTGATACTGATTTAAAACAACTAATGTGTTTGAGTAGCACTCCACATGTAGCTGTGAACGTGAAGTAAAAACATTAGTCAAACGTAACCCAGAGAAGACAACGTTTATCAGAAATAGCATGTTATACTTAACGAATTTAAACGCAAAACAAAAGATAGAAATAGAAAATAATTAAGCAATTAAGAAAATTAGAAATGCAGCTTTTCCAAGAAATTTACTCAAATACGTTCAAAAACATGCTATAAATGCAAAGACGGTTATTAAGAATGTGGTTAATTTGTTTCCATAAAACCAACTGTAAATTGTATGTGTGTCATATGGATGCTTGACTCTGCCCCGTGTCCCCTAGAATATCAACCCAATTAGTGATGTTCAGAATGAATGCAGAAACACAGATTCCCGAAAACGTAGCTCATTGTAGTTGCTGATGTCAACGCACTTAAAGCTATTGTGGTATCGGCTGCCACGTGACCGGCGGATCTATTCCCCGCAAAGACAGCAGTGGCCTTTTCTCCTGTGGTCAGAATACTTTAGCTACCACTGTACAAACAGTCAACTGTAAAGTGAGGTTTATGTTTTTTAATTATATGATAATTTCCAAAACCTTCACCACCGTATTAATAGCAATATGGAAAGTTCATTTGTGATTGACTGAACACAATGAAATGGTTGGAGATAAGAAGCATTTTCCCATTACTGGGGAAATATCTCCCCCTTCCTGGAGCCGAAAGTGACAGAATACATAATAAAAACACATTTATCAAAGCCAAATGAGACAGAAATAGGGTACTTGCTGTGTTTGTTTCAAAATGCTCGTCCACAATGCCGTCTGGCTAGAAGTTGTTTTGCACAAATTTATTCATATATTTTATTGTTGGGGAAAATGTGTTTTATTATCATTGTAATGAAAAAATATTGCTTGGTATTCAGAATTTAAGCACAATGATGCAGAATCCCAATTCACTATCTTGCCGTCCATCTTATAACCATTTATCTTGAACAGGGTCACGGGGAGAATCTCGATTTTAAGCTTTAAAATAAAATCTCAAAATGACATGATCAAACATCCAATTATTAAACTCAAAGTAACAAAGTAAAACAATGTTTTATAGAAGCATTTTGTAGAAGTAAAAGATTTGCAGAATCTTGATTTTAAGCTTTAAAATAAAATCACAAAATGACACGATCAAACATCCAATTATTAAATTCAAAGTTGTATAGAAGTGAAAGATTTGTGGTCCCCATGAAAATCACCTCAACCACAACCACAGGCTGCCAGAATGTGGCCCAGGTTTGCCTGTGCTCTCTAGTAGAAACTAGCATGAGACAATCTGACCTTTAAGTGTGACTCTGGGCTGCTCCGATCCATTCTGCAGAAACGGTACTGGGTTAACCTTAACTCTAAAACAGGGACATTTTCGTATTGGTTAACAGGAGCGTTATGTGTAATTTTTGGTGTTCTTCCATGCTAAATGTATAGTATGCATATTTAAACTGATGCCTTTTTTTCTTCTCTTAACTGTCTGTATATGAGAGTCATTGACAACTGGAGATAAATTCCCTGTATGTGTGAGCACATGTAGCTGATTCACATTCTTTCAGCATCATGTAAATATAAAAAAATTCAACCTCCAGTGCAACAGCAGTGTGTGCGCACGCTCGAACATATTATTTCGAGGTTCCCATAAAGATCTGTGATTAGAGTTTTTACCAAAAAAATGAATGGAGAGTCCCCACAAAGATATAATTACATACCTCTGTATGTGTGTGTGTGTGTGTGTGTGTGTGTGTGTGTGTGTGTGTGTGTGTGTGTGTGTGTTTAAGAGAGGGTAATTCCTGAAGATTTCAATCCAAGAATGACTATCTTTCTAATGCCACTGAGGGTAAGAATTCATTAATCCAGAGACTATGTGGCCCCAGAGAAAGTTTGAGAAAGTTTGTTCCCATCTGCACCCTCATTGGATGATGGTCCTTCAGGGTTTGAGCTGTTGTTGGCGAAAGAGAAATAGCATTAGCCTCCGTTAGCTGCCGACTGTAGGCAGCCATCAAGAGCATGACAACTGCGTGTCTCTTCCCATAATGCATTTGTGCCTCCATGTGTCATCTCATATTTTGCCTCAACAAGAATAACGACAGTATTTCTCTAAAAGCGGGGCTGCATTATTATGTAAACAAAAAAAAAACAACACAAACTTTTTCTTTTTCCATATTCACAGACATACCGCAAACATTCACTTGGGATTGAGTTTATACAGAAGAAATGCTTAGCATTAGACTAAAGGCACAGTGTGGGTGACCTCTGACCCAGAAGACCTTCCCCACTTAAGGTTCCTGCTTTCATTGTCTCCCCTAACATAATATTAATTCTCACTCGCACGAAGGCAGCAGAGATGGCTGCTCTCCTGCTACTCTATGAAGGAGGATTCTACATGCCGTTTTGTTCCATTCATCCATTTCATTATATCCAACACCTCATGTCTATACCATTAACAGCATTAAATGGCTTTTCTTACCATTGTCACTCCTTTTGTTTCAGAATGCCATGTGACCACGCATGATGGATGCTCCTTACCCAAACAAAGAAAGGAAGGACAGTTACTTCCTGAGCATTTCATACGTCTCTGGGACCCTCTGACTATTGAAGGCTGACTGTTTAATTCCAGTCGCAATTGAAAGCATTACTCATGGTTACGGTGGTCAGCTGCCAGTGGTCTTCCGCAGTGCTGGTCAATCAGTTCTTCTGGTCACTTCTTGCTGAAGGAGTAAGACATGCCATGAAGGTGTTGCTAAAGGCAGAAGATGGCCTTGGGTGTGTGTTCAAGAGACACATGTTGAGGAAACACACAAGAAGACCATGTTGGGGGGCATCTGAAATCGCATACTTGTTTGTTATGTAGTAGGTGAAGTATAGTATGCAATGTGAGCAGTATGTCTGCATCCTTAGTATGGATAATAGTAAGCGACTAGTACTTGGATGATGTATTACATTCTGCAAAATTCCTAAATGTATGCAACTGATAGACACTACACTATCCCACACAGCCACTGGAGCCACAACCAGAGGCGTGGAATGTCACTTGGTCTGAAACAAGATGAGAAGGTGCCCTCTCTGTACAAATTGAAGTAGAAAGCAATACCCAGTTAGATAAGTTGACTTGAATATGTATTTTTTTATTGATAGTTTTTAATAGTTTTTAGCTTTCACAAGGGTCAAGCTACATCACTGGTAAACAACTGGGTCAGGTAATATGCAAGACACCGACTGCAGGACGTCCTATTGCAGGCATACTATGCTCATGCATATATACAGTACATACTGCATTAATGTTCGAGTAATGGGTTTGTAATGAAATTCAGTGCATACTGTGTAAGTATGCGATTTTGGATGCACCGTGACTCTCTTTATGGGGTGCAGTGTGAGTCAGGTGGTTAATCCTCTATGCCTGTGACTGGATGGTTGTTGGCTTGAATCTCGTAGTCAGCAGAACAGTGATATTGCCATTGGGTCCTTGAGCAAGGTTGGTAACTCCCCTCAAAAAAAATGCTCCAGGACCGCGGGATAGACAGCTCTACGCTCAGACCCCAAGCTTTGCTCTCACCAGCATATACAGTGTGTGTATATATTTCAAAGGAGAGCAAGATGGGATACATGAAAACTCAGGAATTTTAATGTACTTGTGCCGATGCCAAATAAAGCATCATTTCTAATGGCCTAATGGGCAGTGAAAGCCAGGAACAGAAAAACACCAGTGGAGAGCAGTGCAGCTTGTACTCGGCACATTGCTGCCACAGCATAGGGGCAAGAGTGACCTGGTCACACTGTATGCTGTCCCTCCCTGAAGAGCTTGATCAAAACAAACATTCCTGAAGCTTCCGGCCTTGAAACCGAGCCATTAACCATGAATTCATTAAGCTGCTGTATTGCGGTGCAGCTTGCACACTAATCCAGGTAACATCTGCACCTTTACTGAAAGGCAGCATGCAGAGACCATGTAGATGTACAGGCTAGTGTACAAGGCCACTGCATATTAATAGGAGAAGCCCAGCTGGAGGTAAGGCAAGGAGGTCAGCTGTTTATAATGCATGAGGTCAGGCCTATTTTAATGCAGGCTGTCGGCAGTGTACATGCACTCACTGTAATTGAACATTAATGACTGTTTTGTAACCGCTGCATTTAAAAAGCTTTGTAAAAATTATGTAAATGAAAGCTTTTTTTTTGCTGAAAAATACGTATTCTTTTAACGGGGGTGCATTTTTTACATGGCATTATGAAACTTTTGTAAGGGAAATTTTTTTTTGCCATATCATGAGCGCGTTGTGCTTTTGAGATAGAAAAGCCCCTTAAGTAGGATTTGATATTTCATTTCGCAGCATGTACTTCTGGCATAACATCGTGTTTTGAATTTGAGTGGAAAATACATATTGGCTCTGCCTGGTTTTGGGGTCCCTGATGGGTAGCACTCGGGCCTGACCCCTGGACATATACACACCTGGCTTTGAAATTACACATTCTCGTACTGTTCATGGCTTATTCTTCTATTTGAATGAAGAGAAAACAGGATTACCTTCTGTGAGATCTTCTGTTTGTACATTACAGACGTTTCTTTAATTTGCACACGGGTGTAGACATGCAAAAAAGTCCGCTGTTGCGTTGTCAAGTCCCAGTGAAAACAAGACACTCTCTCCTTGACACCAAGCTGCCAGTGTGCTAATTTAGGTTTGTTTCAGTCACCGGCCATTTGTGATCAGCGTGGGCACAACCCAGCGTGCCCCCTTCCCTAGTAAGGCTTTCCGCCTTTCTAAATGTCAACTCCTCTCGTCGCCGAGTGCCTACTGTCCACAAAAATCATTATGCAGTAGCGACCTCCCTTGCTTCACCACTTTTCTTTTTCCATTATTCTGTTTTGGCACCGAGGAGAAGCTCCCAAATTAATCCAATTGATAGTATATGATTAAATTTGAGGACAGTATGTGGTTGTCAGAAAACGCTTTGCATCACTGTGCTCTACGCCCACCTAACTGAAAGTATTTATAAAGAAAAAATTCAGGCATGCATGTTTTATAGCCCTGCAACTTAAACGAGGTTAAAATTCAATTCCCCAACATTTTTATTGCAGACGTTCATTGTGCATGAGGCAGTTATAACTGTAGATGCAAACTATGAGGTTTAAGGAAGATTTATGTGTCCTTTGCTGCATTATTATTATTGCAGATTCACATTTTATTCAGTTCTAATGCCATTAAGAAGCATTGATATCCCCTTTATTTATTTTCTGTGCTTTTGACTCTTTTGCTTCTGTCTGAAACAGGCATGACTCTGATGATCCACAGCCGTACGAGCGACACTGGAGGAGGAGAATCTTTCACTAAGGGAGCTGCGAAGTGAAGCAGATGAGGAATCACGGTGTTTACGCTGCTACCCGAGTCTCTCTACTGCCTCCGCTCGATCTCTCCGAGCCGGACAGCCTATGGATACCGCAGCAGCCTAACTATAAGATGTTCTAGTTGTCTGCTACGTCACTACTGGAGCCCTGAGATGGCAGTAACTGGCGCTAATGGGAAGCCTGCTGGGAAATCAGCCAGTGCGGCAGCACAGCCGAGCTGCAGAATTCTGGCAGGCTGCTTTCCACTGATTTCAGTGGTGTCATGGCTTCTAGTATCTGCATTGCAGGAAATCACATGGGCTGATTGTTGTTTGACTTTGTAATTTAATCATCAGGCAATCCACTGGCCTGTCCTATCAGGCGCAGTCCGATAAATGTTAAACTCGCCACGCCATTACCGATAGCGCTAGGCATGCACTTCTCACCATGTCACATGACGCTGCACTGCATACTGGGTAGCGCATCTCTTGCCGTAGACATCCAGACATTTCACAGGAGTATGACAGGTCCCTGGGGGGGGGGGGAGGGGGGAAGGGGAGGGGGGTGCAGAGGCAAGCAGAGACACCCAAGTGCATGCTGCTACCAACTCCATCACCTCATTAGATGGAAGAGAAAAGCTTTTCTAGTGAGATTACTGCAGTTCCCTCAAAGTACCGGGTGCTACTCTAAGTGGACATGTTAAGGCTGCTAATAAAATGACTGGCATTTTAATCCAAGCGGGGCCTTTTGTGTGACTGGCATCTGCCGAAAGCTCAACCGTCCTCTTACTGGTTTAGGGGAAATGCTTTTTCTCTAAAATGGCAGTTCACACTTTGACACAAATCTTTAACATTTATACTGAAAACCCCTCCAGTACCGGGACATCTCATTTCAGTTTCATTTTCAATCATCCCTTTCTTCAGTTGCTTACTAGTTCTGTTATGATATTTCTATTAAATGCCACTTTTTCAGTCTTCAGATAAAGAACGCTTCAAACATCTCCCTTGCTGGAATGGTTTGGTGTTTATTCTCATTTTTTAGTTTTTATTTTTGTAGCGTTGCATCCCTCGACAAGTTTTGCTAGTAAAAAGTTTTTTGAATTTTTTCATGATATTGCATGTAAAGTAAACACATACATTCAAAATATCACAGGGGTTCATTTTGTGTCACTGTTTTGCAATACAGCTTTTGCTAATTTAAATACTTTTACTAATGTCGTTCACGAGTGAGTAGATGAGGGGTGTTTTGTATGGCCACAATATACTACAATAGATGGTACTAAATGAAGATCTAAGCTACAGCCACCATTCAGTAAAAGAGCATTGTTCCTTAAATTAAAAAGCCCCATACAAAATTATCAGAAAGGCCTTTTTCGAGCAGTTGAAACTCTTGACCCTTTAAACGGCTGTTGTCAGGCCGGAGGAGGATCTGGCAAAGTACCTGGTTATCCATCCATCCATCCATCCATCCATTTTCCAAACCGCTTATCCTACTGGGTCGCGGGGGTCTGGAGCCTATCCCGGGAGCAATGGGCACGAGGCAGGGAACAACCCAGGATGGGGGGGCCAGCCCATCGCAGGGCACACTCACACATGCATACACTCCTATGGGCAATTTAGCAAGTCCTGGGCAACATGGGGAGAACATGCAAACTCCGCACACATGTGACCCAGGCGGAGACTCGAACCTGGGTCCCAGAGGTGTGAGGCAACAGTGTAACCACTGCACCACCATGCCGCCCCAAGTACCTGGTTATGAATCTGCAATTTCACTACGATGTGCAACATTAAATACATTAATGGATACAAGCTGATTGCCCGCATTTGTCTGCATAATGTAGGGCGGCATGGTTTTATATTTCTTCTGCTGTTCAGCTTGCCAACACCTCGCTAACCCTTGAATGCTCCAAAGTGAGACGCATCCCCCAGATAAAACAGCATACGGAGGACTGTATGTTTATTTGGTGACATGGTTCATTGGAGACTGACCCCTAAAGGCAGGGTATCCACAGTAAAGGTTCCCAGTGTCTGTATCTGTGGTACTAGATCATGGCCAAACTGTGATGAAAGCAGTCTGATTATATGGGGGAATAATGGCCTCCTGTTGGGGGGGGAGGCAACAATCCTACATTAATCCCTGGCAGGTGGGTTGGAAAAAAATGGATACAAAAAGCATTTACTCACAGTAACAGAACAGAGAGAGAAAGGATCTCTGGTCATTCACCTCAAAGGAAGCCATTAATGGAGGTCCTGAAATTAATAAAGAAGTGGACATGTTTACATTGTACAGAATGCAAACAAACAATAAGATCCATGCCCCATTCAATCACTTACCCTGGACCAGGTCGGGCAGCATTAGAGCACAATTCCATCCTGGACGAGATGCCTGTCCGTCACAGGGCACATATGTACTACGGGAAATTAAGCATCAATTAGCTTAACTATACATGTCTTTGGACTGGAAGAAATCAGAGGAAACCAGGGAAAACATACAAGCTCCATATATACACACACAGCGGAGATGGGATTCGAACCCACAGCCAAAGGCTACCCATCTGGCCATAATGCCATCCTATAAACACTATCCATATTTTCCTTCGTTTTCCCAGGTATCCATCTCTGTGTCATTCCCCTGATGTATTTGTGCTGTTGTAAAACTTCAGTGAAAATACATTGACAAAAGAAACACTAAACCTTATTACCCAAATTGGCATTTTACATCCAAATAACAGGCAGCGAATCAATCCACCCCACTGAGGTGTTAAAGAAGTTTCTATTTACGGTAACATGCTAGGCCGTAATCTTTCACAGATTAAAGATGCATGCAGCCTTTCCTGGAGAAAAACAGGGCCTCTAATGGTTAAAGCTGACGGAAAGGGAGACACAGATTGCAAAGGGCATTTATCAGTGATGTCTTCTTCTAATTTAGCCTTGCCATTATCGTGCAGGGTCTGTCCGCGGGAGCATCCTCAAGGCTGGCTAATGCTGATCCACGCAGTGTCTCACTTTCAGGGCATGGACTCCGGCCCGGCTCACACGTTACCTTTGACGTCTGAGGCAGATTACGCTCCGGTATCAGGGTTCTGTGCGAGAGCAGAGCTCGTAGGCATCGCTATGCTGGAGATGATCCCATTGGGGAACTACAGCTACGACGCCCTTAATTGTAGGTGACGGATAGGTATCTAAAGCGACTGTCGTCATGCATCTGCTACTCCTACGATGGGTAACGGGCATCGAATCACATCCAGGGCTTGTTGAGCTTGTGGACCACCACTCATACCACGTATTTCTATGGAGCCCCCTGTTGGCCACAAACAGTCACTACACTACATATTAAACATGTTCCTTGTTTAGGAGATACTAAAGGAGTATGTCACGCTAACCAGCTGGCTAGCTATGATCTTCTCAAGACTGACTCGCTGTTTCTTTAAATTTTGAAACTTTGCTGAGGGGGCGGCAAAGGCACTTTTTGAGCGGAGTCCCAGATACAAGAAGCCCGCCCCTGTTTGTGTGGTGCGGAGGAGAAAGCCCCCGCAGATCACTGGAAGGAACAAACCCCTGCAGTTGTAATAAAAGTAGTCATTCGTTTAATTAATTTTCAGTTAAGGCAATCCAATACAAAGCATTTCACACCCCACTGAATGTCAACGATAATGTACAATAAAAAAAAAACAAAAATACCATGCTAATAAAAGACCAAGAACAATAAAGCACTAGAATGGCAAAAAAAATAATAAGAAATAAATAATAAATAAAAAAGGAGAAAAGAAAAACCATAACAATTGTGACATGCTGGGCGGCTATAGTTTTCCATTAGAATAATCGCCATAGAAACAAGTCAAAAACAGGAAGTGCCAAGCACAAGACACAGGAAGTGCAGCGACTCAGTGGACGTGCAGCCATTTTGAACGCAAACATGCACGTTTGCCAGATATCCTGGCTTGGTACAGTATGTTACAAATGTGGGCGGGGCCTGTCACCCCACCAGCAGCTGAAAGTCCGCTTTGTCCCCAGAGGATCGCGGAGTGACACTTTGCCTAATGGGGAAAAACACTACGTTGGGAATGCAAAACAAAATGAAACAACTGGTATTCTTGCATCAACGCATCCCTAATACCTTAACATCACACTTTAAATCTTCCAAAAAAATCACCCACTACATACAGTATGTCCAGAAAAACTATAAAAATCTCTCTATTTATTACTAATTGTATATAAGTATCGAACGTAAATTTAATGACTTGTTAAATGATTATGTTCTGTGTTTAACACTGAATAATGTGGATCTATTCAAAGACAACCTTAACTGTTCTAATCAATTTCCTAATGACTTGCAACATAGCAGATAAATTAAGTATTTATGCCATTCGTCAAAACAATGATGATGTCTGTGTTTTATGTGATTCTGGTTCACTCAGGCAAAAGACCTGTTTGTCCACAGATTATCTGATTGGGTTACCCAGTCCGGTCATCCATACTGATAGCATCTCTACCATCATTAGTATTGTCCTCGTTTCCATTTCCAGAAGGAACATTTTTACAAAACTGACGCATTTAAATCTAGTCCCACAGTGAAGCCGCTGCGCAAATCGCACGGCTCCACAGCGAAATGTCGCGACAGTGAAAGACGAGTGTGTGGATCAGGAGAAAGAAAACCTCTGTTCCAGAAACTCAGCAGGTAAATTCATATGCTTGTGATTCTGGGAGCCTAATCAGGTGCCATAAATATTGTTAAATAGCCCAACACTCCAAATGTGAGTCACATTAGTTAAAAATCATTAACTCACATTTCATCTAAATTGCTCCGATTGCTAATTAATCCCCCTCTTTTTAAATGTTTTCTTTTTTTTAAAAAAAACATATACTGTGCTTTATTTGACTGGGATGCATGAATAGAACAGGGCTGGGTTCTGTCGATCCTTCACGTTTCCATGGTAGTTGCTCACCAGCACCTTGCTCACAGACTCCACAATTAATGACATCCCGTTGGCTGCGCTAATTAACTGGGCAGAGCTGTAAATGGGGTCAGCTGAGTGCAGCGCCGGAATAGCACTGGAACACGGAAAAAGTCTTTGTGTGCCGAGTACTTGTGAATTTGTTTGCGGCTCTGCCCCCGTGACAGACCTCTGGCACATAATAATCACCATAACAATAATAATAATCAAACAACAAAGGTGGCCGTCAATGATTGTGTGACATGCAGGGAAAATAACACCTACAAATTAACCTTCATGTTTCGAAAATTACCGGTTCCTACATGCAACTGAGAGTGCAGCTGGAACCTGGCCGCTAAATCCATTCATCCTGTTTTTAGCCTTGATGGAACCTGTGTTGTCCCCATAAGGTAGAGGAACACTTCGTCGGAAGTCTTATTTTTACAGATTATAAGGGAAGTGGATTTTTCATTTTGATGAATACTTCATTAATTCTCACTGGAATCCCATTGAGACAAGGAGTTCTCCACAGTTCATTAAAAGCTGTAGGGAACCTTCCCTAAAGAATAGGAGCAAAGTGAAAAAAATTATTAAACAATGGTGAACATAGTACTCTGGGTACATGCGTCCCCAAGATGTTAGTGTCCTGAATCTCTGTCAGTAAAAAAACTGAGGTCGGGCTATACCTGTCACCATGTGCATCCAAAACACTGCCTCCCATATTATAATCTTAACAAGAAAATAAGCATCTGAGAGTCAGCGGCTGAGGCCTAGAGGAGCTTAATCCCTGGAGTGTTTCCTGAAGAAAGAGCTTCCGGCATGTCCTGCCGTATCGGCTGCAGACGGGAGAAATGCTTCGGAAAACGTGGCTTATCAAGTAGCTATTTATCGCTACCATTGAGTGGCGCTAAAAGGCGGGAGACCCAGCAAGGGTCACGACCCCATCCCCGTGATATAACCTCGAGGCGTGTGGGCAAAATGTCGGGTGGCATGAACAGCAATGGCAGACCAGATGCTCTAGAAACTCTCTAATACAAAATGCAGTTATGAAAATGCTTTCCAAAAATCCCATATCAGTACAGGAGGGTGCCTGACCAAAACATCATGTCCATTAAGACATATTATGACCATTACTCGGAACATACTGTGATTAAATTACTGACATTATTCAAATTCCATGGTGCATTATCAAAAGACATTGGTGCGCCTTATTCATCCTTGAAAAAGTAACAAACATTTTTCACATTTGGGCATAATGAACAGTATGTTCTCCACAGTCTCCCTGCTGGAGGAGCCTGACACTCCATTTTGTAACTGTACTGTGTTCCATGGAATGTCAGATGGATCACTGACCTGGTAAAAAAAATAATAGATAAATGCCAGAGCAAGCTGTAAAAACAAGACTTTGAGCATCGTATGCATATTCCCCATATTCAGTAGCTGAAATTTAAGGAATCGTTGTGTGGATATTTTCGAAAGACACAGTTCAGAAAAGTGTCCACGAATAGCAGCCACAGACATGCTGAAGAACAGTTATGGCGAGCGGTTTCACAGACCAGAGGAGCGCGAAACGCCCCAGAACATTTAGATAACCACACACGGCACAAGTTTAAACCACTAACACAGTCCACTCCTTCTCCAGCTCCTCTGCACGCTGTTCGATGTTCCAGACATCCAGAAACACCATCATTCTGATCGACATTTTCGAAAAATCACTTTGCCAAGTCCTACCTGTCCCATCCCTCCAAGAAAAATAAACTCAAACAACAGAAACCTCTCTCCCTTCCGAAGTCTCTGTTCCATAAGGAAGTCCAGCTGAAGTCCACAGACGTCCCAAAGTTCTGTGGGGATCCGCCTCCGCCACTCCTGGCAAGTGAGCTCAGATCTGTGTGTGGAGAAGAAGTCCGGGCGGCGTGTACGGGGGTGGCGACGGATTGGGTTTGATGCCCCGCGACTTCATGTAGGAGATGAACTGGTCAGGGATCTCGGCCAGGACGTCCTTCGCCAGCCGGGCCATGCTCAGGACGTGGTTACCCGTCCGGTCCATATAGTCACGGAAGGGCACGAACTGGGGGCGGAGAAAGCCAAAATTCATGCGTGAAGACCAACCAGTAGAGCATCAACAATAGGCATTCCATAACATTATGCTGCATTTCATTTGAACTCAAAACTTGGAAATTCCAAGATCCTAATCGGAACTTTCAACTGAAGTCGGAATACCGACTTATGAACTCGAAGGAATCCACACAGCCCCGAGCTCAGAATTCAAGATGGCTGCGCCCTTAGTTTTATGCTGCATATTAGCACTTACCTCTTATTCCTGGCTCATTAAATCAGTCGTACACACAGTACTGTTCAACTTCCTTTAGTGGATGTGTTCCTACGATGTTTTTATGTGCAAAATACAGGGTAATGAGTTGTTATTAACTGATACAGCTAACAATGGCTGACAATTAACCGTGCTAGAACTGGGTCCTGTTTCAGTAAGCAGGATTTCTCGCTTAGCCGGACAACTTGTCGGAGTTAGGGTAGTCTGGGCTAAATGTAAGTGCACAAAGATAAAGGCCATATAAACTGGCTTAAATTAAATCTAATAAGTTATCCAGCTAAGCAAGAATTTTTGCTTTTTGAAAGAGGTTCCTGGTATTGCTAAATGGCTTTCTGACTTGCTTTCCTGGAACGCGGTTATTCGGTTGTGACGTCATTCCTAATTCCGAGTTCCAACCTCTGAGGTGAATGTAACACAGCTTTAGGTAACAGAAAGTGAAAAAAAACTGGCCCACATTGCTTCAGATTCAAAACAAAGGATATTTATTTTTTTTGCACCCTATGTCTTCTTGTTATTTCTGTCAAATATCAGACTAAAATTATCCACAATCAATTGTGGGAACCTGTCGTGGAAATCCCCACTCACCAGGTCAGGGTGTACCCCAATAGTCATATCCCCAAAACCTATAATGAATGATTTTGGCATTGAAATAAAACATTCGGACTTATTAAATCTAACTTTTCAATATTTATCTGCCAGTACCTAACAATTTGGACAATTTAACAGACTAATTATCTGTAATGTTGGCCTGGGTTGTCTAATCCCTTTCATTTGCCTGGGCTCTCACAACAATTTGCTGCTGTAACTTTGTAACTTCTTATAATCCATTCCCTGATCACAAGGCTTTATGCTACAAACTTTGAATATTTTTAATAAAAAATGTATGATATACCTACATTCAGTGCTTACTAATGCTTACTAATGTGTTCTATTCCACAAATAAAGTATACAGTAATAACATCCATCCACCCATCCATCCATCCATCCATCCATCCATCCACCCATCTTCAGTCTGCTCCCACTGGTGTGGGTCAGGCTACCCTGCATGCTAACAGTGTAACAGAACACACAGCTAGCTTACACAGTCAGGCCGGTAATGAAAAGGTTAGTGTAACTTGCTGTGCCGCTCAGAAAATTATACACTTATAACTGGTTAGGAAACATTTTCAATTGTGCTTTTGTTAGCTATTCATTTCGTATTAATTACATACTCTATGCACTACTTAAACAAAGGCCTATACGCAGACCGTAAATTAAAAAATGTTAATCAAAATTTCTGAGCTAAAAATGGACCTGTATGATTTCACCTATTGTACCGTAATTACTTATGGAATTGAACTGTATTTATCTATTAATATCAAGCTAGCATCTTTAAATTCATAGCAAGGCAGAGGTGTTGATATTTCAACGGGCGATACTGGGAAGCACTGAGGAGATGTGCTGTGTGGCGAAAAGAACAGCATCCCTTTATACTGTGTGTAAAGATTCAGCTTGTGTCCGTAACAATGTCATGTTCAATAGGCCCCAAGAAAGCATATCATATTTGGCCCCCAACACAGACCAATCCAGTTATGTTCCAAATGTTTTATGGCCCCTGTCATCTCAATTAATGGCCCTTGGAATCTCCCTGACTGCCTCTGCCTTTATGGCAGCCCCGATGCTTCCTGCTAGCAGCACCTAAAATCATGTGCACATGCTTCTTCGGTTGCGGTTGTTTTATGCTTTAAAGAGCAGAAATGCTGCATCAATAACAGTAAATAGGGCGGCCATTTCCCCCTCGGGGTTGATTGACGACTCGGGGATACAGTAGCTGTACTTCAAAGCTGTCGGATGACCATGGAGTATCAGGGTAAAGTCTTTTACACAGTAACATCTAAAGATGCCTTTATAGCTAAATTCATTGATTTTTGCTTTCTTTTTCTTTCATCTGGGCCAGTTTACTGCTTGCTAACCGTTAATGTTAGATTTTAAAACTCCAGTCTTTTGAATGCAAGTTTGTTCCAAGGTTCTGCAACTGTGGTCCACACTGAACTAACAGACTTTTTTTATATTTGTTTTCAAAACTGTTTCTGCTTGTAAGACTGATGAGCACCACCTCATGTCTGATCCTCTATCAGCTAAACACACCCTGGCCTACGTCTTAATATATTTTCAGCAATTTCTTGGGCAACTCATGGACAAGCTCTCGTCTGTGGCATCCACCTGGACAATGTCTCGTTCTGCCAACTTCCCACGGGAAGAAATCCTGATGTCATCACCATCCAACTCCACCATAGCTGGGGAAGCAAGAAAAATGGGATGTGAGACATAGCGTGTCCAAAATGTTTCTGTGTTGACAGTAATCTTTAGTACACCAAGATGGCATAGATCTATTTACCACAAAGAGTGCTAGCAGTATACCCTTTCAGTTAGCATCTTAGCCAAAGGTCATGTGAGAATGGAGAGGATATTTCTGATAATGCTGTACAAAACCTCTCATCATGGGTCATCCAGTTTATCTGTTGCTTTCCACCACAAGATCATCTCATTTAATGAATCAGCTAATCACAAGTGCTTAGCGGAATCAACAAACAAGATTGTATCTATGGAATACCTTGGGGTTCCTTGGGAAGAGGTATTAGCAGCACTGAGATAACAAAATCCGAGTGCAGATCGACTAACATCTGTTTGTCTGCAAGCGCGATTTACTATAGGTAATGACTGTGTGTATATTGATTTCTATCACATGCGGCAGTTTTACTGACCCGAGGACGTGAAAGTCGGTACTTACCGTCAAACTCGGCCTGTCCCACCCCAACGATAATGATAGACATTGGAAGTTTAGCAGCCTTGAAAGAAAAATGGGAAAATTTATTAATGCTGAGAGGCCATTGAGTCACACCGCAAGTTGTCTGAAGAACTGAATAGCCAAAGGCTGTACACATTATGAGCCTGACTTATTTGATGCAAGCTGGAGCAAAGCTGACCCACATTGACTGAGTGGAAATCACAAAACAGAAAAACTATGTGCAAAAGACATGGAAAGTCTGCACTGACAGCTTGCACTAGATTAAAACACCTATGCCATATGTCTACAGGCAGATCTGTGGATTCTGTATGTAATCTCAACAGATCGTACTGCATATATTGGCTCACAGACAATGGCACCCAGACCTCCCAAAAAGCCAAATCCCCAGAATACATGAGGGAATGCACATGCGCATCAAATATTTGAGTTTTCCGAAGAAAGTTAAGCATTCCGTTGGCTCCCACTGCACCACAGCAAAGGTACAAAGTAGGGCTATTAATAAATAATTTTTGAAGAGAGCGAGGTGCTCATTTGTGTCATCTCTGAGGAACAGAAGCAGCCCACATACAGTATGTCGATCTGCCCCGAGGTTCTCACTTTGACTTACTCGTTACTAAGTTACACACCGTCCTCCAAAATTGATGAACATGATTCTTGAGTTTTTGCGATAGTGTTTCCCCCACAAAGCCAGAGTCTTTTCAATCGACTGTAAAAGCCATGGTCCTTGCGAAGTAGCACTTTGGGTAGAGGGAGCACTAACCAATGATCTTCTGGGAAATTAGAAAGCGGGGAACGGTCAGGGGGCCAGATCTACACGATGGATGCAGCAATCCCATATGCGCGTGGATCTACTTGTCTGTGAGTCAGTCTACATCTTTTCGCGTTCAGACAGCAAGTGTGAATGTGCATATCCTGTCATTCATTTTGTTTCTATGTGCAAGAATTAGTTGAAGATCTAGTTTTGTAAATCCAAAGGACACCCTCCATATCTGAAATGGCAGCAGTTCAATTTTTAACGTTTAGAGCAACACAATTATCTGCTCTATGAAGTTCAGTTGATTTGTCGATGAGGTCTGGAGGAATAAGCCTGCTGGTGCTTGTTGGAATCGCGGTTGGGTAACCCGGCTGTAATGGGGGCGTGAACATTAAGCACTACCTGTTAAGTCTGTGGCTCAGTAGATTAGGATACTGTGGCCAAGACTGGGAGGTTGCAAGTTTAAATCCCAGGGTAGGTAGAGTTGGCATTTCACCATTGGGCCCCTGAGAAAGGCCCTTAACCCCAAATTTCACCAGGGACTGTCTGAACTGGTTTTCTTAAAAAAACATGTTGCTTTGGATAAAGTATGTAAATGTGAAACTGATGACTTATTATTAAAAGCTTAGTCAGTGGATGTAGATTGATTTTGTGCTTGTAAGTGTGTACATGTGTGTATGCATGTATGGGCAGAGTGTTTATGATTGTGTGCACAGCTGTGTATGTTTCTAGCAATTGGATGCAGGTTGAATGCAGGAGCAAGTATGAAACGTGCTTGAAGGGGAAATGTGGGGGGCTGACAGGGTTGGGCTAACTCAATTGGCACCACCCAACCCAATCACCCACCCAACCATGTCCCCATTCGCTGGGAGGGGAGTCGGTGTAGACACATACAGTAAGGACACGTTCCACACATGGGATGCGGTCATTTACATCTCTCTAACCACCCCCCTTCACCACCCCAAAGACCACCCCCCACCCCCCATCAAAGGGGTGTCTCCAAGTCCGACCAGCGAGTGAGTGCCTGTTGGTACATGAGTGGGGTCATCTTAGATGGCTACTGTCTCAGCAGAATCAAAGACACAAGCCACCGTGTTTCCCAGCAAAGCTTACAGTGCCTTTGCAGCATCTCTCTCATCGAACCCGAGGCAGTGAGGATATAAATACTCAGATAGTGTCACACCCTGCACTACATTACCGGGTGAGCGACAGCCCACGTTTCCCCCGCACTCAGGCTCGCAGGAGTGCCGCAATAATATGCATAACAGAGGCGAAACATGCGACACGCATGACAGACCCAGGATTGCATCACCCGCAGCACATTCTCCACAAGACATTTCAATGCAAAAAACTCCTCCTCTGCATCTTCCACAAAGGTTCCGATGACAACATTAGTACTGAAAGTTAAATTAGGCAGCCGAACACACCTCTGCAAGTCTGGCTCCACCACCAAACCGCCAGAGGAGGAATTCCAAGCACCCCCTGTGTTTGTTTTGTTTTCCAGCCTAAACTTTTTCATAGGGGGTGAAGCGCAGAGCGCTGCTTCATACAGCGTGACGATGGTAATCCACCGGTCCTCCAGCAGCATCTGTCACCTGGCACTCAGCTACCAGCGGAACATAAATTCATCTCCCTCTCAGTGACAGGTGCATGATGGAAAAGCATGACTATACTTCTAAAGCTGAAATCCAGATTAATACACAAGGCATCACGTTTATATAAGCAGGTGTATACAGCTACTGATATCATTCCAGTGTGTCAACACTGATTTTCCGCCCTCCACGCAGTGCCATACTGCAACATCCAGTGCCTAGTTTCAATAACTGATGTAACAGTTACAGATCATGATATAACACACAGACTTTCATCCAGATCAGTGACATCCAACAGCACTAATGTCTCTCCTGTCGAGCTGTTTTGCCGGATGGTCAAACAACCGTAGCAGGAGGAAATGGCCAACAAAGTGAAGTTCTCGTAGCTACAGGGTTACATTTGACATCCATCTTTCTGTGACGGATGAAGACCAGGCCAAAACCGGAGGTCCTGTTGATCTGTATGAATCTGTCAGTCCCCTGGGGATGGTCTGGAATGCTAAAGCAGGTCAAGATTGAGTTCCTAAGTGGGCTGAACTCCAAATTCCTTTAGGTATTATTATTATTATTATTACTATTGTTATTTCAAACTGACCTCCGGTGTCCACCTAAAATAATACTGCTTGCCTAGACAGACAGACACACATGAAAGCTGACAGCTGACACTGGAACGCAGACAAACTTGCTGTCTTTTACATGACCCTGGGGTGTGTCAGACTCGACAGAATGGAGGCGACGAGTCACCACCCCAACCCCCACCCATGTTAGCAAAGCTCAGCTCTCGAAACTTGCAAAGTTCCAGAACTCCTGGAAGTACCTCCCTGATTTTCATTGCCATTGCTCATACAGCTAGATAGATAGAGAGACAGATAGATAGAGAGACAAACAGATAATTACTCATTGAGAGCAGCATAACACACACATTTACACTAATAAACAGTAACAGTACTGTAAATGATAAATTGACAATAAATCTCAACAATGCAAAGAATGTCACGGGAGGTATTGCATGGAACCCCTAGTAAGTTAATAGGAAAAAAACAGTTTTGCACAGTGGGTTGTACAGTGAACTAATGATGACTAACGACAACTATATGGACAAAACGTGATGCTTTGTTCATGTTCGGGTTATTCCCCAGTTAGAGTGGGCGGGCAACAACTGTTACTTACAAATTGCGAGTAAGGTGTTTTAATGGAGTGTGAGCGTCAAAGGGCTGTTAAGAAGTGGGACTATTTCTACCTAGACGTTTCGGTGTGGAAAAATAACCTCAGCAATTACGATGAGAACAGTGTGTTCCGGAAAGGCACAGGAACGAGAGTCTGATCAAAAGATGGTGAAGAGAAGGCAATCGGTGAGCCATGGGTGAGGGAGGGGGGCAAAACAGGGCTGAGGCGTCAAGTAGGTCAGAGAGTTAAAAGGCCCCCTGGAGTGGAGGCGGGGGACAGGCCACGCAGGCTTTGATGAGGCAGTCTACTCACACACACATGCATTTTAAGAATCCATAGGTACCTCCCCTCCCAGCTAACTTGGAATGTCCCATCACCACAGCAACCAGCTTCCATAACGCAACCTACACCGCACACGGACCTCACTGCCCAGTTCACTTCTAACCCTGACAGGAAGTCGTAAGCTCAGGGAGGTTCACTGAGGCATCATGGGTCTGAGGCATTTCCTCACCGTGCCGCCTAATAAACAGGAACAAAGGAAGGGGTGGACTGGAAGAAGAGTGACAGCTTGTTTTTCTTTGTTTTTCACTAGAGCGCCTGACAGTCCTGACAACAAACGTTCACTAGCATTTGAAAGACTATCTACAGGAAATGGAAAAGTGTTCATGGGCATTTGAAAGACTGTCTTTACGGGAAACGGAAAAGTGTTCATGGGCATTTGAAAGACTGTCTTTACAGGAAACGGAAAAGTGTTCATGGGCATTTGAAAGACTGTCTTTACAGGAAACGGAAAAGTGTTCATGGGCATTTGAAAGACTGTCTTTACAGGAAATGGAAAAGTGTTCATTGGCATTTGAAGGACTGTCTTCACAGGAAACGGAAAAGTGTTCATGGGCATTTGAAAGACTGTCTTTACAGGAAACAGAAAAGTGTTCATTGGCATTTGAGGGACTGTCTTTACAGGACTCAAACAAGTCAACAAGCGACAACCTGCAACCCCCACCCAGTTTTTCATTTGTCGAAATACCTTGATATGTCCTTCCATGTGAGCTTTCAGAGTACAACCTCTTGAAAACTGAACAGCCTTCCATTCGTTTGAGATGCACAAAAACATGGTAAAACTGAGTGAAAGCATGGTGAAATGAATTGTCCAGCAAAGGGCCAGAAGAGGAGGCGTGTCAGGGAGAGACTGAGCAGCAGGCAAGATCTTAAAAGGAAGGTGTGGCTGTTCTGCTCAGATTGACCAACAGTCGCAAATTCCCTTTAAATCCAGTCTGCTGGAAGGCTCCTGACCTCGCTGGCGATGAAGACGGGCACATTCCTTCTCTGCGGTTCTCCGTGGGCGAGGAGCCTGAGGTTGTGCGTGTAGGACCAACAACCCTCCGGCGTTTGTGGAAGCACTGCAGCTGGAGAGTCAGAGACTAACAATGTTTTGCTTAATACCTGTCATGATACTTCACATCACTGCTCAACAGTCTCAGACCACGGACATATAAACATATGGGCAGCAACCATCTGGATCTGTAAATTGAATCTGCAGCATGAAATTCGGTGGTGTAAAAGAGAGCGAAAGGATGCTAGATCAAACCGCAGCGGTGACAATCCTCTGCACCCCCCTGATACGAGAGGTGATGTTTCACCAGTGACTTACGTTGACGATGGCTTCCTTGGTCTGCGCCATGTCTGATATGACGCCATCTGTGATGATGAGGAGGACGAAGTACTGAGACCCGTCCTGTACGGCTGCTGCATACCTAACAGGGGAGAGGAGGACCTCCATTTACTTATCGACTGAGAGGCATGATCCCATACTGGAAGTCATCCAATGAGCTTATCCCATGCAAAACCTGCACAGGATGCCAGATCATCACAGGGCACACAAAGGGGTTATTTAGACACCCTAATCTGACACGTCTTTCGTTTGTAGGACACCAGGAGAACTTGCAAACACCACACACATGCACAACTAGAACAGGCAGTGAATTCAAAAGCCTGCATGCATGAATAGGAGTCTATATATAGTTTATAGGCTACTATATTAGTAGATTTACATTCAAAAATGTTTAAAACTGGTGTATTAAATGGCCAAACTCAGTGTCCATTAGGTTCATACCATGACATATTCGCAACAGTATTGAGCATTAAAAAAAAAACAAAAAAAAACAATATTTTCATATCTTAAGCAAACAACTTGAATACCATTCTAGCCATATAAATAAATAATCCCCTGGATTATTCTCTCATCTTTAAAGCACTGCTGTTGTGCTCGTGTGCCATTTCTATCTCAGTTCTGTGAGCTGCATGAAGCAGGAGTTTGGCAGGTTAGGGGCACTGGGATGGACATCTTAATTAGAGGGGGGGTGGATTCCTGATGTGACAGGGCACAATTTACTCTGGCAGGGGCAAGGGAGGGGGGCTTTTCATTCCTTGTCATCATACGAATTGATTGACCTTTTTCTAATTTTGGTCGTGTTTATCAAGCTCGTTCAAAGCCTTTTACCCACAAGCACCATGTTTTAACGTGAAACCAGCAGTAATGTTTCGCACCACTGAAAAGTATGCATTTTTGGGGGGGCCCTATTGACCAAAGACAGTCACTAAACTAAGCGTTACATAAACATGTTCCTTATTTAGGAGATGCTCTGCTAGTCAGCTGGGTTTTAGCAATCATCTTCTGATTCTAGTCACTAGATGTTGATTCAGTTTTAGACATCTGCAGCGGATTGTGGTTTGTTCCCGGACAAGTCAGTTCAAGTCACACCACTATAACACCCCCCAGGTAAAGATATAAGGGACCAAAAACATTCATTGCATCATGCTACTGGATTCCAGTGACGGCGCTACATGGAGAGACCTGACTGGACTCACCTGGCCACATGATTAATAACTGGGGCAAAGTTGGTGGGTCCGTAGAGCTGCACTGTCTTCAGGCTTTGGTGGTAGGCTTCTAAAATCCCCTCTATGCCATTGCAGTATGGATTTTCTATATTACCATTCTAGCAAAGAAACACCAGAGTAAAAATTTACTTAGTTATGGATTATATTCCGATATCCGTAAAAAATGCCATCACAGCGTGAGGAAGAATTACAAATCCAGCCAATCAGCCGAGACTGTTTAAGCAGTTTTCTTGTATTCTGAACATCATAGCCTAAAAAAAAACACAGTCCATACATAATTCATATTTTCTCAATTTTATTCATACCTATGCATTATTAATATTATTCCACTGAATTCCCTACTGTAGATAATGTGTAAAACTGGTAGCATAAGGTGCTGAAAAGAAATTTTGACCATCAAAAGTGTCAAAAGGTTTTACTGCTGGAAATTGAGGGCAGGAGCAACTGACTGGGTGAGGCCCTAAAACTCTATCTGAAGTGATTTTAAGGAGGTGAGACTGTCAATCAATATGATAGCAGGAGATGTGTTTCATATTTCCGCAGCCAGGTGCTTATTAGTCCAGTGAGATGAGGCTGGGGGTATTTCAGGGCTGCCGAACAGGGCCTAAGTGAAAATCTTTAGTTAATAATACACCTCTGTGCCAGCTCCAGTGAACAAACGAGGACTGTCGCAACCTCGAGGATCTCAATTTGCGTCGCGAAACTCGTTTAACGTGGATTTATTTTCCCTTAATGTTTAAAGAGCATTTATCCTTAAAGGCTGCCTCACACAAACAGGAGAATCGGACGTATTTGTCTGAAGGTGCGGCCCTCGGATTTACCGTCGATACCCGGAACTGAGTGAACTGGTCTGTGAATATGGGGGACAGGGTGTTCTATTGTCATCGATTTACTGGGAGAAGTGGTCAGGGCACCGGGCTTTAATCACCAGGGGAAACTCGTGGGACACCCGTCCATCCGGGGGCAGCTTGGCACCAAAGCCCAGGGCCGGAAACATCTTGTCGCTGTCATAGTCCTGGATGATTTCACCCACGGCCTTGAGTGCCATGGCATAGGCGTTCATCTGGTAGGGGTTCATGTAGTGCAGTGAGGTGGACTGGGAGGGGTTACCTGTGGGGGGGCGGCAGGGACAAAGGCTCAGAATAACCACTACAGCACAGGAAAAGCCAGGAATTACCTTTCGATATTCACTGGCTGGTAGCCAAAAACCTGCTCTCTTACTGCTGCGGTCTTGGTATAGGCGTCGGCCTTGAGTTTTAGCCTAAAGGTAACCAGCGATCATCTAAGGGATCTTCATCCACTTCATAAGAGGTGAGGAAGAAGATGGCACTCACAGAATGAGGTATGAACCCATCATAGCAGATATGACACATATATCAGCACTAATAATATGGAGAAGGAACTTAAATCTTATCAGCGCATGGCTGGTGAATGTCGGTACATTTTAAATGAGAAAGGTCAACAGTTTCACATTATTACATTCTAGCTGGTCAGGAGGGTGGGAAGACAGGCTGCGAGTTCGCCATGTTCAGCACAGAAATGACTCATCTGTTTGGCCTTTCAAAGGGTGGCTGTTATGGCGTGCGGTAAACAAAGATGGCTGATTAAGGTGGAGGTTAAGTATCACACAACAAAGCTGCCCCAGAAAACCAGAGGTGGAGATTCCTGTGCACTCTCCTTAAATACCACCCCCTAAGCACCCCCCCCCCCGACAGCAGCTGCAATTCAAATATTATACATCGCCCCTGTTTCAATCACTGACCCACCTTGAGGGCACAGTAGCTTCTAAGCACAATTAAAAATAATTATGCCACTTAAAGTGATGTGAAGCTTTTCAAACAGTGTCTTCAATAGAAGAACTGCCCCAATCTCCATGCCTCCAAGTGTGATTTCAAAATTGTACCAAGCTTACTGACACTCGATATACTACACGAGAAGCAAGCACAGAGTACAGCATATAATAACATACTGTACAATACGAACGCATACAATACTAGCATATACTGACATACAAATGGATGAGCAGATGGCCAAGTTCTGTACCGGCAGGAAAGTCACATACCGTTAGATGCAGTGAAGTCAATGGCTACAGTGAAATTGATCTGGGTCCTGAAAGGAGAAAACAAGCAAAGAACATGAGAATAAAGGAGTTCAGCTGACACGACGGGTCCCTGGTGGGGAGGAGTCAGCAGCAGGGCCTCCTCTAGTGGCTAATTGGGGTAAACAGGAAGAGTGATTAGACTGTGTTCGCTTTGCCGAGCTAATGGAGCAGCACCTCGCGCTCACCCAGGGGCCCGAGCCGGGGTCACGCTCGACTTGTCTCCGCTTCTACGGACCCCAACTGCCTCAGGCGAACTCACCTCCTCACCCATAATTAATTTGTACTGCCTGCGTGTTTACCACCACTCAAACCACACATTTGCATGCCCGTCCCCCCAAGGTTTGAGCCCCCTGTTGGCCACAAATAGTCTAAATATTAAATAATCGCATTCCTTATTTTGGATATTGAAGCAGCATGTTCTGCTAACAAGCTAGCTAACTACCACCTTCTTATTTAGTTTTTGAAACATCTGGGGTGGGGGGGGGGGGGGGGGGGGCGCTGTTTATTTGACTTTTTCATTCGTTTCATTAATATCTGAGTGGGAGTGGGCGGGGGCTAATGTGAGTTTTTGAGTGCAGTCCCCACCTTGGTGCTGCCTTGGAAGGGGCCGGGGTGGATCGCTAGTGTTTTTGGGACATGGTAAAATCGCAGGGGAAGATGTGCTAATTTTGACCTGATTCACCAATGTGCGAACACAAGAGGAGATGGATCCCTGGAGGAGAGAGAAGCACAGCTCCACCTCACTGGAAGGGGGGGGGGGGGGGGGGGGGTCAGTCCCTAAGTTTAGTATAGCTACACTTTAGCACAGCTAATACTCATTTATTATACATTACACTTCTTAGATTTTTCACTGAGAGGCACAAGCAGACAGGTGTCCATCTGTTAAATTTGTACTGCACTTGATTGTCCGAATTATGGATACACACATCCACACACACACAAACACAGAGGTATCATCAATTTGCATCCGGCTTTCCTTAATATGGATGTATCTCAATCATTATAGGGCAGAAGTGAAATACACTCTATTACATAAGTTTTGGTTCTTACCACATGCAGCATGAAGTACAGCCGTTATGGCAGACGTCTCTCGATAAATTTTATGAAGGCTCTTATGTGACATAAGTATGACCGGACGTCACTCGATGGGTCACTGCATATACCACTGAAATGGAAGCTGCGTGACGAGGGAGGGGCATCCTAGGGCAGGGAGAAGTCACGTGCCGAGCCCCCTCCTGCATGCGTGTCTGACTGTGTGTTCTGTGCATATTCCCCTTATTGATGCCGAAATGGTTCTGTGGTTATATATATATATATATATATATATATATACACACACACACACACACACACACACACACATATATATATATATAGCCTGCAAATATAAATAGTGTGTCATGTCAGTTTGCAAGTATAAAAGAGTGAAATTTCAACCGTTAATTAACACACGCTGATATTCTTAGCTGGCATCAGTCAGAAACTGTACTTGGAAAAACTTTCATTAAAAGGTGATATATTTTACATTAACCTCTCAGAACCGTCAGAGCTACGTGCCAACGACACATTCTGACCTGTAATATTTTCATCAAATACTCCTGTCAATTTCTCTCAAAATCCATTATTTCTGGGTCTTAAACACTGTTGCAATTATAACAAAGGAATCAATTTGTGAAAATTCAATAAAAATAACGGAGTAAAATATCCACCTCCGAAAAATTAACCCATTGCATATCTTAAGCATCTGCCCCCTTCAGAGGAGGAAGAGAGCTGCTCGCCAACGATTCACAGACAGTTTTGGAGGGATGTGGGGAGGGACACGACCCCCACCCCCCCCACCCACCATTCATGCTGCATCAGCCAAATGTTGCGTTTTGAAGTTTAACTTGCTTTGCTTTGCTGTTTCACGAAGTACTCATTAAATGGCAAATAGGTACTTACTTTGCTGCACATTAAATATTAACCAGGTTCTAACAGAAATCAGGTCAGGAAGCTGCCTGCTTTTTGCGATCGTTCGTGAAGGTGCCATTTGTTTCTCATAATATCTAATAAGTAATAAAATACATACCCTAACCCTGATTATGTATGTGTCTTAAGTCCAGCCTACATGTTTCACCATTTCCTGCGTTTTGCTCTTTTTAAACCATTATAAATCCCCCGTCTCTCTCTGCCTGTATGTTGCACTCTGGTCCAGAGGAAGCCATATTCTCCGTCCATGCCAATGTATACCTGTGTATGGACAATGTGGTATGAACACACAGGCATGCTGTACACACATACATGCTGCACCCCAATGCCAACAGGGCTGACTGGAGTGTAAAAGCACCGCGCTGTACTGTATGTCTGTATGTCTGTCACTGCTCCTCTGCTGCCACCCCCTCCAATCAAACGAGACCGCAGTTGGCAGGACTGCCTTTTCATCTCTGCTGTAATAGAAATGATTGTCTTGTACCCTAATCATCTTTTCATACGCTAACAGACATGCTAAGCCGTGTTACAATCAGAGGTGTGTTTCCTCCAGAAGGCCTTGGCGACTTCCCTCCCTCCCACGTTCACGGCGCCCCCTGTTCCTGCTCACTCGCCCCCCCAGACAAACAACCCTGGCGCATCCCTTCTTCCTGGAACTCTCCTTCCTCACTCGGCTCTCGACGTCCCACCCAAAGAGCCGTTAATGACCCAGGGGCCACACGCGGTGTGCAGGGGTGGGTGGACACATCTACTCTTTGGCCACATGAAAGACCTGGTGGAATTCCCAGAAAGGTCGATACACTTGTATATTTTAAAGCAATTAGGTGAATTCTTAGCCCTATAAAGGCCACGACTGTTAGATTCTATTTAAAACAGTTTTTAATTAACCATCTGCTGTTTTTCAGGAACAAGCCTTCGTTCTACTAGCTGAATGACTTGTTTTACGTATGCCCCTTCTTGTCACACATTCGCATCTCTCTCCGAAGGAAGCAGGCGAACGCAGTCCACTCCAGGAATCTGCTTTGCATGCAGGAAGACAGCCATTGCCGTTTTTTTTTTTTTTTTTAACAAGCTCACGCCAGAATCTGCACTTTAAAGGGAATGGAAAGGAAAGTCTGAATTGAAATTAGACGCTGGCACGCTGTTGTAAACCGCACAGACGCATTTTGCTAGAAAGCGAAACCCGGCCGAACATATCTCGATCGGGCAGGATATAATATAGTTTCCTGCTGAAAATTACTTTTAAAAAATGGGATAAACTTCCTGTGCTGCGCTTAAGAACGCCAGCTGTCGTCTGACTGATACCAGCTCAGAAAGAAAGAGACCTTGTTGAGCTAAACTCTGTCCTCAGCGAGGGACCGTTAGAGTGACAGCTAAGCTGCCATTTCAAGTTCAAATCTTTACAAATGTCCCAAAAACATCCCAGAAAACCCCACAGGTGTCTTCGGCGGCAGCTAAATGTATTCGTCAGAAGCTGCTAGCTTTATTTATGCCATTCTCTTGATGTGCAACCTTTATGCCACCCCTGCGTTATTAAATAGCCATTATTATCACAATTGCCATATTTTTCCCCTTAATTCCCTTCCATTAAATGGCTGTCGTGCTTATTATTATAAGTTCACAAAACGAATGTAAAGGCAGCTCCTCTACCATCACGAAGCAGAGTGACAGCTAAGGCTACCTGGCTGGGAGAAACGTTACATGATTATTAAAGGGCACCTTTGTTGTAGGAAGAATTTTCTCAGAAGAGGGAAATGTCTGAACTCCATAAAAAGATGGAAATTAATATAAATTAAGCTGCACCTTCACCTACTGGTAGATGTGGTTAGTTTGCATGTTTGTGTCCTGTACAAGCATATTTCCACGCACATGTCCATGCATTCCTCTACATGGTTATTTCCACATGTGTCTGTGCACTCCTCTCCCTGTGTATTACCACACACCTGGATCTGTGTGTGTGTGTGTGCGTGCGCATGTGTGTGAGTGGGTATACCTATCCTTATGGGGACACAATGTCCCCATAATGTGATAAATATCCGTTTTTTTTCCTTATGGGGACCGGTTTTCTGCCAGTTTTCTGGTCCCCATAAGGGAAAACTCTATTTTATAAAAATTGGTGACCGCTATGAAAAAAACTAAAAATGCAAAAACTCTTGTATTTTGCTTGGTTATATATGGTTATGGTTAGGGTCGTCATAGTTAGCGTTAGCATTTTTCCCATAGAAATGAATGAGCGGGCCCCATAAGGATAGGTATACCCGACAGGTGCGTATTTGTGTGGGGTGTGTGTGTGTGTGTGTGTGTGTGTGTGTGTGTGTGTGTGTGTGTGTGTGTGTGTGCGCGCACGCCCTGTCCTGCATACTCACCCCCCTTTGATGTAGTCCAGGAAGGTGCACTCTGACTCCACGGAGAAGGACAGCAGCGTCACCTTGGGGTCAGAGAAAGAGGCGGCGTTCAGTTCTCTGCACACGTAGGAGCCGTCAGAGCAGCAGAGAGCTGCCGGTGGACGTGGCCTCGCACACGTAATGGGGCCTCTTGGCAGATTGATGGCAAGACAAGATTAATAACTCCGCTAATTGAGCTGTAAAGCCATAAAAAGAACGTGACTTGGTTGCGTGGGCAGGATGATTCCAGAACAATCTAATTGCTTCGCCATGAGTATCAGTCCTCGCAAACCACAGATACTCCCGTTAGCGGCTACCGCTCATCCTTGCTCCCGCCTACGCTGATGATGCCGGATAATATTTGCCGGGGACTAAGGGGAATGCCTCTATTATCAGCCAATAAAAGCGCTTTTTTAATGACAGATTTTATTTTTGAAATCTCCTCATAGTGTTATTTTTGACTCATCTCACTTCACTTCTAATAAAAGTGAGACAAGTGTTGTGTTCCTTAATGATTGGTGCGAAAGCAGGAGCCAATTCGATCTCAAGCATCACATATCGCTCAAATAGGAAATGCAGACCTTACACGTATTAACATGCTGCTAATTGTATTCGTTCTCTTTTTGGGATATTCTATGAAATGCCTTCTGCACAGTCTTGTTGGGAAAGGCAGGATATCCAAATTGAAATTTAGCGGACAATTTTGTCCAAAGCAACGAACAAGCGAGGATCAGAAAGCGAGACGAGACAGTGTTATTGGCACTGCTCAAGGGTCACATCTGCGGGCCCTGGGACTCGAACTAGTCACATACTGCACACAGGCAGATCCATTCTCAGGTTTTCTTCAGCACTGGTTTGTCTTTGTTGAAAATGACACTATAATACAATATGAAACATGACAATATAAAACCTATAATATGTTCCATCTTGGTAGCTCAGTGAGGCCAGGGATTAGTTGGCTGGTTTAAGTCACAGCATTTTGGGTGACCAACGCAGTAGCAGCCGAGAGAGATTTCAGACCCAACCAATCGATAGCGGTTACCGTTCTGCCACACTCTAAATGCGGACTGGCAGTTGGCTGCTGGCCATGGCTACTTCACCATCTGCCGACCGTGGTGACGGATGGCCGCTGGATCGCCTCGGCAACTCAGTTGCCAAGCAGGGATATTTCGAGACACAAGGACAACCGATAAACACCGCAAGACAACGACACCAATCCATTCCTTTTAAAATCTATGCAAATTAGCCTGAAGTGTGAAAAGGGATAACGACTAATCTGCCGATGACGCGCTCATTCACAGAGGGGACGTCATTTTACTGTACCGCTGAAATCAACGGTGAAGGAATGGGGGCTTCTCAGGAGGTTTAGAGTGGGTGGAGGGATGGTCGAGATTCGACGCGTGCACACTCACCGTTCCCGAATTCACATATTTCTTTTTCTTCATTTTCTTTTTCGGATTTACCACCTAGAAGCCAAACAGACACAGTGGGTACATGACGTAGTGCCACCAAAGCCCAGAACGAGAAGTAAAGGCAGGTAGCCTCCATTTAACACCAAGCCACCCTCCATTTGCAGAGGGCCAGAGCGAATGGGGAGCAGCGGCCTTGTAGGAACCTCGACGGCTTTTGAAATAACAGGTATAACAGGGCCATGCAGCCGTGTGAAGCGGCAGGACAACCTCCAGCTGTCTGCAGAACAACGCTGACCACAGTCTTCTGTCAGAACTTTACTCCTTCATAGTCAATTTCTCTTTCTCTCTCTCTCTCTCTCTCTCTCTCTCTACATTAAGAACTAAAAATACAGAAGCTGTGGAGAGGGAGATTATTAGAACAGTGGAAAGGCACGCCCACACCTGTCTGATGGCACGGGCAGAGATGGTGGTAGCGACGGTGGTGCCCGTGTGACAGAGGATACGATTCTCCTGGAGGGCAGGAAAGCGGCAGCCAATCAGCACCCAGAAAACCTGCACCGCTGCAGCGCATCTGTGCCCAGTGGAGCATAAGAGCGGCGCTGACCACCCCACTGTGCATCCGCTCCTGCATCTCGAGCATGAAAGATGCACAGCATGGGAAGCGGGACGCTGACCCTTCATCGAAGTTTGCGACTGTCTCGATTGACCCCCACCTGCAGAGGATGCTCTCTGCGTAGCAATTAACGTGAGAGAGCCAGGCTTCATCCCGAAATACGCTGCACTACCACCAGCACCACTCTCAGGGGAAGCGAGGGATTGTTTATATCTGGCACCCCCTCCACAACAACACCCTGCTAGTTTTCACGGGCACCGAGGAGAAGATGCCGCACACGGCAGGGCACCTAGGAGGGGAGGTGCCATGTTCGGGGCAGAGCTGGCATCCGAGGATGCGATGGGTGGCTCGTTTCCACGGAAACCAATTACTAGGTGTCAGATGGAGGGGTTGTCGGGGGATACGTCTATAGATACCAGCTGCCATTGTTCCCGTGACACAGATACAGAATTTCATACCGACTGCCAGTCAAATCTGACATTCATGTCACACCGCCATGTTTCTCCAACCTAGCAGGTGACACCAAGGCCCCCAGACCAGTCCCAGGCCTCCTGTCTGCATCCAAACCCACAGAGGATCCCTCTTTCTCACGCTCGTTGCGAACTGCAGGCCTACGCTTTGTGACAATAACAGTTCATACCATAATTAGTCAGACAGAATCTAAAGCTATTAAAATAATCTAAGAATTAAGAGATGGACATTACACAGAAAAGCATACGGAGGCTGCATGACTTCTAACCTGGTCTTCACAAAGACATGGCAACCGGGGAATCTGAATGAGAGCCACATCGTGAAATGGCAGCAGCTGGCAGAAGCTTTGGGGACCCTCCCCTCCTCACACCCCATGAGATCCACTCCATCCAGCCAATCTCCTGTCACGCTCCAGTGCGTTTAATCTGCTCCAGAACCTGGCCGCACTGCCACCGTGGCCGGCGGAGGGAAGAACTTTTTTCAGATCATTCCCGATTAAATCCACTTGAGGATTCCGTCAGACACGGAAGCTCTCGTCTCCTTTATAGTAGCTGGCCCCCGTGGCTCCTTGCACTACGCATCGTGAGATACGGTAATTGAATCACCATGCTCGGATGATTACGCACTTAACGTCTCGTCAGGTGAAAATGACCTGGATTGTCATTGATAGCACTTATGAAGCCCACCGAGGTAAATTGGGGCTCTGTTTACCAAGCAGCGAGGTCCGTTCATCAATACATGCGAGCGTCGTCTCATTGTGATGCCGCCAACATCTACAAGAAGCATGAGGCTCATTCGCAAACATTTTTATGGTTTCACCATGTAATCTAACACAGTTTTTATTCTCCTCACGTGAATCGGTCGCAGGTATACTGAGAAGGACTACCGTTGGGAAATATATCTGATAATTCCTCCCTCCCTGGGTCTCCTGTTAATCTCTGATCACAAACGTTCCCGCAGAAAAACTTAATTTCGTTCTGCTGATCGGCATCTCAAAAGGACATGGGGGGCAGAGCAGGGGAGCAATAAAGAACAAAACAGCCTTTTGCTTATGCTGAGAAAACAAACACAAAAGTACTTTTAAAACAATTCATTTGGTAATGCATGGAATAAATTGCCGTGCAGATCAGCGACAGGTCTAAATCCCAACGTTAAGAGGAATCTGCCATGAGATTGAATTCCGTGGCAATCAGCAACACCATTAGCTTACGAGCTCAGGCTGCAGGAGTCGTGGGTAACAAACAGGCGAGCAAATCCAGAGCCAGCTGCATGCTGGGTAATGGGCCTGTTAAGGTGCACGTCAGACAGGCGTGGGCTCGCGTTTCACATCTGGAACAGCTGCTCTACCCCCGAGACGGCCAGAATCTGACAAGCGGCGCGGTGCCACTCACCTCGTAGACGTTGAACTGGCTCTGGCCCCGTGCTAGCTCCCGGTAGCTCGTTGTGAATTCGCCAATGAAGTCGTGGCTGCGGGCAGAGACAGACACACATCAGTGTCTCCCAGAGAAGAACATCTGGACATGCAGAGAAAGGCCACCATCGGTTAGCAGGCTGTGGGAGCGCCGGCTCATAGAAACGATGTAATGATGCCTAATTATCCCTAAGGGTAACTTGGGCTCCCACATAATCCTAGAGGGCAAAGTAATGAATGCTGAATGGTGGCAACCACACTCAAAGCATGATCACTACAAGTCAGACAGAAGCAAACAGCAGAACCTGTAGCCCAGGCATAAACCATCACAATACATGCTGAGGGAACATGCATAACAAAGAGAAGGACCTAGTTTTAACCAGATAAACCTACAAGACACCTGTGTAAACAAGCCAGGCCCCAGGTTCCTAACCGGCCAGCCTGAGATGTAGCAGCTCTTTGGCCCCCTGACTCACCTGCCATCCCGATCCCAGTCGTAAACCTCAACCTTGATCGTCCTGCAAGGCATCCAGAAGAGCATCAGCGCATCTGCTCATCGTGTGTCAGATCAAACCACTCAGATCAGCCTGAATCCCTTCAGTAAACGATCCGGCTGAGTAGATGTGTTACATGTACACTTGCAATCTATGTAGGACACTTTGAAAGAGAGAGCTTACTGCTTATACAGTATATGATATAAGTCTCTTGGGATGAGAGCATATATGAAGTGTAGGAATCAATATCATTCCTTTAAAAAAAGGGAGAAGGTGACAAGTTCTTTCAGGGCATGATTCACCCGCCCCCCCCGGGCAGGCACTCGCGTAGGGTGGGGCCCGTGGGTATGGGGGGGGGGGGGGACCAGCAGGGGGTGCAGTGCAGAGGAGACGACAGGAGACGAGATAGCTGCAGGCTTCTTGTCACTCATCTCTCCCAACTGCAGAGCAAAAATAGATACGGTACAGTACAGAAACTGGCAGCTAGGGGAGCCACTCCTGGTAAGGAGCTCAGCTTCCTTAGCTGTGGAGCCCCTAAACCGTCCACCATTTACAGTTTTTACACCATTTTAGAGTTTCTCAAATCAGTCCTCGGAGACCGCCAGACAGTCCACTGAGGACTGGGATGACAAACACTGGATTAAGACGAAGCAGCCGGCAGAACTCTCCCACCGGGTCTCCCCGAAACCGCCGTCCTGGGGGTTACAGACCCTACGCAGTGAGAAAATGACGTAGTGTCGCTTTGGAATCGTAAACACCTGGATTGGTCAATGGGCTTCACGACTTGACACTTGATCACATTTATGCCTTTAAAACACACTTTGCTCTAACTTTTGTCCATCTATTCCAAGCTATCAACTTCTCATATCTAATGCATTTGCAGAGTAGCCTTTCACTTTTATGGTAATTGTGCTCAGTCTGTCCAAATTCACCCAGCTGAAAGAGAAGCATCAACCGCTTCCAGGAATTCAAGGCTCAAGTGAGTTTTTGAGACGCCGTCACTTTAAGAGATAGGGGAACAATCATTCAGGCTGGTCTCTCGGATGATGATGAGGCACTTAAGTCTAATGGTATCCTTATAAACTGAAAGGTTTCCTCTGATACTTTAATCTTCACACACAGGTTAAAAGCTTTCATGTCTTGGATCATGGACTTAATACCGTCAACAAAACAAACACCCTGGCATGTGAGGGCCGTTGTTTTTGAGTAGTAAGATATTTAATGTAGTGGAATTTTTTTGTCAATTAAAAAAATAATAGAGAACAATAGCTATACTTAAATCACTGAAATAAAAATCTTTCCAAAAAAGGAAGGAAGAGATCAAAGGCATTTTCCATGAATCTGTCTGCATAACGTCAAGACACCAAGACACCAAGAGATTTTACATTATGTAAAAGGTTTTTCTCTCAATTATTGTTACTTTGATGGTGCTGTAGAAGCATAAGTTCTACAACCATAGGTCTATAATAGCCGCTTTTTAAAATAATCTCATTCCAGAAAACATATAGGTGGAATAATTGTAATTCATTTCCTGCCACTTTCCTGGGACCAGCTTCCACTCTCGACCAGAAATACAAAAGATGAGACGATTCGCCGGTCGGCCTGTAAAACAGCGCTCTGAGCACTAACTCTTTTTTCCAGGAAGAAAACCAAATAGGCCATTCTGCCGACGTTTTGGAGACGTGCTGTCAGGAAAAGCAGCATTTAACGAGGGCTAGTTACCCATCAGCCAAAGGAACAGATCCACGGCACAGCTGGACCCCGGTAAGGCTGCTTCGGGTTTTCGGCACAATGTTTACTCTCGGCTGTATCCTAACAGCACCATGGCGACTAGCCGTCTGTGTCAGCGCAGTTTCACATTAATCTCATCCAGACAAAGCTTTTGATGAGGAATATAAAGAGATCGATTCGTTTGAGCTAAAAGCACCAGATGGATCCATGCAGCTCGAATGGGACTCAGAGATGCTGCTTGGCTACTAAAGAATGTCAAGCCAAAATGACGCAGGTCCAGATCTTTCACTCCTTATTAGTACTAATGGCTTTGAGTTCTAAATAATACTTATGCTAGAGGTTTATCTGGATTTATTATAACACATTTCAGTCTTAAAGCCTTGTATTTAGAGTTGTGCCTTTTATATGTAAACATGAAAATCTAGGCCTAATGAAAAATGCTGAGCCAAGTAAAAATTTCCTTTAATCGTGCACGGTGGAGAAAAACATTTTCACGTTTTAACTGAGTATCCACTTGCTTTTGTAATCAGGATATCACTTTCGTTTAGTAAAGCAACACCAAAACCATGCCCCCCCCCCTCCCCGGCTGAGGGAATCGCTCCCAGCCCTATGTCAGGCTTCTCCCGGGGGTGGTGGGGATTATGACATCCACATGGCTAGAGATCAGCGGCTCATCCACACCACAAATTCAATCCCCAGTCAGATCAGCGACGGGCCACCCTGGTGATCAGCCTTATTCACACCATCTCTCAGGGTCCTCCTGCCCGCACAAGAAGGTAAATCATGCTGCCTGATTGAAGGCCAGAGTCTCCATTTCCTTAGTAGTTCTGCTGTGTACTGAAGATCTTTAACCATGGTAGTTGCATGGCAACTTCCATCTCAGAGTAACTCGTTCAGCAGGCAGTTTTACATTTTCCCAATTTATACAGCCGCATATATTAATTGAACAGATTCAGGTTCAGCCTGTAGCCACAACAGGAGGGATCTTCTGGGAAATGGACACAGCAGCTATTTGACAGTAACCCCTCGCTCGTCAGCGCAGGCTAACCGCTACCTGGCTACATATGAGCTAAGCTTCTGCTGCACGCTGCTTCACGCCTGCCGGACAGGGAAGGCCGGCCCTACCTGTCGTAGTCGCCATTGCAGAGCGCCCGCACCGGGATGGTGAAGGGCTGCCACACGGGGTTTAGCGTGTTCTTCACCACCTCCGTCTTGTGGCAGATGGTGAACCTGAGTGCGGGGGTGGGGGGGGGGGGACATCACAATCACGAGAGGTAGGTTATTTCAGCTATGAGCGACGGAGCTCTTTGCCACCCGCCTCCCAGCTCAGAAACACCACACAGCAACACGTTATTTCATAATCCTTAGCGGAGGCTTATTTTATGCTCCATAGTTGCCTATGGCAACTGATATAAATGATCAGAGGCTGGACCCCCGCCAAACTCCGAACTACCTTGCATTCTCACTCCTGCCCATAAGAGGTGATCAGTGTCTCTAAACAGTGACGAGTCCGGTTTCGTGCTTTTTTAGGATGACATTTTGCAGGCTGTCGCTCGGCTGGAGGCCTCGTTTGGGGGCTACATGAGACACATTCAAGGGGCATTTTATCGGGACACCTATGTTTTTAAATGTACCGTAAGAAACGGGTTTCCAGCTGGGCGAGCACATGTACGCATCTCCGCGGAGGAGCAGAGGACGAGTCCGCGTTTAACTAAGCAGGCTCAACGGGAATCGTGGGTGTAAACCATGAGGGGGTGTGAACACTGTCACATTTTAATTTATCGAGACAGAATCTATAAGTAAAAAAAAACGATAAAGCAGATTTGAAAAGGTGGCGTGCCGGATTAGTGACACACGGGAAAACAGATGGTAACATCAGCTCCAATGCGTTTCTGTCATTTCCAATGTTCCACGTAAGGAAAATGTATCACTCCAACCGCGGCACAGATGTTTTTCCCATGAGCTGTCTTCCATGTCCTCTAAATTGTTATTTTGTATATACAGTAAAAAAAAGTTTACATCGTTCCCTAAAGTCTGATTGAAAAAATAAATTCCAAAATATCTGACCCTTTAAATATGACATTAACATTATGATGTAAAAATGTATTTTTTTTAAATATGGAATTGTGCATAGAAATTGCTTTCTGTATAGTTCCTACATTAAAACTCCAGCCTCTTAACAAGACCATACTTACAGTAACTTTGTATATTCAGGGATGAATTCAGCTAAGCCTTTAAAATCTTAATAGAAACCTTTTTGCAAATCGATGCATTGTTCTAAACACTTTTAGGAATGATGTGTTTAATCCATAAAAAGTTCCACTTGTATATAACAAGCTATCATAAAAGGCGCTTTTAATAAATATACATGCACAGACACACACACACACTTATTATGCTGAATTTATTGCCATCTTTCAGCACAAAAAAGACACAGATTACAAAAAGACTCAGAACATTAAGTATGGCACCGCAAATGAGATATGTAACGCTGAAGAGCCATGGATACCGAACGAGAGGCAGACGGTAGCTCGCGTTGTGCTTATGCCTGTCAGCAGGATGTCTGCCCTTTATCCGCTCGTCTTAAGAGGGCTGGAGCTCAGTCCCTGGACGCTGAGCAGGTAGATGCTGGGGATGGATGGCGTGTACCATTGCTGTGTACCATTGCTGTATACCATTGCTGTGCTGTGCTCTTTGTCCCATTTTATACATGACATACTGTATATAGACAGCGCACACCTCTGCAAGGCAAAAAATAAATATCTTTGCAAATGCATTTTGGCTTTCAGGAGATCAAGGAGCTGACAGGCATTTGACAGCTCAGCTAATCACTAATGCGGCTTTTGAGCAATTTAAGTTTCCTCACTTAGTTCAGAGAGACATTATTCAATAGTGTACCATTAGACAAGCTTGATTAGCACCATTTAGTGTGTGTTTATGTCTCTTGCTGTTTACCACAGCAAGATGACATGAGAGGTTACGGTTTTGTGCCCTATTAGCCTGATGGCTAAAATCACTCACGCTTCTGGTTTGCAGATCCAGAGTCACCCAGACGGACTTTAATCGCCAGTGGGAACACAGTGTCTATTTTGGACAGCTCAGCTGTGCCTGCCTGGGGCGCAAATTTTCATTTGACAATAACATGGTGCCTTTGTGAGGCTGATTATTATTCAATGCTGAATAAACCGAAGACAAAAATAAACAAATGATGCGGTTGTGGGTTTTCTGTGTTTCCCGGCCACAGGAAAGAGCGTCTGTCAAACGCTTAATTACTATAACACGTGCATTTTGTTTACGGTCGACCCAAAGCAAGAAAGCCACACTCACGTTCCATCCTCGTTGCTCCTGAAGAACACCATGAAGGGGTCGGACTTGCCAAAAAAGTCCTTCTTGTCCAGCTTATTGGCACAGAATTGCATTGTGGCACTGTCCTGCAGGAGAGACGGGCAGAGTTATGGATCCTAAAGCTACGTCCTTCTGGGATGCAAAAATTACTGGGAAATATCTTCCCATTATCACTCAAATGGATTTGCTACAGCTGTGAGTCAGAACACTAGAAAAACAAAATAAACACCTATATTAAATATATAAAGCGAATGCCAACTGGAATATCACTGCCATAGCAGTACACCATGACTAACCTTTATGCTTAACATGCAAAATAAACCAAAAATATCCTGTAAACATTATGTACAGCATGAACATGAACATAATTAAGTACCACATTTGCTGCAAAATAAACAGAAGGATACAGTTTAGTAAATTGGTAATAACAGAGACCTTATGTATCAGTACTTTTAAATAGAATGGAATGCTGTTACTGTCCTTGCACAGCTAGCAAGCAGAACGAAATTCCATTTTGACATATTTCATCTTGCCCCCCCATGAGACACACACGTATCCGTAAACGTCTACATGCACAAAGATACACTTTTCTGTGGAACAGCGAGTCGCCGGTGAGAGATTGACTTACTAAATCAAAATTGTGGGAGATGCCTGGGTAGACACTCACTAATTAGCCTATTGCGTCTTACCATTGCTATCAGTGTGATGATTGCAAAGTGGCACTTTTGCTACCAAACGTCCCCATGCAATCAACACTTTGGTCAAAGTAATAAGCAATTAATATACAACAGAAGGTAAGTATCGACTCAGGCGCATACAAACGGAACTGCCGGCTCTGAAGGCCCTTTAGCGAGGGTGAGTCACCGCCGTGTATCACACGCGAAAGCGATCGCTGCCGCTTAAGCCTACCCTACGCAGCGTCTCTTCGGCGGAACGAACCAGGAGTGGAAGGAACGTGTCACTGTCACCATGACTATGACACCCTTGACAGGGCGGGCCGAGGTCTGGAAGCTGAGGTTTAGAATTTCATTCAAGTGGGCAGGTTTGACGAGGCAGCTGGAAGATGGAACCGCAGGTCAACGGCTTGGTCAAAGATGCATCCGTCAGCTAGTCAGAGCTTAACGACTCCAGAACCATGAATTATGCTAATTAGAAGACTGGCGGCATTCAAACAGCACTTTATCATACTCGCCGTAGAATACCAGAGGTTATAACCCCTGAAATTACATTCTTTTCCTATTAGCTACACCGAGTCTCTGGGAGGCACCTCAATAAGTCTGGGTTGCTTTGGGTGTTTTTTTTTTTCTAACATTATTTGTTTATTCATCAGCCTGTGGCCACAGGTACCTCAGTTACTGGAAGTGAGTTTTCCCAGATTGGAGCAATCGCCTCGTTGAGTTCCTGATACTGCCGGCCAGGCAGGCGCGGGAGGAGTCGCGCTCTTAGGAATTTGTGCAGAAATTCATTGCCGTTTTGCTGACATTACCTGATGGGCGTCGTGTGACTCTGAGAGTTAAGATTCTGTGATCAGAAGGGCGTTGGTTTAAATCCTATGGCTGGCAGAGTGATTTCACAGTTGGGCCCCGGAACCAGGGAGCAAACAACCAGAATCGCACCAGGAACTGTCTCAGCCTGCTTACTTCTATGGCACTTTGCACAAAAGTGTCTGCTAAACATATACATGCAATTAATGTCTGTACTGTCCCAGGAGTCTCTCATTAAAGAAGCCTCACCCCAGAGCAATTTAAATAACACCCTTCATTTGATTAAAGGATGTTATCCGACATGGGCGGCACAATGGGACGGCGGTTAGCACCATTGCCTCACACCTGTGGGACCAGGGTTCTGTGTGTGCGGAGTTTGCATGTTCTCCCCATGTCATGGTGGGGTTTGCCCAGGTACTCTGGATTCCCCCGACAGTCTAAAACCATACTAAGGTTAATTGGAGTTAGCAAGCTGCATGTGAGTGAGCTCTGTGATGGGTTGGTGCCCCATCCTGGGTTGTTCCCTGCTTTGTGCCCTGCGATGGGTTGGTGCCCCATCCTGAGCTGTTCCCTGCCTTGTGCCCATAGGTTCCAGACTCCCTGCAACCATACATAGGAAAAGTGGCTACAGAAGATGGATGTTACCCAACAAAGACAACCTCACACAACTTGGCAGTAGTTTCCACTGTATTCACATGCATATATTACTTTAGATGCAGTTTTTAATTGAAAGTTTATGAAATGCAGCTCAGAGCTCTAAATAAATCATATACAGTAATAAGCTTTTGGCTTCCATTGTGCAGACTGAAGGTTAGTTAAGGACCCTGAGGAAAGCCACACAGCACAGGGAAGAGATGCAAACCTCACACACAGAGCAGAGATGGGATTCAAACCCCCAGCCCCGGAGGCAAGATGTAACAGGGCTACCCAGCAGGCCACAAATTCAATTAACAGTTATTACATTTTAAAATCCTATTGGAAACAAATCTGATAAGGAGGACCGAACATGTTTTTCTGGATTTCTTTGATTGATGTCATATATCTCTAACCAAACATTGCTTTGAAGGCCGCTGAATGTTAAACGATCCAAGAAACCTTGCGGGAGACCAATAATGACAGCGACGCACGAACAATCAGTAATAACCACTTTTTCATTGCACGTTTTCATTAATTGAAACCTATTTTATCAATAGCCATTCGATTTGGGCGGACGGCACTGATGATTCTCGCTCAGTGTCTTTGACAAGTAGACAGATCTTCCAGGCAGTGTTTTGATTTTAATAACCCAATATCACACCTCTGTGCCCATCAGGGACAAAGGAAACCATCTTTATTTTTACTCTGAAGTGATATTACAACTAAAATGTAAACTCTCCATAGATGCACAGGGCTGCAGTCATCCGTTGCATTGCCTGAATGCCTGGAACATCTGAAGAAAGTGACAGAGGACTAATCCAGCACTAATCCTCTACAGAGTTTAACACCGGCTTTGTTCCCCGTAACCTTTGTGTGTGCTGGGTACAGGATGGCACACTAAGACACAGCGGGCAGCACTGTTTAAATGCCACTCCAGCTCAGCATGTGGGGTTGGCACACGGGCATCCTCTGAGGACGCCACTCTCCCCCCGCTGTCTAAAGACGTGCTACTGGATGAATTGATGTCTCTAAATGGCCACATGTGTTTGTGTCTGTGTGTGTGTGTGTGTGGCTGTACACACATCTTGTGGATAGACTGAGTGTGGGCAATGCTTTGGAGGGGTCTGTGGCTCAGCAGGTTAAGATTCTGGGTCTGTAATCAGAAGGTAATTGGTTCAAACCCTAGGCTGATTGGGCCCCTAATCAGGATCCCTGTTTAATCCTTCTTTCTTAAGAAATTATGTCACTTTGAATAAAAGTGTCTGCTAAATATATTATTGTAAATACTTCCTGGGATAGGCTCCGGGACCCCAGTAACACTGCACTGGATGATCAGCTAAAAGATAAATGGGTGTAGCATGTACCTTCAGGTATACATAGACTTTGTCCATATAGTGCACAGAGTCTACGCACCCATTGAGATGCACCATTTTTTCTGCCAGAAAGGAATATGCGTCACAGGTTCTCCTCTTTAGATGGAGCACAAAGTATATTCTTGAACATTCCAAGAATTAAAAAAATGGAAAATCTTTTGGATAAGTGTACATGCTGCTTAATAGCAGAAATTAGCTTTTGTGCTCCAAATTGCCTATGAAATTGCCCAGTCAGCTAATTCTCTCCCAACCTGTGTTCAGAGATGCACATGAATATCAGCTGTTGTACATCCTCACTCTTACAGAGTGAAGTAGATTTTGCATAAAGAATGAACTATGGGGGGGGACGAAAAATACTGTCATGGAATGAATTTCAGAAGCACAACATATATTTTGGGATATTTGTCAATGACTGGTAACTGTGTGGGCAACAGTACCCACGATTTCAGAAAGGAGAAAGAAGAAGTGCATGTATCCTCTCTCACTGGGGGGTCACTGTGGAGATGCTGAAGCTGTGTGGATGCATTTTGTGGTCTGATAAATTCAGGATGGAACATTTCGGCCCGAATGCAGTATGCATTCGATAGCACACATCGCCAAAGCAGCCCGTCCTCACTGAATAGCAAAGGGATGGTATCACTCTGCTCAGCGGGGAGCAAGGACCTTCTCAGGGTGGGGGGTGGAGGGAATCGGCAGCAACAAAATACAGATATTCCTGACCGAAACTTGCTGAACTCAGCAAGAAAGCTTCAAGCGAGTAGCAAGTTAACTTTTCAACATGACAATAAGGCTGAACACAGAGTCAAACCCACTGTCTAGTGGTTAAAGAATATAGAGGCCATCAAATATATGTAAATAACTAATAAAATCAAACCAAATGCATCTATCAAGACTCTCGTCCTACAAGAAATCCTAAGCAGTAAAATCTGATCTCAATAACCTTGCCTGCTTGCCTGTCTGTCTGTTTGCCTACCTGTCCGTCTGCTTGTCTGCCTGTTTGCATGTCTGCCTTCCTGTCTGTCTGTCTGCGTGTCTGCCTACCTGTCTGTCTGCTTGTTTTCCTGCAAGTCTGCGTGCTTGCGTGTCTGCCTACCTGTCTGTCTGCTTGCATGTATGCCTACCTGTCTGTCTGTCTGCTTGTCTGCCTACCTGTCTGTCTGCTTATCTGCCTGCCGCTCTGCCTGCTTGCGTGTCTGCCTGCCTGTCTGTCTGTTGAAGGGCCTGGCTGGATTTTGATGATGGCTGGTTTTTGATAAATACTCATCTCACTGTCCACAGGCATGCAATTAGCTGTGTCAAGGGCAGGACAAAATACAAGCGATTCAATTTGATCCATAATTGCATTTTTCATAAGAATCATTCACTTGATTTCAGGGTCAGTCTTAATCATTTAGCCCATCATCTCACGAGGGTCTTGGTTTCAGATGTTTGGAGATGTTTTGGAGAGGGTGTGGAGACTTGCTGTCCATGCTGCTAGCAGACAATGTTTCGCCCTTGCCTCCATCACACCCTGGGGTTGCTTCAGAACGGAAACCAAGATCAGCTGATGTCTGTGGTGCGTTTTTTCATCACAGTGCTGGAGACTGAGCTTTAGTCAGGAGCCGCAAATCTGGAGATTGAAGCAGCTCTTTACTTCAGCCTCTTTCCTTGAGGATGCTTGACAATGCAGCAAACTTGGTGTGTGTGAGAGGGAGCGAGAGACGCGGGGGAGCTGAGACAGAGGAGGGATGATTAACCGTATTCACCCGAGGCGAGTCCCTCGACCCGTCAAAGCCGCACTGATTGGAGCTAGCAGTGGTTCCAATAAAATAACCACACAATAAAAGAGCCCCCGCTCATCAGTAGCGTATTGTTGTTCGCTATTGCGTGGCCCCCCCCAGGATCCTCTACCCTCAGCTAAACATCCGTTCAACGTCAGCGCCGGTTTGCCTCCCACGTCGCCCTGCCGCAGCGTGACATCCTCTCGCGGTTTTACCAAACACCGATCACCGGCAAGACGAAGTGAACCTTTGTTTGCCATTCGCACAAGTACATTGGAATGTGTTTATATATACACCCATGAGCCAAAACATTATGACCCCCACATGAAGCAAATAATGTTGACTGTCTCGTATACATGTGGAAGAAGTGAGTATCGAGGTCTGGGATGTATTAGATGATAAGCTAACATTCAGGACTCATAGCCGACATCTTGAATGGAGAAGAATCTGAGTGACTTTGACAAGGTCCGGATTATTATGGGAGGATGACTGGGTCAGTGAATCTCAGAAACGGCCAGGCTTGTGGGTAGCTCACGGTCAGCACCTAGCACCCCCTCAGAGTGGTCTGAGGATGGAAAAACACAAACCACCCATAGGGTGTGAATAAAGGAAAAGATGAAGCTTGAGGTCTGAGGACAGTATTTATCTGGTGCCCTTGAGGAAGCTTCCAGAGGGTTAAGGATGTTGCGTAAGGATCCAAGAGACTATTTGTCCAAGGACAGGATTTGAACCTGTGACCTTCCAATCACCAAACTCTCCCATCGATGGCCCTGCTAAATAGCTGACCGAAGACATCACCAAGAAGCATCACCTGAGCACTGTGAGGAACATGCACGACATGGCCAACAGCCACATCGCCCTCCTGCTGGGGAAGCCTCGAAACGGGCACTCGGCTTTCATATCTTTGCGATTATTGTGTGTCGTCTCAGGAGCCCAAGCAATGCCGGTTACAGAGTGACTCCACGCGCATCGGTGTCCCACTTCACCCCGCTCGGACATTTTTCTAGGAGCGTAAAGCCAGGAGGAATTCCAGGCGGCTTGCATGATTCACAGCTCGAACTGCTCCAGGAAAACCGTCACCAGACCGGCGGAGTTAAACCAGCGACATTTCACTAACATGTAACCCACTACATAAGCGGTATGCTACTGAAAGCTCTTAACAACCAGAGAGGGGGGATCTTGTTGATGTGATTTCCCTTCCCAGTGCCACTCAATATTAAAGTGTGGCAAATTTATATATTTACAAGGGGAAACATCTGTCAGATCTTCAACAGACCTGAATTGTTTGTATAAATATCTCACTGTAAATATTTATATTAATTCTTTCATTGGATCTATAAAACATTTTTTATTCATTTTTTTGAAAAAAGCAAATACCATTACAAATTATATCCCTGGCTTGTTTACAGCCTTTTTGAAGAGCTGATGCTTTCTATCACATCAATTTTAATCCCAATCTACCCCATAATACAGTTATACGTAAATAAAGCACTTGTATGACTGAAAACACACACGCCATATTGCTGATTTCAGACTTCAGAAGACGGTCAAGCATGACATACAAGTTGCAGCGATGCCGGCTGTGATTTATTACACCGTGACCAGGAATGATTAAACAAGGGGTGTGTGTGTCTGTTCATGTGTGTGTGTATGTATATGTGTGCGTCTGTGTCTGCATGTGTGTCTGTGTGTGTGTGTGTGCATCTGTGCATGTGTGCGTGTATGTGCGTTTGTGTCTGTGTTTGCATATGTGTGTCAAAGTGTGTGTGTTTGCATGTGTGAGCATCTACGTGTTCATTTGAAGCCGGCAGTGTAGTTACTTTAGAGCAGAGATGGCGGTATATCTCACGAAGCGTTACGTAACTGTCGCTAATGATACTGCAAGAGGTGGAGGTATATATCATGAAGCGTCACGTAACTGTCGCTACTGATACCGCAAGAGGTGGCGGTATATCTCACGATGCGTCACGTAACTGTCGCTAATGATACTGCAAGAGGTGGAGGTATATATCATGAAGCGTCACGTAACTGTCGCTACTGATACCGCAAGAGGTGGCGGTATATCTCACGATGCGTCACGTAATTGTCGCTAATGATACAGCAAGAGGTGGCGGTATATCTCACGAAGCGTCACGTAACTGTCGCTAATGATACCGCAAATGGTGGCGGTATATCTCACGAAGCGTCACGTAACTGTCGCTAATGATACCGCAAGAGGTGGCGATGTCTCTCGAAAAAAACACGTAACTGTCGCTAATGATACCGCAAGAGGTGGCGGTATATCTCACGAAGCGTCACGTAACTGTCGCTAATGATACCGCAAGAGGTGGCGGTATATCTCACGAAGCGTTACGTAACTGTCGCTAATGATACTGCAAGAGGTGGAGGTATATCTCACGAAGCGTCACGTAACTGTCGCTAATGATACCGCAAATGGTGGCGGTATATCTCACGAAGCGTCACGTAACTGTCGCTAATGATACCGCAAGAGGTGGCGATGTCTCTCGAAAAAAACACGTAACTGTCGCTAATGATACCGCAAGAGGTGGCGGTATATCTCACGAAGCGTCACGTAACTGTCGCTAATGATACCGCAAGAGGTGGCGGTATATCTCACGAAGCGTTACGTAACTGTCGCTAATGATACTGCAAGAGGTGGAGGTATATATCATGAAGCGTCACGTAACTGTCGCTACTGATACCGCAAGAGGTGGCGGTATATCTCACGATGCGTCACGTAATTGTCGCTAATGATACAGCAAGAGGTGGCGGTATATCTCACGAAGCGTCACGTAACTGTCGCTAATGATACCGCAAATGGTGGCGGTATATCTCACGAAGCGTCACGTAACTGTCGCTAATGATACCGCAAGAGGTGGCGATGTCTCTCGAAAAAAACACGTAACTGTCGCTAATGATACCGCAAGAGGTGGCGGTATATCTCACGAAGCGTCACGTAACTGTCGCTAATGATACCGCAAGAGGTGGCGGTATATCTCACGAAGCGTCACGTAACTGTCGCTAATGATACCGCAAGAGGTGGCGATGTCTCTCGAAAAAAACACGTAACTGTCGCTAATGATACCGCAAGAGGTGGCGGCATATCTCACGAAGCGTCACATAACTGTCGCTAATGATACCGCAAGAGGTGGCGGTATATCTCACGAAGCGTCACATAACTGTCGCTAATGATACCGCAAGAGGTGGCGGTATATCTCACGAAGCGTCACGTAACTGTCGCTAATGATACCGCAAGAGGTGGCGGTATATCTCACAGAGCGTTACGTAACTGTCGCTAATGATACCGCAAGAGGTGGCGGTATATCTCACGGAGCGTTACGTAACTGTCGCTAATGATACCGCAAGAGGTGGCGGTATATCTCACGGAGCATTACGTAACTGTCGCTAATGATACCGCAAGAGGTGGCGGTATATCTCACGGAGCGTTATGTAACTGTCGCTAATGATACCGCAAGACGTGGCGGTATATCTCACGGAGCATTACGTAACTGTCGCTAATGATACCGCAAGACGTGGCGGTATATCTCACGGAGCCTTAAGTAACTGTCGCTAATGATACCGCAAGACGTGGCGGTATATCTCACGAAGCGTCACGTAACTGTCGCTAATGATACCGCAAGACGTGGCGGTATATCTCACGAAGCGTCACGTGACTGTCGCTAATGATACCACAAGACGTGGCGGTATATCTCACGAAGCATCACGTAACTGTTGCTAATGATACTGCAGAATTCCTCCTGCCTGGTGCTACCAGTTGTTAGTCTCGAGTCCACATATCGCCTGTGCAGGCCGTCCGGGGTATATCAGGTGCATGGACACTTGCCGCCTGCTGTGTGTCCTACAGAACACTCCATCACACTTGGAGGTAGCAGGACACACAGGTTGGCGGCTTGCTAGCACCACAGTGATTTCGGCACAGCTAATCTCGCTGAAGCGGATGTCCTACGGTTGTGCAGGGTGGGCACTTAGCCAGTGCCTCGAGCGTTTCAGGACCGCGGGCGAAGGGCCCAGAGATTAAACGATTAAAGGGACATTAATGGAGCTTGGGGGGTGCTGTGGGGGCTGTATAATGGCTCCTGGTGCTTTATCGGACACAGACAAGACTGCGACACAGAGGGCTCGAACGCACACCTGCAGACTGGCTGTTGGCTCTGACAGCCCTCGCCTGACTTTTTCACAGCAGGCTCTCTGTAGCTCCACATGGGACGGCCGCTCTCCCCAGGGCGAGCTACATCGATATCCCAGCATGCGGGTCACACCCCAATGTCATACGAAGCTGAAGCAGACACGTGCTTTAAAAGGAGGCTGAGCTGCTAGAGCAAATCCAGCAGCTTCCTGCCATGAGGTTGGGGTCCTATGAGGCGTCCTGCCAAAATGCCTGACAATCAGTCATCGCATTACACTGCAGTAAAAACATTTAAATTGGGGACTGATAGTTTATACGGTAAATTAACATGCAAATTATTGAAGAGAAGGTCAAAGATTCGAAAAGTATTACAGGGAAACAGTGAAGAGAGGCAAAAAAAAAATCTGCTGGAGAACTCAACTGCTTAGAGATCAGCCGCCGATGTGCCAAAGGACCTGTGTTTGAGCCTCAGCTTGGGCAAATCTATACCGAATTTCCCCAAGGGATCAATAAAGTTTATCCTATCTTATCTTAAAACTTTAGACATGAAGTTACAGTCTCTAGACTCTCCGCTGCCCCACATTCGGGAAGTCAGACCTCGTTAGCGGAGAACAGACACAGGCGGAAGTGGGAGGAAGAGAAGGCAACGCACGGATGAGAGCAGATTAGAGACTGACAGAGAGACGGAGCCTCACAAACCCCTCCATTTCATGGGGGAGGGGGAGGATGGGGGCATACCAACAAGGGAGGAACTTTGATCTGATCGGATGAGGAACATCACGTCGCTCGTCAGAGAAAACACATGTACAGAAAAAGGCGTGCATGTGTGTGGATTCACACGTGTGGACATGCTGTACATGTAGATGCATCCTGGTCATGTTAAGACACAGCATTCCTCATATATACCCAAGCCTGGATTCACTGAGGCATGTTACACGTACATGTTACATCTCCACGCTTAATCATCAGTCATTTACAACCCGGAAGGTGCTACTTTTATTTTTTTTTTTTTGCGCATTTATTACGGCCTTATGGGGAATTACCCAGACTCCTGCAGTCACAAGGGTGGGCCGGGTAGCAGGCTGTCTGATGCTCTGTACTGTACTCTTAAAGCCGTGGGCTATAGAGGGATGAACTGTTCAGCCCTGGCTCACAGAGCACTGATCCCACATGCTCACCGGCTTTAAACGCCACATCAGACACCACCCAGGGAAACATGCTGCTTTATGAGGTTGGGAAATTTCTGGAAATTTCACGGCGATGCCTCCGGTGTCACCGTTCTTATACATTCAAATAATTCTGAATAAAGGCAGGGATTTGTCGCATGGGAAATCGCTGTATTTAGGTAGTACTACGTGGAAAAGCGTGGGAGATTCCGGGAACAGAACCACGCGACTCGGGGGATTTCCAGCAGACCGGCAGGACACCGGGGAAAACAAAGGATTGTCATTTCGCCAGGGGGAAAAAGAGAAGCAGACATGGCGCCCACATACAGCGATTGCAGTCTGTCACCCAAGGTATCATCCAAACAAAGCTCTGATACAATTACACACACGTACCTCAGCCTTTGTGACCTGCTAAGACCTCTTATATAAAGCAGGGTCAAACAGACTCTGGAGCAAATGGGCGTTAAGGGCCTTGCTCAGGGGCCCGACAGTGAAATCTCTCTACCAACCCAGAGACTGAACCAGCAGTCTTTTGATCACAGGCACAGCATCTAAACCCATTAAGTGGTCATCAAGCACTATATCTACTGTATGCCATTATTCATGTTCACTATATAGCTACATATTACGCATTATTCCGTTTTTGTGCCTAGAATTCAAACCAATAACCTGATGTTTGCCTTGGAAAATACTACCTCCCTGCTATCTGGTATTTCAGAACTGTCGCTACTCAGTTGTATGCCAATCCCCTCAATTCCTTCAGCAACAGAGCAATATAACAACATACTTCCTAGAGAATATAAGCAAACGTTTGGAAATAGGACAAAGGACTTACAGGTACAGAACTGCATCACGCCAGAAGGGGTAAAACGGACCTTAATCAAAAACAGCATAAAACTTCCAGGTACTGGGCAGTTTGCTGTGAAGGGGATGGAAAATATTGGGGTCCATGCCGCAGAAGTTAGTTGTAGAGTTACAGTAGAATTTGTAGTACTGTGGAGTAACATTTGGGTTCTGGCTGGACTGGGGCCTAAGACGACACCCCCGGCCAGCTGCTGTAAACAAATGATGTGTAATCTTCTGGGGGGAACAGCGTTCAGAAGACCACGAAGGTGGGCGAAGAGCACCAATGTAGGCTTTTGAGGTTTTGTGTAGGAAAGCCTGAGATTTTTGGGGGAAGCAGATTATTGTTCGTGGGAAACAGAGACAGGAAAAGCAAAGCATCAGTGGCAGCCTCATCTAGCCTCAAAGCGCCCCCCCAGGACCCGACCGCTTACACAAGCCGCCATCTGGCAGGCGAGGCTGGGGCCACAGCTCGCGCAAGAGTGTTCTTACATCGCTGCGAAGGTGCTGTCACCTGCTCTGCTCCTCTTGTTTCATCTCCTTTTTCCAAAAAAAAACTGAGAACAGAAACACTCTGTGAAGCCTCTGTCTGCCCCCAGAACCTCAGGATCCCTGACACGGCAAATTCACTCATTACCAGATTCCGTGACATTTGGCCTGACGAGTCCCTTGCCAGATGTCCAGCAGGTTTTTCTTAAAAATCACTACAACACCGGATGTTGGAAAGGTACTTCAATTAAGCAATTACGGCTGACTAGCGAACTTTTTCAAATTAAATCCTTTACAACCATACAGAAAAATAAAAGCTATTAGAGACAGAGGAGGCAATTCAACACATAACAACAAAATTATCTCACACCTACTAATGCATGTGATTCAGAATGTAAAACTGTAGGATGTATAAGCTCAATTATATAATGTATACTTAATATGCGTCATTAATAGTGCAAGTATAAAGATGTTCCGTAACATTAAAATAGAGGATATATTGGAAATTTTTGTTTAGCTTGAATGAATTTTCATGTGCTCTTGCTTACCCAAAGTGTACGAGTGCAGAGCTCAATGAGTCAATAATTAATCAGCCAGCAGATCAAAGGGCAGAAAATAATGTAATCTATGGGAAGGACAGGAGCACAGCATTGGCCAGGTATGAAAGGCAGCGCCAAGAAATATGCTGAGTCACCAGAAAGCAGCCACGCCCAGACACACTCGGATACACACACAAACAAGACACACCCAGATTCACGCACAGATAAACGCAGACACACCCAGATTTACACACAGATAAACACAAAGAAACACAGATACACAGACAGAGATAGACAGACACAGATTCAGGCAAACACAGATATACACAGACACACAGGTAGACAGACAGAGATTCAGACAGACACGCATAGCTGGTCACTAGCAAAGGTATTGAGAGGTGCGGCCGTAGCTGTCACACTAGCCCACAGCTGCCAGCCCGTCTTCAGGGCTGCGTTGAGTCACTGCACAGACAGGGCCGTGCAGCTGGCCCCACTCACCCTGCAGTTGCTCAGCTCCTCGGCAGACAGGATGATCGTTCCGCACTTCTTCCCCGCAATGCCCCTGAAAGGAAGCGCAGAGGGCCGGTGAGAGCACAGCCACCTAATGGTGTTACGGAAGGGCTGCAGGTCGCGGACCATGGCCGTGGGGGACAGGGGGCTCTCAGCCAATGAGGCCCTCCTGCCACAAGGTGCTAGGGACTTGGGTGGCAAGGAGGAGGAGCTCTGATCCAGCAAACACACACACACACTCGGTTCCCATGAGGGCGGGGTAGTACTGGATTAGGCCTCTCTGCCTGTGATCAGCAGGTCATCAGTTTGAATCAGATACCCCCCCCCCACCCCCACCTCCTTGGTTACAGTATGTCTCAGAATCGTTTCTCTCTGCTAATCATTCGCACTGATGCTCTTCTGTGCCGGAGGCAGATATTAAAAACATGGGAGCAGTGTGTGGTTCAGTGGGTTATCCCACTGTGTCTGTGATCAGATGGTTGCTAGTTTAAGTCCCCGTGATGGCAAAGTGAGTTCACCATTGAGCCCCTGAGCAAGGCCCGATTGCTCCAGGGATTGACTGTCCCTGTGTTCTCAAAAATGCACAGTGATTCCAAGGAAGCCTTTGTTATATAACTAAGACGTAATATTCAAAACCAGCAGATAGACCCAATGCTGGTCATCAGTACATATAAGAGTAACAGAAAAGGAATAGAGCTCAGTGAACAGGGGGTTACATACAAAAAAATATAAAGAACAATAACAGCATGTTTTAAATACATGTGATCAGACGGTTTGATGCAGAGCAGCAAAATATCATTGAGCAGCTCACCAGCCAGCAGTAAAGCATATACCATACGCATAGACGAGGTCTAGAAATATAGGGACATTTCTGTATTCATACACATCATATTCAGTATTCTGTGAAGTGAGGGGGTCAGTGAATAACTTCCATTTTTGCCTGAGATTTTGCTGCCAGTTTCCTCCTAATAATTATGTGGAACATCCTCAGCTGACGCACCAGACCAGAAAGCCCCACCCCCGAAGTAGCGTCACATAATGGCAGGTGAAATTTAGCCCCCCTCCCCCTTAGCACTCAGTGGTTCTATTTGATGCGTGAGCCGTTTCTCTATGGAAATCCACTCACTAAGCTGTAGTGCCTTTTTCTTGCATCAAGTTAAACCAAGAAATCCTCCCGTTGGTTCCCGGCCTCTTGGCCTATTGCAGCCACTGAGCCGCCGTTCACAGTGACCCCTGATCCGCTCGTCCTGCTCGTAGCTTCTATTAAAGCCTCATCTGAAGGCTTCACTTCATTTCCATCAGACCTTCATTTCTCAAAGACCTTTCCTCAGCGTGACCGTCGCAGGGCACTTAGAAAATAAAGGTGTCCCAATGGCTGCCAGACTGTGGACGTCATTATGCAATTTTATACTGCACAGTACCACCATGGGGGGGATGTACCCCAGCCTTCCGCCATGCTGTCAGAAATGGGCTCCTGCCCCGATTCTGCTCGAGGTAAGCAATCAGGAGATGGATGGATGGATAGATGGATGTCAGAAATGCACGTTAAATTCACGTTATTAAGGGATTAATATTGAGGAGTTTTTAATTGAAACATTGATTAGACTTCTCCAAGTGCCAGTTTAAACCACGTAGGTAAAAGCCATTTTTTTAGAAATACGCAAGATATGAGCAAAGCGATGGGCTCTCTGGTAATTTGCATGCCAGGCGATGCTCTAATTGTCCCCGCCTGCGTCTCTTCCTCCCCTGAATGGGGCTCAGGCCGCCCTCCTGATGGGGTTTCCATAGGGATTGCAGTATTTCAGTATCAGGTTTTCACTGGTGAGCCATTTATGAGCAAGAAACAGAGAAGCATTTCTGCGGCTATATAAGGCAATCGAGTTGGGTGTCCCTGCCAATCAGCGAAAAGCATGTTTCCTTACCCTTGACAACAAAGCAGCCCCCCCCCCCCCCACCCTTCAACCAGGGGGGCTCTCATGTTCACACTCAAGCTGAACCTTTATTTAACACGTGTGCCATTGAATGGTCCCACCTGACCAGGGGGAGGTGTGTTGTTTCTGGGATCCCAAGAAAAAAGTGACTTTGGGGTCCCCTGACTGTTTGTGGACAAGAGGGGCCCCAAGCCCAGAGGACCCCACACAGATGCTCAGCTTGAGCGATGGCAAACACCACCATTGCACCCTGCGCCCAAGTCTTTAGGCAAAAATAAGGCAGCAGATATAGATTTCGATGCCTGGCCCGTGTGGAAGAGGGTGTGAGGATCTGAGCTTCCCAAAGGGAAAACCCCTGCCCCCACCGGCAGGAAGCGGACACGCGCGTCGAGGGGGATGCGGGGGGGCTCTGGCTGGCTGACAACTTGGGGGTGGGGGGTGCAGAGCAAAAGAACGCCAAGTGGCAGGAGCAAGGACGACCAGGACATCCACCTTCCCTGCACAGATATCTACACCCTCCTGGTGCAGACACAGTAACCAGAGTGACCCTGCAAGTACCCAAAGCTACCAGCACTCACTGAAAGTCACCGGAATTTTCATAGCAAGGATTTAGAAACAGATCCACTTCCACGTTTCCTGGGAGCTGAAGCTTGATGTGAATTGATTGCTTCAAACCAGAGACTCCAAGCTCGCTTCCTGTGTCGTGATCGTCTCCTGTTCCCCGTAGGGGCTCCTGTGGCGCAATCGGTTAGCGCGCGGTACTTATATGGCAGTGCCGGGTGGAGCGATGCCGAGGTTGTGAGTTCGAGCCTCACCAGGAGCATAAGCTTTGCATGCATGCAAGCAACCAATCTTATCTTTCTTTGATAACAGATACATGAATTCTCACTGAACTACACACACATATCAAGCACTGAACACAAATCTGGTGATTAGCAATGAATCCAACTTCAGTAAGCTATGCAATTCGATACAGCAGAGGTACCACTGTGCCAATCAAATATGCATAAATTCCCTCTTGCTGTACAAAGCATTTACATTTATTTATTTAGCAGATGCTTTGTTGTGAGACAGATAATTCATCGCAGGCATACTGCTGTGAGGGAGTCAATTTAGGTACAAGTGCAGCTAGGCTGAGCTTCCAGTGAGAAACCAGGAACAGGTGCGAGTTAGCAGAGGAGCGAGAGCTACACAAAAACACCGTTAGAACCTAACATCAAAAAAATCTGTCAACCCAAAAACCCCATGAGGACAAGTGCAAAATTCAAGGAAAGAGCATCCTGGGTTGCCAGGAGACCATAACCGAGGAATAGCCAATGAAGACAGACAGCTGGTCAGTGGTACGACGAGTCAGTTAAGATGTTCCTGCAAAAGACAGAATCTCGAGAGCGCTGTTGCTATGCATTAGCGACATGATCTCTTCAGGACGCACCCTCTCGTGCTACAGCCACAGGAGTTTAATGTCTCTCCATCACGCTCTGACCCGAAAGGTGCACGTCGTCTAAATACATCTATCACTTCTAGAGCATTCTATGATCAAGGAAAGTTTTATGTAAGGGAGTTTGGTGAGCTTCTGTGGGAATTATGCATAATATTAAACAAATATGAATACCATGTCATTAAAAGCTTGGCTCATCAATCAACAATGTTGGCACACTGTGCTTAATTCATATGAAAGTTTTGTTAAAATAAACCTTTTCAAACTCAGTATTGATGCTTTCCTGCCCACACAGGGCATTCATACAGAATAACAGGGTTTAAATGCATAAAGTTCAACATTAAATAGCTCTGGTCTACATACACCCAGACATTATAAACACACTGCTATCATTCTTTATTCGTCTTTTAAATTAAACCCCCCACCCCCGTTCATTGGACTATACTCGAATTCTGTTTACACTTATCTGTGCTGATAAGTAGCACTGTGTCTAACTCCTGGTTTTGAATTTTACATGTTATTCATTTAGGTCCTGCTCAAGAGCCTAATGGTGATTTCACACTGCCAACTGTGGGATTCAAACTGGCGACCTTCCGATTACAGCATAGACGCAGCTAGCTTCGGGGTGCACTGTGACACTGCACTGTGACACTGCACTGTGACAGTGACGGTCGCTTTGATGGTTAGCTGGGTTACACCTGCCTCAGAGTCCAATCATCACTCCTTCAGCTCCCAGCTAAGGGGGGAAACAACGTGTGGAAGGTAGACCCTAACCGACAGACGTCTATAGAACACCGCCCGTGTGGAGATGAGGCTTTCAGGTGAGAGAGTGGGGGTTTTGTTCCTGCGGAGGTTAATGGTCAGGGGCACATCCCTTAACCGTCATCAAAGGCCCTTCCATTATTGCGAATTGTCAATTTTCTCGAATTTCCCCAATTGTGCTGCATGCATTACATAACTGTTTATGGAACTTCAAAGTGTCGGTGCCCATCAGGAAGCTTTTGAAATGATTATTGATAGACTGCTTAATTAAAATGCTAACTAAAAAACAGGCAATGGAAAGAGGTGGGCAGGTGGGGGGGGGGGGCAGTCAACCCTGTGCACTTATTGCAGGAGAGTTTTCAGCGTGTTCTAAGTCAGACACTCTGATGGGTTTTTGGCCGGGTTCAGGGCCACAGCGCAGTTTCCCCTGAACCCTGAGCGATTTCACACCATAACGAGATCAGACCCTAACCCTAACCCTCCCTTCCGCGAGCTGCAAAGCTGCACACTATCAAACAGCCTGTTACAGGGGTGGGGGGGGGGGAGTGTGATAAATGAGGGATGTTTCTGAAAAGGGCATCTGGGAAAATGGGAAAGGAAATGTAATAGGGGGGGGGGGGGGGGGGGGGGGGGGGGGGGTTCCAGAAGTTTCTGATGGATAAATATCACTGGATTGAGCATAAGATGCAGGAAGACACACCTTAAGTGGGGGGTGATTAAGTCCCCTTCAGCTCTCCATTGTCACCAAGACAGCGTGGGCTGCGAAGGGACAGCGGCCCCTTTAAGCTCGGCATCCCTGTCCGGCTTTGATCGCCGCGTGGCCTTTTGTTTGCCGAATAACGCGCAGGGAGAGAGCCGGCTGTGCTCTGCCCTCGCCAACCGGCCCCGTCCACCACATACGCCGCCGCGCTGACATATCTGACTCCAAGCTTTCCTTATTTTCTCCCCAGAGAGTATCACCACGTATCCAGCTCGTCGTTCCCCTCCCCCACGCCGGTTTCCACAGCACAGGGGAAGGAGGCTTCCTGCCACGGAACGCGGCGCAGCGAAGGAGTTCAGAAATGGCAGACTGGAGCCATGTTCGTCAGGAGAGATCGATTTACAGAACGCCGCCGAAAATGCAAGGATCCTCACAGGCCAGGCAGCACACTGGTGCATATACACAGCTGGTAGCACAGAGACGCCAGGTCTGACAAATAAACACGGCAGGAAGGACACATCAATACGCAAGCTGCATAAATACAGTGTACAAATACATACAGACAGCTCCTGACTGGCGTAAAACTGACCTAAGTAAATCCAGACTATGACACTGCTACAAAAAGGCAACATACACCTGTAAGTAAATTTAAACTTATACTATTTTTCATTTATTTAATATCTCTTATTCGTTTTATTGGTATATCTTGGGCTTATGTGTGTTTTGCTATAAGGTGTCTGACTAACTCTGACTAATGTGAAACATGACCGACGTAGGGGATTGCGGAACTGATTATGTACATCAGTCAAGAATAGCCTGTGTAAAAAATTTAATGCACACATGTAAGTATGGAAGGTTCTACGCATGCAATTACCAAGCAGAACACAAGAACACAGTATAACCAAACTAAGCAGCACATCAGATGTACGCTGTCATTCGCGTAAACAAGTCAGGTCTTGGAGATCAAACTAGGTAGAGCTCATTCCTGCACAAGCAGAGCACACGCGGACATAGCGCATGCAAAATAACCGAGGCTGCTAGGCAATGCAATCCGTCTCACTAACGGGATTTTAATATGCTGTTTTGTCTCCCCAAACCCTCGAGCAGCCTAAAGTACCTGAACTCATGCCCAAAACAGATCAGGGGATCCTGGTCCAAGAAGATGCTGCGGCTGTGGAATCTAAGGAGAAAAGTGTCTTTAAGAGCCAGATGAGGCTGCTGCTCAAGCTAGGGGCCACTAGCTAATCAGGGGCCGCCAATCTCAGAGAGACAGTTTCCTCACACCAGCTAGGCCTGGGACTGGAAGGTAAAATCAACAGATGCAGCGAAGAGAAAAAGCCTCGCTTTGATTCAGCATCCAGACAAGCCACGATCTTCCAGAATCATTCATCCCTAAATCGTGTGTGAATACCACCCCCCCTGAGAAGATGTACTAAGTTCAGCGGGGTCCACCAGCAAAGCCTCCCAGCTGTGGCCCCAGATACAGAGCGACACGGGCGGAATCCATCTGGAAACATGCCTGGAATACTGGCACTGATTTCCTGCTTCATTCCCAACCAATCAAACACCTTTATGTCATATAGAAGAGAAGGAGTCTGTCAGCACTGTCCTACAATATTGATTTTTATTTATTTATTTGCATCTAAGGGGATAGTATAACAGCATAAAAATTAGCCATTAGATAGCTTTCCTAAATTCCCGTTTGTAAATATGATCCTACGGTAAGCCTTCCCTCGATATTCATAAGGATATTAGTTACACATCTGTTTCCAAATTCTCAATACATAGCAAAGCAGATTGGTTGCTATGAAAACTACAGAATTAATTGCTTGATAGGGAATTAATTGATGTCATTATCTAATTTGCTTTTAAGTACAATAGTTCTCTCAAGGACAACAAAGCAAATAATTACACCCCCCTCAAGCTTCTCTGACAACAAAACCGAGCGAAAACGACAGAAAGACAGAAAGGAGTGCATCTGCGGCCATTTCTTATGTTTATTTATGTAACAGACACTTCTGTCCAGAGCAACATGCAAGTGAGAAGATGTTGGGGGTCAGAGATTAGGGTAGGGTCCTGTAGGATGTGGGCTCTGAGGCCATCCCACATGGATGGGAACGCAGCACGAGGACAGCGCTCCATTCAGCATCATCATAGATGGAACGCAGAACTGTGCAACTGGAACAGTCCCGGCCAAAACAGAATCAAGTGTCCTGGAGGACAACCTGCCCGGCTCAGAAACTAAGGAACTCCCTGCTGGACTCTGGAAATTATGCTTTTACGTGCCATTTCCACCAGCACAGGTACACTGGAATTCTTCTTTTTGCATATCCCATGATGCTCTCCTTGGAACACACAAACACACATATACAGTGTAAACAAGCTCTAAACTAACTCTGGGTAAGGTAGTCATTTATGCAACAGCCTGGGGGTTAAGGGCCTCGCCCAAGGGTGTAACAGGGATGTAATATTCTGTCTAGGATTTGAACCTACAACCTTCTAAATACAGGCACAGAGATCTAACTCACTTAGACACACACTGTATATGTATATAAAGACGCCTGATCCTGATCCGCAATCTCATGCTCATCATGCACTAATATAACTATATTTATGACCCTCTTTGCACATCTGAAGACTTTGCCTGAAGGTGTATTTTGACCTAAAAAATTCCATGACCCCATACTGGTTCCCTCTGCATGGGAATGACATGCAACCCATTACACTAGGACTACTGTCAAGTGGTGTGGTGTGATTTCAAGCATTTCGTAATGTGCTCCTAAGCCATATGCTGGCACAAATGAGGAAGCAAAGTGGCAGCAGTGGTGTGTACCACCTCACAAAGTCGAACAGAAGTCCAGCATTATTTTAAAATTAATTAAAATCTATTACGCAAAACCCGAGAGAAAATGCAATAAATAAAAATAAACAAATCTAGGCTGACACCCTAGTGAGAATGGAGCCTGTGTTTTATTGCACCATTTTGCTATCACTACAAAGGCTGTAATTTTTTTTCCCCAAATTATGCATATTTTAAAAGGCTAAGAATTCTGTGTCTTTAATAGGCTGCTACACTGAGGCAAGATGATTCACTGAAAGGTAGTGAAAATGCTAAAATAATGATCGCAGGAAATGACGAATGGTCCTACGATTGACCGCTCGCCCCTCGCACGTCCATCACAAATGTGCATGTACTTTTAGAGGGTCAAAGGTCAGCCTTAAAGAAGTACTTTCAAGTTATTATGCATTAATTGAGGTAACACCATAATTGCCTGATGCCAGGCACAAGTTTGAACTCGTGCTCCCTAAATGAGATGAAACCACGGGGTTTATTCCACCAAACGAAGAACACAATTCTCCACAGATGATGTATTTCTGGCCCTTGCTGGATGAAGTTTAACAACTAGGAGCCAGGAATTCTCATTAATGCTCGCAATATGATGCTATGTTGTCTTCACAAGTAAACAGATTACTTTCAGTAAGGGGTGCATCCCCATGTCACTTGGTTGGCCATCCTACCCAGAAGACAGCATGTGACACCATCGTTTGTCTTGCTTGTCTTGACTTGCGAGAGTTATGGGATTTGTGACACCGGAAAGATGCAAGGGGATGTTCACTGTACCCATGGACAGAATGAATGATTAATTGTCTCCAAACATCACCCTTGGAAAACCAGCATCTCAGAACCTCAAGTAAAATAAAACATAGATGCTATAGATGCATTTTCCAACAACAAGCCAATTCTTTTCGGCTTGGTCTCTGATGCACATTTGAAAGATAAATCGATGAGAAGTGATAAAGATTTCCGGGCCTTATTTATGTCTTCCATTTAGTTCAAAATCTCAATATTTTATGTTTTGCTCTTCAGTGTTGAAAATAGACGCCTATGCGTTTCATCTGTTTAACCACGGCAGGTCTTTCACTGGCGAAAGAACGAGGGAGAAAGTCCATGTGATAATCTCAGCGGGAACCTCCCTGGCGACAGCCTTTTGTCTCCGGATGTGATAAATTATGCCTTGTCACCCAGGCACTCCGCTGATGAACTGGCTTTTGCCTGCTGGAAAAATAACAGCAGTCAATCCGGCAGGGTCCCCAATCTCAGCTGGGGAGTGACTGATGGACCCCCCCCTCCCCCCCAGCACGCTCCGCTGGGTGGTCTCCACGGCCCCCGGATGTGACAAGCCTGTCACTGTGACTCATTCTTTATTGTCCACCTCTCGGTAAGCTAACCATGCCCCCAGAAAAGACCAAGTCCCACATACGGGCCCCTTTCAGCCTCCTTTCAAACTGTAATTATAAATATCTCAATGCTCTTCAAAATCGCCGTTTATTTTCATAGAGGTAAGGACCCCAAACTGCAGAGCCAAGTGATTACATGCCCAACCCATAAGAGTCGCTTTAATGATTGAGGGAATGAAACGATGTGATCTATCCATGTGGGCTGCATCATCGTCAGATCGCGCGGCACACATGCAGGGAGATGCATGCCCACGTGCTCAGCCTCAGAGGTCATGATTGGTCAGTCATTTTACCAGCCACCATGCAAATCCTTACATGGCAGAGGATTCGGTGACACTTTCGGTGATACCACAAAAAAAAACTACACCAAATTTTTTTGCATCAGCTCCCGTTTATCCCATCAACCACCCCCAACTCAGATCCTGGACTTTAGGATTTCCTTCAAAAGAAATTTCTTTGGTCCTGTTCTGGCTCATTTCATTAAAATTCCAATTACTGCACTACAAGAAGTTTTTACTAATTGCGCCTTTTCAGTGGAGAGCTGCTGGGACCTGAACAGTGCAATCTAACCCGGCTCCACTCCAGAATTATCGCAGTAATGAAGTCTAAGCCAGTTAACTCTTCTTTGTCTCCTTTCCCTTTAGAGAAACACTTTGCATGTTTCTCCAGCTTGACAGTGGATTTATTCCAAACTGTTTTAATAAACAACACAGGATTTCCTGAGTGGAGGTTTGCTAAATGACATATCGCTGAAAGATATTTTTCTTTGAGGCACTGAGTCGTTTTTCTTGCTTTTAGTTGCCCATTTTTGAACATTCTCTCCTTTTCTTTCCCTCCAGTTCAGTATAACGCTTTAATACATATTTTTAGGCCATGTTACAACACTCTTTCATTTGTGACTTTAAATACCTGCTTTTCTTGACTTTTAAATCCGTGTCTTTATAATGGATGCATTTCTGCCATGTCTCTCTTCATTAGCTAAGCACCCAGACTAATACCAACTGTTGTTGTTTTCATATACTCTTCTCTTCATGTTTTCTTGCATGAAGCTGCAGACTTTGAGGTTCGGCTCATGAAAATTAGAATCCGCCATCTGCTGAACACAAACACTTCTGTTATTTGGGAATAGAAATAAAAACACGGCCTTAATTATTTATCGATTTGTTTACGTGTCGAATGTGGAAGCCTCCCGGTCTCATTGGTTCCTCGGTGTCCCACGCGACCCCCTGGAATCTCTGCAGGACACCATCAGGCCACAGATTATACAGTGAAAGCTGCTCCCCTCGCCCACAGTGAGGAGGCAAAGGGGAACCCCCCCCCCCAGCCCCGGACTTGCTTACGCCCCCCGAGAGCCGTCCGCGCCCATAAGCTTCTTCCGAATCCAGGTCACATCAGTGCTCACCGTTTTTTTGAAAGAAAACCACCACAGCTTTACACAGAAGCAAGAGAGTCATCCCTCGACTTCAGTGGCAGAGCTGTTCCCTGCAACCCTGAGATTCCACCATAAGTGACCCCCCACCCTAACCCTAACACCACCCCGACCCTGTGTATGCTGAACGACAGACCCTGAAAAATTATGCAGGCAGGAAGACATCTTTGCAGCCGGGGGGGGGGGTGGGGGGTGGGGTGTTAATTGTTTCTGGGAAACCACTTAAACAGTTGCTTTGGGGCGCCCCTTAGTGTAGTGACTGCTTATAGCCACCAGGGGGGCCCAACTTCAGCAGCCCCACACAGGTGGCCCAGTGCCCCGAATGTTAACCTTCTTGCCAAGCTGCTGGAACACCTCGCTAAGGGTCAGTGAGAATGACCAACCTAAGAGAGTCCTTATAACACGGGGTGGCCATTATACCCATTAAATCCAAGATGATAAATAACTGCTGGGTTTTTCTCACAACTGTGCAGATCAGGGGGGCAAATTTATCTAAAGAAACCACAAGCCATGCATCAAAGTTCATTAACCCTGGCTGCAGCCAGGCCCAAAGCGACCATTACACACAGAGCCATTACTTTTCTTCCATAAGCAGGGTCCGAAGAGCCCAGCCAAAGCTGCCCCCATCCCCACATATACCCCCACCTGCCCTTTCTGGGGTCCAGCCAGAGAGTGAGGGAATTCATGCAAATAATTATGTTAGAGAGATTTGAAGGGGCCGGACGTAGTGCCCCTGTAGACAAGAGCTTTCCTCCTGGGATCAATTAAGTTCACCTTAATCTTTATGTTACTCTTAATCTTAATTGCTCAATTGCTCAGCAATTGTGATGTGGTGATGATGGATCCGGGCACAGTGATTTCACCATTAGACCCCTGCGTGGCCCCTAGCCGCCCTTTACTCCAGGGAGTGTCTGACCTTGCTTTCATAAAAAAAAAAAATTACATTGCTTTAGATAAAAAGGTTTGCACAATAAATGAATAAAACATTAATGAGGTAATGGGGCCAGCGATGACCCCACCCACAACCCGATCTGCTGTCGGTGACGATGCCACCCATGACCTTTGACCTGATCCATCAGCCCTAAAGCTAGGCAGCCTGGAGTGCGCACACATGTGGAGAGAACCAGGAGAGGGTACGCCGTTCTCAACAGGGGATGCTCCGCCTCCTTGGCCTCGATTTGTCTCTCGTGTTGCCACCCATGAAGCACATCTTCGCACATCAGCATTCAATAAGGGAGGTGTGTGAAGGACCCCTTCCCCAGCACCCATGATCTCAATCCCCACACATGAAAAATGACTCCGATGTGTTTGCCTCACCCTGTTTAAAAGCACAGCGTTCACCTCTAAGAGGCGTTTCACACAGGCTCAATACGGCCAAGCTCTTTCTATAATTCCATGTAGGTAGGCCATCTTTAACATACAGGAGCCCCCCCGCCCCACACACAGTCGGAGTAAACATGCCAAGAACAAAGCAGATTAATAGAGACCTAAGCCCCCAAGAGTGTTTTGGGCGGATAACAAAATGCCGTTCCTCACAGAAGCTAAAAATAAGGCCCTTATCGTCTGCAAATGTCAGCTTGTAAAAGCCCGACAGCCAGAAGCTGGCGAGCGCCTGCCTCTCTGCACCACTACATATAAGAGCAACATAATGACAAGCTGCCACAGACCTAAGCCTCACGCAGAAATAACCTCGTAGCCATACCAACGGAAAGATGTGCGTCTTTCTGACAGCGGAGAGGAGGAGACGTGGATCCGGGCCGGGACCGGGGCGCCGTGAGGGTGGGGAAGACGAGGAGGCGAGAGGGACCAAAGCTGGTGCTTAGTGTCATGGGAGGTCACCAAGCCCCCGGCGAGCGGTGATGTCATGGCAATGGCCAAAAATGGGCATCCTCCGGCTGGTCACACGCTCAACGCGGGAAAGCAGTCTGCAATACGAAGGCCTGCTCCCAGACTGACGGGTCTCATGGCAAGAGTTACTGTGGCAAAAGGATGTTTTTCCAAAGCAGCTCGATGACGGGGGCATGGCAGAAACCCCCCACCGCCCCCGGGATACTTTAACATCCATCCGCATTCTTATTCACTTTAATGGCTTCTCATCTCGGCCTAATTTTCTTGCGGATCCCTTGCTAAGCATTTACTGCACTGAGTAGAGAGCTATATAAAACTTTAAAAGGACTGAGCGCCTTTCGGATGCGTATTTTCGAGGGAGATGCTTACGATCGTAATCATAATTACAGATCGTGGGGAAAACAACCACCTCTTCTAAGATCGCAATTATGTGCCGATTTCATGTATATTCATATATACATATATAATTTATCTAATGAATTATATAATTATATAAAAACTGTTTGATTTTTAAGGCACATTAAAGACAGACAGTACCGCAGTACATGCGGACAAATCATTATCTACACTAAAAATAAATTTAAAATTAAAACTGTGGAAATCATCCACAGCAGAGGAGAATGAATAGACCATTTATTGCCATTAATATGCAACCGTATTCTTTGCAGAATAGCATAATTAAAAAGAAATATGAATTAGAAATTCAGATTAAGTGCATAATTGGTTTAACTTGCAGTGTCTCTGCAGCAGTTTATGACATTGTCAAGGTTCTGGGGACCAGAGACGGGGTGAAGGTTTGCATATTTCTGCTGACCAACATGGACTCACCATCGAAGGCGCATATTCAGGCTGAAGCCCATATAATGACAGATACAGCAGCTGGGAACGCAGGAATAAACCAGTTTGATAGATGCTTCAGTTAACCAAAGAAAACTTTTTAAAATGAAATTTTCCAAAAACCAAATTATACAACTGTTGTATAATCCACCAAGAAAACATTATTGCGACCATGCATGCAAAGCTAATGAAAGAAATCAATCACACAACAGTGTATAAATCTGACCGGAAGGCCTGCACAGACAAGCGGCACATCTCTGGCTGGGCAATAAATATCACTCTCCCCCAGCCAAGCTACATACATCAGAAATTGTTTTTGATGACCTGAATGCTGACCAGGAATCTGAATGCATGAGATGCTCCTGTCCAACTATCAACACTTTTTAAAAAAGCAAATGGCTTGATGTCAGGGAGAGAATATAAGAAGATGGACACATTCTCCTACAGTTCCTTAAGTAGTGGGCGTTAATCGGCAATAACACAATAGTGGCAGTGCGTGATGGAATAAAGATAGAGAGGCTAACAATGTCACGCGGGACTCGCATGTGTACAGCAAGGCCGAGGCTGTCACTGATCAGTTCATGGGATAAGTATGAAAAATGGAGAAGACTTCTCCTCCAGAGCTGGACAGTGAGATTCATCACACATACGTCCAGCAAAACCCGGGAACTCTGGGAAGTGCAGCGATTCACCAAGCCCCACGATACGGTCTAAGAAACTGAGCTGCTTTAAAATGTCATTTCATACTTTACTAATGAATCCGCTAATTGTCACGTGTGGTTTGTCAGTTCGCCGTGTTTGTACAGTGTGGTGACCCCTGTGCTAATGTGATGCATTCCCTGTGGTTGAATGAACACCTGCAAAATATAGCTGCCGCTTCCTGCTTACAGCCCCTCTTGATGGGTCCCGGTTCCCTGCACTTCACGGTCCACTGCAGTGCTAAAGCATTAGCAAGCAGCCTGGAAACCTTGTCCGTACAGCTCCACCCTCATGGCGTTTCAGCATTTCAACCTGAAAGTTACGAGACCGATTATACAATCAACAGAACATACTGATCATACCGGAAGCATCTGTGACCATTTTGCGGCAGACATGACAGACACAGTGTCACCGAAGAGTTCCACTCTGTACTCCTTTGCCCAACCCAACGAAAACTCCAATGATCTTCCATTGCAACCCGAAACAAGCAAAAACGTTCCCAACCTGCTCAGGAACTTCTGCCCAGAGAAACAACGCAATCGAGAGTAGCGACGCAAGACTGCCAATGCGGTGTCAAGCTGGTACGGCACCCTGGGAAAACTCCATGCCACCTGAACCCTAAATCCAGCACTGACTACTGGCAGTTTGCCGGAAATTATACAATATCATAAGCGGGTGTCTGCTTCAGTTTCACTTATATGAATTGTTTATGTGAACTAATAACCCATCCATCCATCCATTTTCCAAACCGCTTATTCTACTGAGTCGCGGGGGGTCCGGAGCCTATCCCAGAAGCAATGGGCACGAGGCAGGGAACAACCCAGGATGGGGGGCCAGCCCATCGCAGGGCACACTCACACACCATTCACTCACACATGCACACCTACGGGCAATTTAGCAACTCCAATTAGCCTCAGCATGTTTTTTGGCTGTGGGGGGAAACTGGAGTACCCGGAGGAAACCCCACGACGACATGGGGAGAACATGCAAACTTCGCATACATGTGACCCAGTCGGAGACTCGAACCCGGGTCAGAGGTGTGAGGCAACAGTGCTAACCACTGCACCACCATGCCACCCCGTGAAATAATAACCCCGTCGTGAAATGGAAAAAAAGGGAGCATTTAGCGCCGTTGCCTCACACCCCCAGGGTTGGAGGACTGATCCCCACCTGCGTGTGTGTGTGTGTGTGTGTGTGTGTGTGTGTTCCATATCCTCCCCATATACGATTGTGTGTGTGAGCATGTATGTAGGCCTATCCTATGATGGACTGGCATCTTGTCTCGGGTTAGACTCCACCCCCGACGAATATGAATTCAATGTTTAACAGTTGAAAAGAGGCAAACACCCATTACCTGCTTTGTAAATGATCTTCCTATTCCATAATTTCCCTTTCCAGCTGGTCCCATATTGGTGTCGTTAGCAAGCTTGTTTAGGGATGAACCTTCCCCTTTTCATGCGTTTTTTTTTTTTTTTTACATGGCTTGGTACCATTACACTGTGTAACTATTCAGGTCAATGGAATGTTAACTGGACAATGTGGACGGCAGTCATCAGCAGGTGGCCTGCTTTCGTATGTCTCAGGTCTGCACCCAGCTCCCACATGCTGGACTGCCCCGGAAATCCACTCAGACATTTTTTCCAAATCATGAAATTGTAAGTACTGAAAGTGTCTCTCTCCCGTTTCGCAGCTTCCTTTTCTAATCTTAATTAATTTCTTTATTTCCCCTGGTGGTAGCTGGTTGGTTGAGCTATGTAGTTCCATCACGACGAATTACCAACAATTCTGAGCTGGCACAGAGGAATCAACTTAGCTGAGAAGCCCTGCTTTGGTCAAATAAACACCAAATAAACAAATAAAGGATTTGTGTTTGGAGGATCTGAAATCATCTTACTGGTGTCCATTACTATACGTGCTTTTACACCTTTAATTACTCAAGCAAATGCACATTCGTCAGGGGCATTAACTGTGGCGTGGTCATATCACTTCCTGAACTAAATGTCTTAAAGATACCCAAGGCTCTTAAAATTCTGCCGTAATGGCTTCCAGCTCAAATTAGTTGAGTGCATTAAGCATAGACGCCTTGATTGGGTTGGGAGCAAAGGCTGTCCCCTTTGGATATGCAGAGTGCCTGCGGCCACGCAGACACAGTAACAGGTAGCTCATCAGCTCGTCTGCAGCATGTGACCAAACCCCAGCGGACCTCTGGCCCACCAAACTGTTGAGTAAACAGATGGTTTCGCTTGGTCAGTGTAATCAGAGCCGTCCATTTACATTTCGTTCGTTTAGTACATGCTTTTATCCAAAGCAACATACTGTTGAGAAAGCAGGGTCACACAGTCCCTAGAGCAACTGGGATTAAGGGCCTTCGAGGTGAACAGACTTTGCCAACCCTGGGATTTAAACCAGCAGCGTTCCGATCACAGACACGGTCCTTATCCACTGAGGCACACAGCACGCCTGGCCTGGGAGAAGCAGCTCTTTGCTGCCTGCGATCCCCATGTCGGATACCTCTTGGTCCATATTTTGTCCATATTTCTGTGTCACAATTTCTACCAGGGAGAAGAAGCGAAATCTCATCTGCAAAACATACTAACAGCCCCCAGCATCAAGGCTGCCATGGTACACGTCGGACAGCAATAAATTTCAGCCGCTTCCATGGGCAGATGATATGAAACAGCTTCACGGGCCGTGCTTGAATTCCCTTGTATTCATCTCTCGCTCTATGGCGACGTCAGTCAGCCTGCTGCTGTTCTTTATGGCTAAATGACACTATCTGCAGTCGAAACAGCCTGCTGGCATCTAGATAGAAGCTCAGCTTCGCCCGCGGCAATGATTCAGCTCAGCTGGAGCGGAAAGTCGATGATCCTGTCCCACACCACCCCTCCCCCCCCCAGCCCCATTGATCTTGACAAATGTTTAGAGTTGCTTTTAAAAACTAATCATTCACTCCTTTACTGTATTGACCCACCAGATGGTCAGAACCCTGCCTGGCGTTGAACTGAAAAGACCGACTTTCTCACAGTACTTAAATCAGACCCTCCTCGTGAAGAGAGAGAGAGATGAGCCGGCTTCCTGACCATGTTGGATACTCACACCGGACGTCTGACACGACTCCTGACAGATTCCCTTACTCTAAGCGAGCGCTTTTGCTTATTTATTCCCACCGAAATGGTAAACAAAGCAGTGCAAAGCTTGTCTAATTGACTCTGCATCTCATTAGCTCACCTAATCAGGTCGACAGCCTGCCCCCACCCCCACTTTCCCCTCAGAGACTCTCTGTGGCAGGATTGGACATCAAAGGCATCAAGGAAATGAATGATTCCACAATGGAGCGGCTATGGCATTGCACTCTTTCATGGTACATCAGAAGAGGTTCCCATGCCCTCGTTATTCCTGCACCCCCCGCCACGGGGGACATTGTGTTTGCGGGGCCAAAGCAAGGGCTGCATTTTCTACCTCTGCCTCACGGCTTACGTTGGCTTTGTGTCTGCGAGTAACACAAACCCTCTTCTCCTGCAGATTAGAGGAATAGTGCAAAAACACAGTGGATGGATGGATTGTAGGAAAAAAAAACTGAACGTGGGCGCCAATGTGTGGGCATATACCCGTGGTTATTTTGTCTGGTGTGCAGGAGCGTCGGAGGGGCATGGATACCCTGGGGCCCGGCACTTTATACATTATATATCCATGAGAGACCCCCCCATTATGGTAAGGGGGGCCAGCACTTCTAGCTAGGGCCCCTGCTAAGCATGGCTGCGTGTCTGTTTGTGAGCAGACAAATTACTTCTTGGTAATCTCCGCAACACTTAAGATGGAGTATTTCAAATAGTACTTATTTTGCCGTACACTGTTATTCCATTATCACTGCTCATTCATTCATTACCTCTTAAACTGTCTTAAACAGGCCATTTTACCACTGTAGTCTGTTAGATGTGGGTAGATGTAGAGAACTGCGAGAATATATGTCAAATTCGATTGCTTTTTTTCCCCCCTGTACATCAATATTTCTTTGAAACGGGTAAAAAAAAAAATCTGTAACTTGCCGCGTCACCCGTGACATAAATGAGAGAGAACGACCCGATCTGATGAGAATGGAGGCTGTCAGTTAAACGCCCGCTGACAGGTCGTTCTTGATTAAAATCTCTACCTTACTAACAGCCTCATGAGTTGCTGCTGGCAGACCCTACATGTATACATCTGATCTGAATTAAATTAAACCATGTCGAGCATCTCCCCTCTTCTCACTCATCCAGAAGAGAAACATCTCTGAGAGAGGAAGGCAAATCTCATGCCTGGTTTTAATGAGAAGGAAACTAAAAAAATGAATGACTGTGACTACATTGTTGGGCCTGATGCATGCTAGGAAATCGGTGTCCGGTGCCCTTTTCTTAGAATAATCAGTGCGACATTCTGTCATTCCACAGAAATGACACACTTCCCTGATGACAGTGATTACAGTGCAAAAAATATCTGCTGGGATTTATTCAACGAGTGTGACTCACTAAGATGGATGCGTGTGTGTGTGTGTGCGTGCGTCTGTCTGTGTGTGTGTGTGTGCGTGTGTGTGTGTGTGTGTGCGTGCGTGTGAGAAAATGATACAGTACAGGAGAGCCATACTTACGCTGCCAATTTAACACAGACATACTAGGCATACCGATCTGCTCTCACGCGGAAATGCACAGGGTTTAGCGATTGACTTTCATGTATTACACCACACGCAGTGAATGAAGGAAGCGTCTTTGCGTGTAACAAATGGGGATTTCACATAAATAACTGTCTTAGAAAGAAACATGATGAAAATATATTGCCAACCTATTATCAGTGTATGCGTGTTTATCAGCTCAGTCCTCGGGGACCCCCAAACACTGAGAGCCGGGAGGGAGCAAAAATGTGGACTATCTGGGCCCCCCCCCAGGACTGGTTTAATAAACACTGTGCTAAAATATATCACAGCTGTCTGATGAAAATGGTCCATTTTTTGATGACTGTGACTTTTTACTATAAATGGCATACACCCAATCTCCATCCATCCATCCATTTTCCAACCCGCTTATCCTACTGGGTCGCGGGGGGGGGGGGGGGTCTGGAGCCTATCCTGGAAGCAATGGGCACGAGGCAGGGAACAACCCAGGATGGGGGGGGGGGGGCAGCCCATCGCAAGGCATACACCCATTCTCATTTTTGCATTATTCTCTTTTAATGATGTTGTAATGTATTACAACATACCCATGTAAAGCACCTTGGGACAAAGGCGCTACAATACATAAAAATAAATAGAATTTAATTGCATTATTCAAATTTGCCGACCAGGGAGGTCACCTTGGTAGATTTTGCCTGTAAATTTTTTTTCTTATTAGTCAATATCAATAATTATCTTAGGGGCGGCATGGTGGTGCAGTGGTTAGCACTGTTGCCTCACACCTCTAGGACCCAGGTTCGAGTCTCCACCTGGGTCACATGTGTGTGGAGTTTGCATGTTCTCCCCATGTCGTCGTGGGGTTTCCTCCAGGTACTCCGGTTTCCCCCCATAGTCCAAAAACATGCTAAGGCTAATTGGACTTGCTAAATTGCCCATAGGTGTGCATGTGTGAGTGAATGGTGTGTGAGTGAATGGTGTGTGAGTGTGCCCTGCGATGGGTTGGCCCCCCATCCTGAGTTGTTCCCTGCCTCGTGCCCATTGCTTCCGGGATAGGCTCCAGACACCCCACGACCCAGTAGGATAAGCGGTTTGGAAAATGGATGGACGGATGGACAATTATCTTGATATAATTCAAGTCTTCATTTCTTTACTTCAAGGCTCAATTTTTGCTTAAAGTTCAGTTAAACAGATTCACAACCTGAAAAAGTAAAGCTGAAATCAAATTTTAATAAATAAATCATAAAAAACGAAAAATCAACAGTATGATATGTTGCTTTGCTGCTCCTTCCAGATAACGGGTTTCACATCACTCGTAGAGTTACCATCCATGACATAATGAAAAATAAAATGCTGTGTCCTGTTTATAACCAATCTGGGCCTCGATTTGTCCTGTATTTCTTCAGATTGAAAGTGGAAATTCTAATTGCTGGTGACTATAAGCACTTGTATTCCGTATGTCCTCCTGGATGTTTCAAGGGGTGAAATAAGTTCGTAATATTTTCAGGCTCAAGGTTTCGGCAGAGATTCCAATACACAGCAGCAGTCTGTTGCGTGTCTGACTTTAAACTACTAAAATTACCACCGTACCACCAACACCTGTTCACCTTGTTTATCCACAATATCTCCAAGACGTTGTGGCTGCTGAGCTCTCACTTTCTTCGCTGTAGCTTCCTCTAAGGAAGCACTTCTTCCATGACATGACCTAAACAGTGGTATACGTCGTGCTCCGCTAACTCAATCAACCTTGCCACGTGTTTGCTGGTCATAGGTTGTCCAGGTTTAAAAGATGACCATGAGATCGTTTCAAACTGCGTTTGTTTCTCTAATGTGATTGGTTGTGTGCTATCAAAGATATACGCTTTGCTGACAGATTTTCATTTTCTTATCATGCAAAATTTATATGTTGATATGTATCATTATAATTATAAATTTCACCAACCAGGAAATTTTACCGGGGGGGAATCAGGTTCACATGAGTGATACGGCCCATTACAGACCAAGCCATATGTCTCTGCTCAATTCTTTTGCTGAGAAATAATCATACTGCTTACGATTTATATCCATGATGGTTGTTTACATAGATTTTATTTCACATATTTCAACAGCTTAACATTGACTGCTAGCTAAATAGTATCATTGTTAACTGTGGCTATAAAGCTTAGTTTAGTTTTTTAGATTAGTTTGTTCCTTGTAGATGCACACATATTCTCCTCACTGAAAACAATCCACATAAGTCCATTTTTAAACATTAAACCACTCACTGACCACAGTGTAAAGATAATTTTATATTTGTGATGCTAAGGCGTTACATTGTTTCACCTTTATTTGTAAAGTGGTCACTAAGAAAATGTCTTTTTTCCATGCTTTTGCAAAAGATTGCAGTGATGTCATTAAAGAATGGGCGGGGCTATACTCACCCAAGAGGCTTTTCTAGCCGACTGGCTGGCGACCCCACAATCTCACCCAGGGTGCAGAACATCTGGCCCAGGAAGTCCTGGGAACAGGAGAGGGCCGGGCAGCCACGGGACCGCGGGGTCCGGAAGGAGCGGGGAGACGGGACAGAGGCGCGGTCAGAGCATGGCAGGGCGGCCCACAGCCCGGCGAACGGTAATGAAGATTACAAGAGCAAAGACGTACGTTGAATTCGTGGGGCTTCCGGAGGAGAGGCGGGCAGCAGCGGTAACACAACAGAACACGTCATGTGACAGGAAGCACGAGACATAAATACGGAACGGCAATCATAGGAGGGCAAGAGAGGCAGAGGGAAGGCTTGCGTGTTCCATAGACGATGAGCGTTAGTAAGACAAGACACATTTACAGGAGCTCACACCACAGGAACAGCCCAGTTATGGATGTGTGCAAAGCTTTGATTACACCCAAATATATTTCTTTTTTCATTTGAAAGTATAATACGAATATGTCTCTTTATCAAAGCTTTGTGCGTCAAAATGTTAGAATACATTGCTGATAGTTTTGGCACATATATAGTGATTTGTCATTTAGCTGTACATCTGTACGCCATTCGACAAGCTCTGATAAACAGAATAAAGCGCTTCCAAACTAAGCTAAATGAGAGATGTGGCGTGAGGCATCTCACAGGAAATGCCTGTGAAATCAGTCTACTAACACAATATTCTAAAAGACATGAGTTCAAAAATCCAATACAAACATCCATTACCAAAAGAGGACTTATTTAACCAAGCGCCATGACACTCAGTGTTCAGTTTATTAGGTCCACCTGCCTGCTAATGCAAACAGGCTGCTTCTCTGAGCAGCCAATCACGTGGCTGTAACTGAATACATACAGCGCAAGACAAGGTCAGGACGTTTACATATCTCTCAACTGAGCATCAGAATGGGTAAGATGTGTGATCAAAGCTATTTTGAAATCAGTACAATTGATGGTGCCATACATGCTGTCACAGCATCACAGAAAAAGCCACCTGTCAGGGATTTTCACACACCACAGAGCCCAGAGTTTGCAGATTAAGGTGTGATGCACAAAGTACATCCAGTCAATGGCATCTCTGTGGCCAAAGAGACACCTTGTTAACGAGAGAGGTCACAGCAGGATGGCCCGACTCGTTAAAGCTAACAGGAAGGACACGAGTGTAAAAAACTCTGTACAGCAGTGGTGTGCAGAAAGGCTTCTCTGAACAGATAACTCATCTACCCTTGAAATGGTTCCGGAGGAAATAGTGGGTTCTACCCAGTAATAGCTAGATGTGCCTAATAAAGTGGCCACTGAGTGTATTTCCATTTTGAAATATATTGGGTAAGGTGGCAAATATTGAGAAAGATGCAATAGCTTTGGTTTGCACAGATCCAGACCAGGATCAGCATGCATTTCAAAGGAAAAGTTGCTAATCAGAAGGGTTTCCCTCAGGCAGCCTTTGCAGGCCCAAACTCACATGTTTTGACAGATCCGGACTTTTGGAGTCCACATCGTACCTTTAAGGAGAGAGAGAGACACACAGTTTCACAAGGCCTGAAAGCTTACTAGGCTTCAAAGGGCTCAAGCCTTTATTTCTTTGCAGAAAGACTAAGGAACACGGCGAATGATTCTAAAAGTCAGTAAGTCACATGACCAGAGCAATGAGTTTTGTCCATTAATAAAGCATCATCATTAAAAACAATGATTACTGCCTAGGGGGCAGCATGGTGGTGCAGTGGTTAGCACTGTAAGGGGCGGCATGGTGGTGCAGTGGTTAGCACTGTAAGGGGCGGCATGGTGGTGCAGTGGTTAGCACTGTAAGGGGCGGCATGGTGGTGCAGTGGTTAGCACTGTAAGGGGCGGCATGGTGGTGCAGTGGTTAGCACTGTTGCCTCACACCTCTGAGACCTGGGTTCAAGTCTCCGCCTGGATCACATGTGTACAGAGTTTGCATGTTCTCCCCATGTCGTCGTGGGGTTTCCTCCGGGTACTCCGGTTTCCCCCCACAGTCCAAAAACATGCTGAGGCTTACTGGAGTTGCTAAATTGCCCATAGGAATGCATGCGTGAGTGAATGGTGTGTGAGTGTGCCCTGCGATGGGCTGGCCCCCCATCCTGGGTTGTTCCCTGCCTCGTGCCCATTGCTTCTGGGATAGGCTCCAGACCACCCGCAACCCAGTAGGATAAGCGGTTTAGAAAATGGATGGATGGATGGATGGATTAGTGCCTATGCAGAAGTACATAGTCAGAACAATACAAGAGTAGGCATTCTCTCATCTTGCCAGTTAGCTTTGATTAATTTGTTCAGTTGATTGATTTAGCTGTAATACTATTTTTGGGTCACACACCCCAGAAGAACTGCTGTCTGCTGTCTGTCTGGAGTGTAATATTTAAATAAATGTTAACTATGCCACAGAAGGCACCAGTCTACCGGAACATGACAGATATGAGCATAGAGTTCACTTCCCTGTCAAGGTCTGATTTATAGCTTCCAAACAGGATCTCTGCAGTACATTTTTGCACTCGTCCCTTCAGCATTAGCTGATGTAAATGGACTGTGGTTGAGCATGAATGGGCTGCAGGCTGTTTTAGTGGTTTCCAAACACCACCGACCATCCAACACACTCAATGGGAGAGAGAAAGAAAACTCAGTAACGGGATTAACTCACAAGTCAAAGCGAAGATTCTGCTTCTCCTCAAAGAAGTAGTCCAGGATGTACTTCCGGACGAAGTCGGGGTTCAGTGTGTTGTCGATCACTTCTGTTCTCCCGAACTGAATGGTTTGACAGGAAAAAAAGAGATGAGTCATTAAGAGAACGTGTGCATGTGAAAAAGAGGGAGGAAGAGGCCTCATTACACACTCATAAACCGGCCCGTTCATCAAATCGGGCGACTCTGCCGGTTGATGTCGCGCGGGATCGCATTCTGTGTTACAGTGCGCTGATAAAACGGCGAGAGAGTGAAGCAATGCAGCCCGCCAGCCCCTCCCCCCTCCAGCTCAATGCTTCAGCTCAGCCCAGCGGAGGTGGACGTGCGGCCGCTTAACAGGCCGGCGGAGCACGAGGGCCCCAGGGCCCGTCTTCTAATTCCAGCTGAGCATCCGCACCCTACAGGGGCCTATAGGCTGGGTGACACACTCTATCATCGCAACACTACAGAACTAATGGGATTTCTCCCTTAATCGTGTGCACAGGCGGTCCGAGGCCCGCAGAGCGCGTGCTGCTTACTCATCCGTCCTCCATTTTGAGAAGATGATGTCATTAGCGCCCCCGAACCACGCAGCACAACGCAGTCAGCAATCCCAACATTCACACCGCTGGCCAGAGCAGGCCCATGATCTCATCGATGGGACACTCCTATCAGTGTGTTAGCCTTTGCTTTTGCACTCGAGTTGATGATTAATTATTCAGCACAGAAAACATACGGAGTTCAAAAACAAATGGGTGAATCAAGTCTGGGCTTCCAGGCAAAGGGAATACAACTGCTGATCCTGAGAAGAGACTCTGACAGGCACCACAACCATGTTAGAACCCCAAATGTGTCCATTTTACTGGTTTAATAAAACCCAGAGGTGTTCACATTGTTCCTTGACAAGAAACAAGCTGGCCACTAGATCCTACTGCAACCCTAGGCTGTCAGGATTTTTAATAATCTGTAATAACTGATCCACATTGTTGTTACTTCTTGATATTCTTTTCTAATTGTGCAATATTTTATGGGCATGAAATGCTTGGTTTTAACTATGCATCCATTTAATTTAAAAAAATGGGCACAAGGTCTGTGCAAACAAAAATTACAACAAAAAAAAATGAAAATGTCTGCCTGTTCATGCTTATTTTTATATGCAGAGACATTCTGTAATTGCATTTGCGGGAAAACAAGGCTGACCTTGTAAAATAAAATCCAGCTAATTATTTCACACGTAACTGACACTTATTGGGGGTCTTATGCTTTGATGACTCAAAGAAACCGAAAGCGCCAGGCAGCGCGTGACATTGCTAACAGCCCGAAGATCAGCTCTGCGTCAAGGTGGCCAGACAAGCATTATCCATCATACCATAAAGTCAAACTTAATGAGTTATTGATTTCAACCAACCAAGTCAATTGAAGCAAATTAAATACCCCACTACCTGCAGAGATCTCCCCAAAAAACATTTTGACACTATGAACCAATAGAGTGCATTTCCTTGGGTTTATGCTCTTGCTGCGAACATCTTAGGGTCGAGGCTGAAATGCCTACAAAAGGCTGCATTTCTCACTCATTACTCTTCTTTATTATTTTAAATACAACATGGTTTGTCTTCTACCACTGTTCTTTCTCTGCATTTAAAAATAATTTTAAAAAAAAACCGCCAACTTGAGGCACTTCATGCCGACCCGCTATTCCATCACTGTGGGGATGACCGTGCAAGATTACAAATTCGCTAAGACACTGACGCCGAGTCGATTGAAAGATTCCGAGATGCCCGTCGGAGGGTGGGGGCAGGTTTGATGCTGCTCTGTGCTCTGGCCGCAGGACAGCGGACTGGATACATTAGATTAGGAGTTCATTAGGCAGCAACAAGCAGCGGGGCAGTATAATGATGCCGTGGAATCCTTGGCTCAGCCTTCACACACGAACAAAAGCCAAAGCCAAGAAAATACCCAACCCAGCTGTACCTGCCAGTGCAGACCTGTAGCGGGTCCTCCGGTGACAGCCGCAGCTCCCTGTCACCGCGTGGCTGCCGGCAAGCGGCCCTACCCACATGTCACCATAGCGTGGGCTGCGAAAGCAGTCTGGCCAGCCCTCGTCGTTCCCATCTGTTCCACGCCATTTGTTTTTACAGACTGTGACATGCGGATCATTGCCGCTATTTCGAGCCCCTTTGGACCACTGATGTACATATATAGTATACCACTTGACGTCTCTTCGGACGCATAGCATTTGGCCTTGAGTCCTACGGCAGCCCCAATACCTGACACGCCAATGTAAATGACTGATGATTGCAGCTGATGAGTTAATTAGGTAATTTTTTTCCCTCTGTATCATTCCCAGAGTTCCCAAGATCGCACGCCTCTCCCTCTCCCACAAAAAAAAAAAAAAAACACGTGCCAATCAGAGCTCTGCGTCGCAATGGTGGCACCAGGGTAATGAGAGTGAGTGGGCAGCTGTCAAGCAACGAGTGAACAGAGGGGAACTCTGCGGCTCCGGTGGTGCTTTCAGGCTCCGAGGATATTGCGTTATCTGGCATTAGGTATCAACAGCAGCACTCGGGAAAGGTAAAAGCTACTCGGCTGGAAATCGACGCCGGCCAGCAGCAGTTTGATGTCTGTGACGAGCAAGACAGAGGAGTCTGATGCCCGTGAAGAGACACGGAATTAGAGGGAGAAGGAAATGTCACACTTCCTGAACTTTGAAAGCAATAACAGGGAACTCAAGACCATATTAAGCCACAATGTTGTAAACAGTTTCCATGGCACTATTAGAAAGGGTTTGCCGCTCTCTTTGACTTGAACATTCACTATGCTGATCATATAGGCAGCAAATGTGGTATTCATCTAAGAAAAAAAAAATCAGCAGGCTAAGACTGCGGTCTTTTGTTGGATGGTTGCTAGTTCAAATCCCAGTGTTGGCAGAGTGATGTCACCATTGGGTCCCTGAGCAAGGCCCTTAACCCCTAATTACTCCATAAAGTGTCTAATCCTGCTTTCCAAAAAAACATGGAGGAAAGCATCGGCTAAATAAATAAAATGTAAACCCAGCACATTGTTTACTGCTTTCTCATTTTCAAACAAGAACAGCAACTTTCATTCACCATACATTGGATATCTTGTGATTTAGCTGCTGAAGGGATACCCCATGCGACTCCCTGTCTGCGATCTCAATCTGTCAAGTGTCAACTCACATCCTTTGCCAAGGTGTGCTTACTCCACCCAAAGAGATCTAATGAAGCTGCGTATATCCTGAGTCGTTCTCATGACTGTTGCGAGTCTTTAATGTCATGTTGCACAAAAACCAGGGCATGGGTATTTGAGGGGCTCATGGTGAAGATCACGCACTCTCTCACTCACTGGAGAATGTGCAGTGATTCAACCACCCTCGAGCAGGACAATCTCAATCAGGGCTGGTCAACCAATTATGCGACACTGGCAGCTGGCTAGGGCCCCCTGTGTTGAGGGGGCACCACAACTCCCCGGCCAGCACCAGCAGCCTCCACTGATAGTGTTGAAGTTTGCCGCAGAGGGGGGAGAGGGGCTGCCAGCGCTAATGCTTGCCTAGGGCCCCCCACATGGGCTGTGCCCAGCATTTATCACAATGACGGTGAGGCACTAAAATCCATCAAACTGAAATTTAACTCAGGTTGGGGCGGGGGAGTTGAGATGATAGGATGCTGAGATATTTGGAGTTTTATCAGAGGCAAGGAAAGCATTTTAGGATGGCTAGGATTAATATCGTACGGCTGTAAAATCTGCCTTACATTACACACAGAACACAATAAACTCCTCGGTAATCTCAGCCGTGGGAGGCCAGGAAATGTAAGCAAACATGAAGAAAAAAACCTCTGCAAGCCAGTGCAGACGAATCCCCAAGATACTAACTGAATTACTGATGCTTTTTGGTTGCATACTGACCTCATATCTTAAAAAGAGCAGGAAAGTTCTAGAAAAGAAGGAGCACGGGAGGGGGCGATTTTATCAGCACCGCACAGCATGACTCCTCTTGCGACACGATTTCGTCACATAGCCTGGACGTAGGTGGAGAAACCCTGGGCCCTTGTTCATTAAGGATGAGTTTCACTGATGTCACATGAAGCGAGACGGCCAGTCAGCCCTGCATCTGTAGGACTGTGCGGCTCCCATTGGCAGGGATGACACTGGGGACCCCCAGGGGACCTGACAGTGTGGGGGGTGTGATGTGTAGGGGGGGGGCAGCAAGTACAAGGCTCAGTAATCTCAATAGAGCAGCATTTAGCTTGAGAGCATGTGCTAAAAGCAGTAACCCTAGACTCCAAAAGGGCAGAGATCATCCTCTTCAAAGGCTTTTCACTGGCTTTTACTGAGTAGACGATTCATAGCAGTTCGTGCATTGATTCAAAGCTCACCTCTCTCCACTGCTTAGACTCCACCCCCTGGGTGTACAGGACGCACACTGGAGAGAAGAGGAGAAGCACAAATGTCAAACGCGACTGCTTCACCAGCAGAACCTCTCAAACAGTACAGATATACCCATACAGGTAACATTCTGACACTAATTGAGGCAAACAATCACTGCAATCAATGATGAGCTCGCTTTTGCCGGTTTGGATAGAGGATGAATGAGCACCCCCCCCCCCCCCCCCCCAACTTGACATTCACAGTTTTGGTTAGGCGCAAGTTGCCTGTGAACAATTAAACTGTAACGTTTTTGGAGCTTGCTGAAAGATCACAGAAACTCACAAACAACCAAAGACAACACTGAAAATAACTTGGATCATATACAATCACACAATACACAAATATTAGTGACACATAATATTTGTCAATGTAAGCGCATATTACATGTTTAATATTAAAATCTTGGCTTGGGTACACCCTGCATTTTTGTCAAATAGCCTCACTGTTTGTGGCCGTGGAATCTCGCCTTTCTCGCAGTAGCTTTTAAACTTATGAAGGCAGTTAATTTGGCATTTTTAATAATGAGTGTAATATGTAGTGCGTAAAGTATAGTAACTTTGTACGAAAAAGGGCATAATTTAGGTGGTTTGAGCATTATATAAAATGTCTAGAGCAGAAAATCAATGTGTACAAATACAGTGCTGCTTCTTTAGAATCTGATAATAAATAGACTTTTCATGCTATCATTCACGCTAGAAGACTGTTATGAGTAGCAGTTAAGGTTGGGTGCCTTCATTTATAAGTATTATTCGCGAATTGTCACATTTGCACGGATCTTCCGCCCTTAAATCTCACTAATGCGAACGGATTACTGTAATGCTAATAATACAAACCAGAGGACGAAGCCTCACAGTTTGCCATGACAGTGTGATGCGTGTTTCAGAGGACGGCAGTAGCAGACGACTACCGAGATAAACCTGGCCAACGAAATGTTTCCAAAAAGTGGCAATAAAGTTATTGCAGTGGGTAAAAATATAAAATCATATCTTATCTTTTTAAAATTAATTTCATATAATAGCACATTGGACATTGACCCGGGTGATAAGATTAGCGTTCATCGTTTGCTAAGCCTTTATCTGGCAAACCAACTTCTTATTATGTGAAACTGGTAGCATCTGATGCACAAATGAGCGTAACATTATATATTAAGTTCAGTACACCGACATGCCCGGAAATTCTGGCGGGAAAACTTGTGAGCGCAGTAATCCAGTACTTACATGGGTCCGATTTCGAGAAGGTGTCTTTGTCTAAAAGATTCCTGCAGAGAAGGAAAAACAACATGATCAGTGTACCAGAGTTTAGCAGTTAGATTTTACCTGTGAATTTGTGAACGGAAATTAAGACAAATATTAAGATTATTAAAACAACATAAATCTGTAACTGATAAGGAAATCGGCTGCATATACAGTAAGTAGACAAAATAAAAACACTACATAGGACTTTTAATATGAAGTACCTAAATTCTAATTAGAAACGGAGCTGCAAATGGGTCTTTTTAATGCCAATTAACGGTAAATCTCACCTATAAAATAGGTGTAATGAGTATAGGTGTATAAATGTGTATAAACGTGGAAATGAGTTGCGTTGTGAACCTGCGGTCGATTACTTTTCCTCATGTACCTGTATTGTGCGCCTCAATAAATTGAAATTGAATTTGCGAACTGAAATTGAACTGGGAGAAGTGAATTTGTAAGTATTGAGTGTCACATTTTCCGGGTAGGATAAATGAAGTTTCAAGTTAATTGAAATTCAGATTCAGTTTTTTAATGCAAGAACTGCAGATTCAAATATGCACTATTCATATTCCGTTTCTAGTGGCACAAATATCAGCCCACATTATTGGTCTAAAAATTATGATAGCAAACCGGGACAGAATTCAGTGGCAAAGAGGAACAGTGGTGGCAAGTGGGAGCTTGTAGACAGGGACAGATGGACACGTAACAGGAGAATCGCAGTACAGCCTCAAAAATGACCATACAACTGAACCAGGACCTCCGAAGCAGAGTATCAAGAAAAGCTGAACATTGTGAGCATCATAAAGCTGTAATTTATGGCAGGGCAGCTATTCGGAAACCACATATATCCAAGGCCAATGCACAAGGATACCTGATGACGAGAGCACAAAACCTGGACCTATGAGCAATGGAAAAAAGTAATATGATCTGAGGGGTCATCTTTCACTCCTTTTTTCTACATTAGGTTGTATTTATGCGCAAAGCAAGCCAAGTATGCATTCTACCCAAAATGCACCTTGGTATGGGCAGCCATCTTGTGGAAATCCCTCAATCCAGTGTTTGCTCGGCATTGTCAGATAACGGGCAAGATTCGTACGGCCATTTTACAGCACCATGTACTTGCTAAGGTGCAAACACTTCCTCCTAATGTTCTCATGTTCCATATTATATACAGGTATCCGTAGGATTACGTCCAATAGAGTAACTTCCACCACAGTATTAAATATTTTATCACGTAAAAAGAATCTTACTGTACTGTACAATAAAACATTTCATTGCGGCTTTAGGCGGCATCTTCTTTCTCAGCTCCCTTTCTTTGTTACCACGTACATCTTTTTGAAGCGTATTTTTCAATTCAAGAGTATCTGGATAAACACCTGGATGAAGTCAAACACCTTCCATGTCCTCCCATGGCACCAGATCTACCCAATGGACCTTTATGGGAAGTTCCAGAGAGCCGGAGAAAGTATATTTCCACCTTCTTCATCCCCCAAAGACCTGGAGGCTTTTGCCCTTGAGGAATGCTCCACAATCTCACGACGCACAGTGCGGAACTTATATGGCAGCATTCTGAGAAGAAGTGCAGCTGTTCTGGAGACAAAGGTTGGCCTGACTCCTTATTGGATTCTTGTTAGTAACATATTGATGGGTATTTCCATTATTTTATTTTGTCCACCCCCAGAAGAATGAAAATCCATCATCTAGTGTGAGAACTATTTATCTGCATGCCACAAATTGGCATGATCCAAGCTGAATTATAACATACCGAATGTCCTTCCATCAAGATTTTTGTCCAGTTCCATTTATTTGCTATTTTTAACCTCACAAGTGCCTCGTTCTCAACAGACAAGGTTCATGCCGATTCAGAAGTGGAGAAGAGAAGCACTAATGTATGAGCCATCAGCCATCCACACCTTTGCTCTACAGGCTTGGATGTCACCGCAATTCACATTGACAAAGCAGGAAGACCGAACTATCTAACCAATCTGAGGAAATGCGAGTTGTGTCACACCATCTGAGAGTGACATACTGGTGACCAAACCCTTTGCTTTGACCATTGAATGTTAACTGAGGATCTGATAGGATGGATGCGTGTGGGTGAATTATTGTAGTCCAGGGGGATGTTATTACTGTAGCACTATGTTGTGGATAACATGTTGGATCTTTGGGCCTGAACAACTAGACCAGTAACCTAGTTAATGCTGATAAAGGTAAGCTGATGGGTCCCAAGATGATTAACATCCTGGAGGCCTGAGAACATCTCCACTGGCAGAAAGGAAGATGCCCCAGTTCTTGAAGGAAACAGTAAAAGGAAGGGCGTGACTCACTGCAGGCATCGGAGGACCCATGGCATCATTTTTATACCGATCAGCACGTCACCTGCCCTGATATGAGTGAGCCGGACTGGAGCAACCTTAGCAAATTCCAGGAATGATGACCTGAAGGTTCACACCGTGGACTCTGGAACACGTAAGCTTTCTATTTTCCTACAGGCAGAGTGACCCCAGATGACTGACATGGTTTCGTTGTACCACTGTGTCCACTGTGTACAGTGCAGTGATTATGGGGTAAAACTTCACTGTATCTTCTGTACAGGGCAGCTAGCAACACTGTGAGGGCAGTAAATATTCTCTCAGTAGTATTTACATCCATTCCTTAATTGGATCGTCACGGGATTTGACAGACAGAGCAATCAGACAGACCGAGGAAAGGGGTGTCAGGTGTGATTAGTAATGTAGCCCGAAATGAAGATCTTAACGCCGTCAGAGTATCAGCAACGAGAGTGTAGGGTGTGATGCGAAGAAACAATGTTAGCCTGATTACAGCTTTTTATATAGCTATTTATACTTCCAGTCATAAATTCTGGATAATTTAGTCCCTGTTGGAGGGATTCGGAACATACTAGTCCCTCTCCTCTGTTCCCACTGCCTGCGAATCGGTCTTTGAAGTTCAAATCCTCTGCCGATTGCCCTCGATTTGGGAAAAATCTGTGTGAGACGCCACCCCAGAATCAGCCCTACTCACACCACAGTTAATTAACACCTGTGGTAACACACGTAGCTAGCTGGCTCCCGCTCTCATCACAGTGTTACATTTTCACGTTAAACAATTTACATATCCGGACCGATGAGAAGCTATCCGTAAATGTGTACATAATTGCAAGCACTGATCAAATGCCAACAATGACTATATGTGTACATTGATTTTTTTTCAGACACGACTATTAAGATGTTTTTCATCATATATGAAAGGCACGGTTTTAAAATTAGAAATAATAATCCTATCAAGGATATTTGGACATTATAATATAATTATCGCTGAGTTAACTGACAAGTAGGCTACGGAACAGTGCTTGCAAAGGTAACATGAATGACCGTGACTGATTAGAGTGATGAATTACATGCTTGCCTTTGTAAGGATTATCAAAGTTATGCTTGGCTATTCATTCTTTAAAGCTCTGAATTTAATTATTAGATAGATATCACCCATACAAGGTTAGTAAATGAACACAAATGCTCTCCTGTGTTGCTAATTTTTAATTACTTGCATTAGTGCTTTAGAACCTACAGTATGGTGGTGGTGGTTTTTATTAATACTGCAATTATTTAACAGACACTTTTATCCAGAGTAACTAACAATTAAGAAAGCAGGGTCAGTCAGTCTTTAACCTGGGGTTAAGGACCTTGCTCAAGGACCCACCAGTGAAACCATTCAACTGACTGTGGGATTGGAACCGACAACCTTCCGATCACAGAGACAGCACCCTAACCCATCGAGCCACACACTGCCTCTCACTACAGACAGTACCTGTCAAAAGCTTGGACATGCCAAGCCGCCTACATAGGAGAGTGACAGTGTCGCATCACATGACCTGGCCACCTGACCTAAACACTGTATAAATGGTTTTGGAAGTTTGACCAGACAGTGAAGGCAAAGTGGCTAGTGAGTGGGGGTTGCCTTCCAAGGGGTTACCTTCCAAGTACCAGCCCACAGAGCTGCCTTCCCCCAACATTTTTTTTTGTTTAATGCTTTTTCAATCAGTACATAATTACATATATATTATATTATGGTTTTGATGTCGTAATTCTAAACTGTGGAGAATAATACAAATTAACCTTTCTATGGGTCAGGTTCGTGTCCCAGGAATGAGAGACATGGGCCAGGGCGGAGTGCACCTGGGGGTGTTTGGATTCACACCCCCCTGCAGTTACACAATAAGGGTAATTTAGACTCACCAGCTCCACTGAATGCCTTTGGATTATTGAAACAGCCAGAGTACTTGTGAGAAAATCACAAAAATGTGACCAAGACCATGCAAATTTAGTGGGCAAAAGACTGGAAATGCTACCAAAAGTTAATTAAATTCTTTTATGTTATTCAGAATAATTCCTTTATTTCTTTCTGAAGCTTGACGTCTTGCACCGGAGTTTAATGGCAGCTATTCAGAAACCGGGATGAACTGGAGGTGGGATAAATATAGAAGGAAACGGAACTGTGGAAAGCACCACATTTCAGCCTAATTATCGCTCGAAATCTGCATTTTCTCTGTCTGCTAATGAAGGGTTTGGCAAATGGAGCCACCCATCGCCAGCCCATCCACACCCCCAGCCCAGTGCTGTGGTCACTCTCCCATTTAACATGACAGTTCACCATGGAAACCCGAGCTTCTAAGACATACACATATCATGTGATAATTATCGAGACCATAGTGTCTTAGGCATGGGGCTGGAAAATGAAAGCATATTGAAGATACAGGACACCCTGAGAGCACTTTTCAGCTGATGTAAATTATCTATCCACAATACTTTACATAAGTCAAATTTTAAGATCGGATTTTTAAGTTGGATTTACCATTCAATACAATTACTTTTGGCAAAAAACACATAAGCCAAAAATATAACAGTAATATGTATTAAAGAACAGATTAATTAAATGAAAAGAGAGCGTGTAAATTTACTGACAGGCATATGACGCCTTTTTGCATCAGCGCTTCCGTAATCTTTGCATCTTGGATTTTTCGTGCATAAGTCCAGATTAATTTAAGCCGGTTTTACTTAAGTCAGGAGTGGTCAACCTTATCTGCAAAGGGCTGGTGTGTGTGCTGGTTTTTGGAATAGCTTTTAGGTCAGCTGTTAAAACCCAGGTGTGAGGACTCTTCAGCCAATCAGTCCTCTAATTAGTAATCTAATCAGGGAGATGCAGAGAAAAGCCACATATTCAACAGCCCTTTCTGGACATAAGTCAAAAGCTGTTTGTTTCTATTATTTTCTGATCATTGTCAAATCAGAAAAGTGGTTAGAAGATGGTTGGATAGAGAATTCATGAACGAAGGCAGTATTACAAAGACACAATTTTCCTGTCTATAGTATGACAAGCTGAAGTTACAAAAAACTTTTTCCAAAAAACCTGAGCAATGGAGGAAGATGCTAATATTCAGAACTCATATTTGCTGGTTCATAAATAAATTAAAACCTTTTTTCCCCAAACAAAAGCACAGAGAAAGGCGAAGCCATGACAGTAGGGCTGATATTTCTAGAGCTCCTCCGCATGAATTGGAATGTGTCACCACTTTTGTCTGTGTTGCGGTTACAGACGCGTCCACCCCCAGCCCTGCCTGCAACCCCCCACCCCCCAGTGTCAAACAGCTCTCTCCACTTTGATACCCCCCAGTGCTAAATCGATGCCTCGGGACGCCTTAATTTGTCTATACGCCCAGCGCTGATGTTCACCACATTGGACCTTTGAGGAGAGTCTCAGAATCAGCCCATCAAAGCAATCTGTGTCGTCTCGATCCCTGTATGATAACGAGTTTGTAGTAGGAAAACACGGCCAAGTCAAAATCATTCAAGTCGTGGATGCAACAAACAGGAAATGACCTAAAATATCGGATGATTATATTTGTTTCTGCTTCTTCTTTTGATCACACACCCTTATTTCTGGGAGGACGACCTGATAAATCCAAGTCGTTGTTTTCAAGTTTCTCAAAGTCGGACTTTAAGAGCCTTTGGTTTTGAATGGTCTTCACGCAGCAAGGATGAATGCGATTTCTCCCTGTGTCATGTGGAATGCCATCCAGGGCCTCCGAGTTCCTCCTGCAGTCCAAAAGGTGCACAGTCAGGCTAACTGGTGTCTCTAAATTAAGTGGCCAGCAGATGGATGGATCTGATTTTTCATCCAGTATTTTCCCAGTTAGAAATGAAGGCTGTTTAACCGCTTTGTTCCTCACAAAAAAGGAACTGAACTGAACATGAGGACCGAACTGTGTAAAGGCCCCTGTGGCTACTGGTCAATGTTTGTTCTCGTCCTATCAGGGCCCATCACTCAGCCATCACCAGCCGAAGGGGTTTACCAACGACAGATCCATTTGATTACAGGAGATGTAAGGAGACTTCTGCTCAATTCTCTGCACACTTCTGACCCAGTGATAAATGACGCACTGCCACGGCGTAGAACGGGCCTGTAAATCGGGATTCTCGGCGATGACAAGCGTGCCGAATCGCTCTTAATTATAAATGGCGGCAGGGCCTGTCCAGAGCCCTCCGGTACGGCTGTCGAGTTGTCGGTAGTGAGAGACACAGCAGAGAGCAGAGGGACCGAGTGGCGGAGAGAATATGAGAGGCGTAGAGGTGAAGATATATCAGAATGATACACAGGTTTATTTGCCCTTTCTGACGACATTTAGCCTGAAATCAATCTGAAAACGAGGTCCAAAATAAACGGGGATGGAAAGGAGGAGAGGAAGGCAGAGAGGAAGTGGAGATCTGATCCAGTGCTAACCGGCACACAGTCGCATACATCCACCCCCCCCATAGGGTGTCACAGAACTGGGCCGGACTCTTCCCATCAGCCACCCAGTCGCAGACACGGCGGCCATTTTGACCCGGGGATCCAAAGCCACGGTTGCTCAGCGGGGGTGTAGTCCCACACATTAGCCGCTGTGACTCTGCCCTCTGGAACGGCAGCCATGGCTGTTAACCCCCCAGCCGCTGCCATTAAATTTAGATTACAGACACCATCAGTCGGTATAAACCCTTTCACATCTAAGCAGTATCCTGTCAAGCCATTAATCAGCTGCTGACACAAAGCACTGGACAGAAGCCAGCTCCCGGAAAGATCTACGGAGGGCAACTCCCTCCCAGCAGAGGAACAGACAGAGAAAACACCATAGCCAGCCCAGATTCACCTGCTCTTAAGTGCAATTTAATCATTCTGGCCTTGAGCACCCCCAGCAAAAAGGAGCATAGCATTTTATTTATTGCACACGTTTATCTAAAGCGACGCATGTTTTTCAAGAAAACAAAATTGGATCCCAGGAGCAGATGAGGGCTAACAGCCTTGTTGAAGGGGTCCAACAGTGAAAGTACACAGTGATTTGAACCAGCAACCTTCTGATCACAGGCACAGTGTCCTGAACTACACACCACCCCCTAGCATGATTGCAAATGCACCCATACATAAACAAAGCTAATTACACAGCTAAAACTCTATTAATCTATTAATAATGAACATTACACGAAATATGAAAATATGATCCCTTGCAGACTGACTGAAATACGGTACACGGTCGAGCGGGAGAATCAATACTCATTTAAAATGTACCTCTCCCAGAAATAACTGAAAAACTCGCTTCATTTGGAATTCTCCCTCGGCCAAAATGTATTAAAAACCTGACCCCATACTCCCCCCCCCCTGCACACACACCCTCAGCTCCCTCCTTTCTGTTATTACTGTTTATTCATTTGACAGGCGTATGAATTCAGAGCACATAGGTGAGTATGTGGAAAGGAACAGAGAGAGAGACGGCAGGGGGTGTTGAGCAGGTCAGGCACTAGGGGGGTCTGGTTAGGCCTCTGAGAGGGGATGCCGGGCCCCTGCTCACACTGATGACAGGGCCCGTTTCCTGTTACGAAGGGGCAGCAAAGGTCCGGACACTACGCATCGCAGTTCTGAGCAAAGGAAAACGGCTGCAGCCCAACGGATCGTTTCAGGTTTGGGCCACTATGTGCATCCGTCAATGTTTATGCTGAAAACATCACACCCTGTCACATAACACATGTCCCCCCCCCCGTATCACTGCTCACATGCTTCAGCGGAAACACCACAGGTTCTCCAAGGCTCCTCTGACAGCGGCGAGAAGGTGTTAGGAGACACACAGACGCCTTCCCTCAGAACAATGGGAATTCTTTTTTATTCAGAGCTACACTCCTCTGCAAATCTGGGATAAAAATACCAACTCCAGCCTGAGCCAAAGCCCCAAACATCAGGTAAGTGAGTTATTTAAGAAACAGCTCTGGCAATGAGAGCTGAGACTAAGGGGTACAGTGATCATAAAGAAGCTGCCCCACCCACTAACCCTAACCCACTATACGTAAGCCTAACCCAATAACCCTAACTGTATCCCTTATGAAAACCCAGAGATGGAACATTCATACAAATGGCTGAGGAACCTGTAGGGTAGGAAGAGGCCTGAAGACTGAAAGAAATCCCACAGCAGACAGTAATGTTATTATGGATATTTACTGTATCAACCAGGATTTGGCCTCTTGGCTGAATAATAACTGATATCAGGAGGACGGAAACTGGTCCATGTCCCTTAAAGGACAGCGATGTCCACAATCGCCAACACAGGACTGCAGATTCTCCCTCAGCTATGCCTCAGTGATGAGTCAGACTGGCTTCTCTTGAAGTTCATGGTCCTTTTAAAACTTTGAGACTTGAAAGCACTCTTTGGAAGACAGACAGAACACGAGGATAACAAGTTCCTTTGAGATGCTTTTTATATAAGCAGTTCTAATAGGGTCCTGCTAAGTAGGCGGTGCCCACCTGCCACACTTAGCACCGATCCGGCGCTGTGGATCTGAGGAAGTTTGCCCATACCTTGAGATAATTGGCGACTTGTTAGGAGTATTATAGGAATTCCTGCTTTCTCTGCAGCTTCAGGAAGAAGAAGCTAGTGTCCTTCGATCCATCTAATCTGCCAGCTAAGAGCCACTCACATGATATGCTACTGATTATTTTAAAGGATGGGCTGGGGATGGATCGGCATTCTGTTACCATGGCGTTACACAGGAAATGCGCATCTGCACAGACGGCTAATTTAGTGCCGGGGCTGAGCTTTGAGGACTGATGGTCTGGAGGAGCAGTACCAGAAGATGCCTAACGTAATCGCCGGAGTATTCATGCGAGTGTGAAGCTTATTGATCCATGCTGAAGAATAAAACCACAAGACCCCAACCTGGGAGCTTGGTAAAAGCTCTTTGCAAAGTCTTCACACTTAAGCAGCTATGTTTGGACTTTGCTGCGTGAGTGTGGGACACCGGCTCAAAGGTCCTACCCTTGAGCCACACGCTACGTAGACAAACAAACGAAGTGGAGTATATTTAGATTTTTATCACTTCCTAGTTGTGTAGCGGATGCCATGTACAGTCAGCCCGCATCTCACGTGGCTTCTGAATGTGCGGTTTTGAACTATCAAAGGTTTAGTTAGATCTGGTTTAGTTAGATCTGGTTTAGTTAGATCTGTACGTAATGCTTTTACATTACTAAAGGATTCAGCAGTGGGAAAAAAATGTTTAGTGTACCATAACGTGCTTTGATAGGTTTATACTGTATTGCTTAGGGAAAAAACATGGTACAGTACAATACATGGCCAGTAATTTTTCCCTAAACATCATAACAACTACTGTACTGTTTTTACATAGAATTTATATTGTATAGGTAGGGTTCTGTAATCTAGGCATGAATTAAAGTATACAACAGGTGTACATGCAAAGTAAATACATTTATATAATGATCTTGAACGTTCATTGTTTTTGGTAGGTTGAGGAACCACGTAGGATGTGGGAGCACTGTACAGGCTCACCTAATTTAAGAAGCTTCATATTTCTACACCTATGAAACAGAAACAGCACGAAAGTAACGTTCCTCCCACATATCCTTCTGGAATACTCCTTCCTAAGCCAATGCTGTTATGTTATTCCCAACTGGGCAGGGATTGTAAATCATCATGACAGGGTTGGTAGCAGATTTGCATCTATTTCTGCCTCATTCTTTATTTAAGTGTCGTGGATGCAATTTAGCTATAGTGTGTGTGGGCAGGAATGAATTATTTCCACACCTTAAAGCCATCTTACAGTCATTATACAGCGCAATGCTGATTCAACAGAACCTCCAGTATCCTGAAGCTAGTGCAAACATGCCTGATTTTCAATTTGATCGGAGTCAATATATTCAGCCCTGGTATAATTCTGGCAGAATTTTTTTTTCCACCAAGTATGTGTGTGTGAATGACAAGCTCCATTCCTCCAACAAAAATGAGGATCTTATCTAATTATTCCTGCCTTCGTCACACAGGTCCACTAAGGGATCCCCAAATATCCGTTTGTCCTGCCCCAGTAAAGTCCCTTCCCTCGCTCCCAGGTCTGTCAGCGCATGCCTGGGGCGTCCCCATTAGGAAGCTCACCTTGGACTGCGGGGGACACGTGACAGGAGCTGGCTGGTTGTCACATACTGGGGGGATGTTTTTGCTGCCTCTCTTTTAGCCAAACCCCCAGACTCCTGCACGAACCAGGCTTGACACTGAACCCCCCACCCCCAGCGGTGATCGATGATGACCTGCTATCTTTTTTCCCCACTATCTGTTTAATTATTCAGCCCAGCTATTGCCACCCCAGTGCATGTTCGATCCGACAATACCAGTCAGGTTAAATAGGGACTCACATCACGGTCTCCTGCAGTACAGGCTACAAAACATGTTAGCAAAAAATATTTTTTTATTTCTAAAGAGGCAGGACCAAGTGTTAGCAAGGGGGGGCATAAAAGACAGACAATATCAGGTTTCTGGGTGAGAAAATCAAAGTAAAACTGCAATCCCTCCTAGTCCATTCACCATCAAGCCAGCTCACCAGCGCGGCGTGAAGCTGTCGATCACACACAGGGGAATAAGGTGCTCTTAATGCAAGTCGTTGTGTTGACAGGATCCTTCTGTTTCCCCATAATGTCCTTTGGTCTGAGAAAAGCTCAGTCAGGTTTTCGCTCTGTGAAGAAGACATGGAGAAACTGGAGGAGAAGCTGTTCGGCTCGAGCCGCATCAGCCTGAGATGAAAAGCTTCCCCACGACTCAGACCAACCTTCATAAAAGCAAGAGAGGATCCATCCTGGCCAACACAAGCAAACCTCCCACTGAATGAAGCGTCGATTAAAAGGAAATGACAGCAAACAAAAAATAAATAAAATATAAATAACATCACCTGTCCAAAAACAATGTAAGAGGAGAGCTACTGGATGGTTACACAAAGTTTTTGGTAGTTTGAGGACAAATTTCTATGTTTCTTGCATGTTTCAATGGCTGCTACTTTCCATCTTGTCACATGCATTCATGATTCTCTCACGTGCCTTCCGCCTTGCTCTTCCTTCCCTTTCTCCCTCCATCTCCTGTCATCCTCATATCCTCCTCTCCGTCACACATACTCCCTCCATCGCCTATCCTTTCAATCTCCCCCATCTCTGTCGAAGGACCTCCCTCCATCTCCTGTCCTCTCGATCTTCCCCCTCCATAACACGCACTCCCTCCATCTCCTGTCCTCTCGATCTTCCCCCTCCATAACACGCACTCCCTCCATCTCCTGTCCTCTCGATCTTCCCCCTCCATAACACGCACTCCCACCATCTCCTGTCCTCTCGATCTTCCCCCTCCATAACACGCACTCCCTCCATCTCCTGTCCTCTCGATCTTCCCCCTCCATAACACGCACTCTCCCACCATCTCCTGTCGTCTTGATCTCCCCCTGTCTCTGTCACACACCTCGGCTCTGAAAGCATCATCAGCCCCACAGCCATATGATAAGATGTCAACCTGCCCCCACAGCACCCACCTGTCTCACGTCTTAGTGTCTGTCGCTACTGCTGGGTCTGCAGCTACCGTACCACAGCATTGCGTCCCTGTGTACTACACACCTCCATCCCTGCACATAGTAACACATAACCTCCGCAACTGCTGTTTAATTACGAAGCAATTACACTCACCGGGACCGATCAGCCCCTCAGTGAACCTTCAATAATTACCTCAAAAGGGAACAGCATCCCAGGGTGCTTGTGCCAACTATACCAAACCTGGATCTCTGGCCCAGTAGCAGATTAAGTCATAGGCGATCCTAGGTTATACCTTAGGGCACCGGTAAACCTCAGGGCCCCGTCCTGCCTCGAGAATAATGGAACGATTAGTTAAACCAGCAAGATCTGAGTGTCCATACCGATGTTAGCCTTGGGCGCCCAGATAAAATAATCTACCTCTGCTCGGGCTTCTCCAGTGTCAACCTGTTTCGAAATGGCTGAAGTTTCACTGGGCCTTCAGCTAGAATGACAGAGAGACTGATGATGATCTAAAGCCTCCCTTTAATAAAACTGCTGTGGAAACTCAGTCTTTGGGGTAACAAACTGATCCATGAGATGTGAGGAGTGAGAGATGGGAGAAGGGACAGGTACCCTCAGGAAACAAGCAGGTAGGCGATTTGAAGAGACACCCTTAAGAGCCAGCCCACCACCCAGGCTCTGTCACAGTCAAGACGTACTTTAGGTTCTTCATGACTTATAGTTAGAGGGCAGCATGTTTCTCAGTGGTCTAAGCCTCTGTGCCTGTGATCAGGTCGTCATTGGTTCGAGCCTGACCTTGGCACATCTGCGGGTCCTTGAGTAAGACCCTTAACCCCCAGCCCCCTAGGAATTGCAACAAGTCGCTGCCCCTCTCAGACAGCTTGCTCTCATCCACAGGGAGTAGGATAGTGGAGGTAAAAAGAATGTCCCCGCAGGGATCAGTAAAGAATCAATTATATTATAATAGCTGCAAAGTCACAGTCGAAGTCACACTACCCAGGGTCGCATCCATTAGGCAGCAAGGGTGGCCACCCAGCCATCTTCTAAAGGGTCTCTGACTCCGCAGCCATTGGCACACCTGCCCCAAATAACTTCACCGCCTCGGCCTCCACCACATGAGGAACATGCAGAGTGTCCAGGACAATGTGAAACTGGGTGGGGAAGCTTGCATGTAGCTCCACAGGGGGTTTGGTCAGCACACGTAAACCGCACCAATGGCAAAGCTTACAGCCCCCGCCCGTCACATGGTCAAATCAAAGGACGGTAACATCGCGTTTAACTTCCACCTGAGGTCATCCTTCATGCTGAGGTCCCATTTCCCAGACCAGGGAAGCATCGAAAAAAGCTTGTTTTTCTTGTATTCACTATTCGGCTGCAAAATGTCAAATTCCGGGGCAAACGAATGCAAAAAAAACAACAAAAACACGTCATGATAATTCATGTCACGCTCAGCGCTGCAGAAGGAAGAGGGTCATTAGCGCAAGTCACAGGCAGCTGTGGATTAGAGCCAGTGTGCGGGATGTAAATAAGAGTCTGGCTGGAATGGGTGTGGAGGCGAACGGCATTTGCACGTAGCTCAGCAAGGCGGTGGCGGTCTCAGAAGGCGGTCAGAAGCAGCGGACCCAGGGAGGTGGAGAGCAACCAGGGTAATGAGAAGCCATGTTGTTGGATCACGCAGGTCCCTGTCCAAACATCTCCAAATAAAGCCTGAATTGTCAATGTGCCGCTGGATGAAACATGTGACGTGATACAGTCAAGCATCCATCGGAGCTGTGCTGGAGCAGGGGCGAGCCGGCAGAAGACAAGAACCATGTCTATATTGTATCTATATCTGTCTTTTCTCTGGACAGGTTTCCTTACTGTGGACTTCAAAAGATAGATAAATAACTGCATGATTTTTCAGGCAAAGGGAACTTGCATTCAAGTGTTATATGTTTCTACAATGACAATAAATGACAATACTCTACTCTGTGTATACTGCGGAATGCTAAATAGCTAACAAATGGAGGTGTGTTTGTTGAAAGAAAGAATAGCTTAGCACAGCAGAACCTCTTGCCCTAGGCTCCAGATGGCATTCAGCTGTAGATCTAAAAGGCGAAGATCCCAGTAAGCCTACAGTTCATTTACCTGGTACCACTGGATAGCATCCAAGGCTAATTTGAGCCAATGAGAGGAAAGATACGTGACCCTTAATCCAGCTTCCTTATCCCTGCAAAGAAAAAATCCTACATGTGTGAATATACAAGATGTACAGCCAAACGTGAATCCCCTGCGAGTTTCCAAGGAATGCTTCTCTCCATTCTTACAGAGCCTTCAAAACGTAGCTGCGGTTGTACTTACAAGTAACAATAAGCAGATACTGATTACAGACATCCTGCATAGTGAATCCACCCCAGATATGGATCTAAAACGGAGTGGTGACAATCTCACAAACATCACTGCCCACACTATGGCTGTCAGTGGAGCTGAGAATCCATGGAGCACAATGTTCGCCTCATTCAGCAGCCCGTGGATCTCGCTTAATCCCTTTGTTATCCCCCTTTCCTCCGGGGATAATGGCTTCTTGACGAGGTATCGACTGGATTTGGGTCCCTTATCACAGTGACAGGGATTTTAATGAATGGAACAGTAATTGCCGCTAAATTACAGTAATTACAGAAAATGGAAAGTCTTTTTTTTTTACTCAGTGGGACTGAGAAAAGATGACACATAACTGATTTCTAATAATATTTTTTAACCCCCCCCCCCCATTGGAACATCACGGCACTGGGGGGAGCGTGACTTACACACAGTCATACTCTGTCAGCTGTTGGGAAAATGTCAGTTTTCCGCCCCGGGAAGTGACAGACAGGCTGGGGGCTGGATTTGGGTCACAGTGAGCCAGCGTCCTGCCTGATCTGCGGGAACCTGTCACACTGACACCTATCAGTATCCATGGACTCCGAAAGGTGCACAATGCACTCAGTCGGCACTGAGGTGGGACGAGGCCCTTCCCTTTGACAGGAAGCCTGGACATCTTCATTCTTACTTTTTTTGCATGAGCAATATAATAATGGCTGACCACACATTCTTGTTAAGTGCCTTTGTGTGACTGTTATAAAAAAATATACATAAATTAAAATTAATTAAATGAACTTCTTTCTCCCCCAAGACAAAAACTCCTCAGATTTTGCAGTCTGTGTGGAAATACATAATCTTACACCCAGCTTCACCTTCCATCTCCCCAGCCTGACCATGTAGCCCCATCCAAAGTGGGGACAGTAGTGGTAGCAACTCATGCGGTGGCCTAAGCGAGCTCCACCACCCTCCCTCCACGTCCGATAAAAAGTCAAATCAACTGGCTAATTAGGTGGTCCCCCAGGGGGGCCCCCTACGTTGCCTGATGGGTTGAACAGCACTGGTGGGAGAGAGCCGAGATTTGCACATAGCTTGAGGATAGCATGTGAAGTACATCACTCAGTAGGCACCCAAAACGTTCAGTCAGCACTCAAACCAACCAACAGGAACTACCGGCTGGAGCAAATTAGGCCTTAGAATTCCATACAATTTAAAACAACCAAATCCCCTTACAATCAGGCAGAGCCTTCATCCCCTACAGTAATGAATGTCTGAGTGTATCCTTGTCCTTTTTGTCAGTCCCATTGGTGGCACTGTTACATAACAACAAAATAATGAACATTCCCTGTTCAATCAGCTGCATTGTCCTTAGAAGACAGGAACATTCACCTGAAGACAAACTGTGTGTTTTGCTCGGACAAAACATCCCAATTAAAGAAAGAAAAAAAAACGCTACCTAGTGATTTGGGTCCATTCTGTATGCAAATTCATTGCAGTGCTATAGTACAAATGGCTGACGGATTCAGACGGTTTCCAGACGGATGCTAAATAAAGACAACGAGAGCTGACTGCAATGTATCGAATACTGCAGAACATCTTGGTATTTCCTTACTAATGATCCCATGTATGCTGTAATAAATAGACACACATATTTACTATCAGCAGTAAAAGCTGATTAGCCTTTTGAATAAGGAGGAGTTCAGTAGAAGAGAAAACAACGCTTTAGTCTATTAGTAAAAATTATCACAGGTCTCCGATTTTGTTGCATTTTATGTAGGCATTGCATTTATCGGATAATATTATGGGGTGCCACAGGGGTTCATACTCCAGGAATGTAAGGCTGATTCCCAACCAGTATCTGCATGTGTGGAGAATACATATTCTTCCCCCTTTGCGTAGGTATCCTGCTGGGACTCAAATTTCTTCCCACAATGCAAAGACACGGCCATTACTGTCTCTATATTACCCGCAAGTGGCCAATAGTGAACTAGCATCATGTCGAGGGTGTGGCCTGTGCTTCTTGGGACACCGGGCCCCTGGGACTATATATAGTATAGGAAACAAGTGGATGATGTCACGTCAGCTTCCATGACAACACATACACTATATGGACAAAGGTATTGGGACACACCTCTTAATCGTTGAATTCAGGTGTTTCATTGAGACCCACTGCCACAGGTGTATAAAATCAAGCACCTAGGCATGCAGTCAAGTTCACAAAACTTTGGGAAAGAATGGATCATTCTGAAGAGCTCGGTGAATTTAAGTGTGGTACCGCGATAGGGTGCCACCTTTGCAGTCAGTTTGTGAAATTTCTTCCACAGTCAATTGTTAGAGGTATTATTGCAAAGTGAAATCATTTAGGAACAGTAGAAACTCAGCCTCGAAGTGGCAGACCACGTAAAGTAACACAGCGGGGTCACCGAGGCACACAGGGCGTAAAAGTCGCTAATGCTCTGTTGACTCAATAACTGTAGAATTCCTCTGGCATTAACTCCGGCACAAAAATTGTGTGCCGGGAGCTTCATGGAGTGGGCATCCATGGCCGAGCAGCTGCATGCAAGCCTCACATCACCAAGCGCAATGCCAAGCGTCAGATGGAGTGGTGTGAAGCACACCGCCATTGGACTCCGGAGCAGAGGAAATATCTCCTGTGGAGTGATGAAATACCCTTCTCTGTCTGACAGTCTGATGGATGAGTCCGGGTTTGGCAGATGCCAGGAGAATGTTACCTACCTGACTGCATTGTGCTAACTGTAAAGTATAATGGTGCAGAGTGCTGTTTTTCAGAGGTTGCACAAGACAAGAACTCCTAATGCTTCAGCATACTAAGACATTTTGGACAATTCTATGCTTCCAGCTTTGTGTGAACAGTTTGGGGAAGGTCCTTTCCTGATCCAGCATGACTGTGCCCCAGTGCACAAAGCAAGGTCCATAAAGACATGGTTGGGTGAGTGTTGAGTGGAAGAACTTGACTGGCCCACAAAAAGCCCTGACCTCAACCCCATTGAACATGAACTAGAATCAGACACAGATCGCAAGCCAGGCTTTCATGTCCAAAATCAGTGCCTGACCTCACAAATGCTCTTCTGGATGAATGGGGAAAAAATTCCCACAGACACCCTCCATGAACCTGTGATAAAGCTTCCCAGAAGAGTGGCAGCTGTTATAGCTGCAAAGGGGGGACCAACTCCGTATCGTTTCCTATAGATTTAGAATGGCATGTCATAAAAGTTCCTGTAGGTGTAATGGCCAAGTGTTCCAAAATTTTTGTCCATGTTGTATATATCATGAAATGTATTGGCATATACTATAAATCTGCTGTGCCTTCTGAATGTATTTATGCTTAAATGTGCTGTGAGGGAGTGCGGTGTTTACATCCACAACACGGGTCATAGACAGTAAAAATGTAGAGAGGCTGCAGATGCAATGTTTCTCTCAGTGAAACGTCTGAAGCAGGCACTCACTTGGGAGCCAGCCCAGATACTCTGACCAATGTATGCCCTCTATATGCCTAAGAAAGCATAAATACAGCTTTCAGTGTGAAGCTACCACACACACACACACACACACACACACACACACAAATACACAGTGCACAAGCTGAACACAACCTCAAATCAAGTTAAGACTATAACATAATTTACACTGAGCTGAATTTACTTCATGGAAAGAAATGCCAATGCCCCGTTTTGACCCCAAATCACAGCTGTGGAGATTTCAGTTAAAATTTGAGTGAAGCTGGCTGGCACTCAGTAAATTCACAGTTTAATGTTCACTCACTACCCCTGGTTGCTGTGGATGTGAGTGAGAGAGTGCAAGACAGCGAGAGACCGACAGAGCAAGAGTGCAAGCTTTTTGGTTACCGAGAATATGAACCAAAAGAACAAAATGTCGTTTCCTCCATGCTGTTAAACAAGAGACCCCTGCAGCTGCACATGAGTGTGGATAACAGATCCGTCGTCCCTGGTGCAATCCCAGATTCCATGGCCCAGATCTGGCACAGATGCGTAGCGGCAGAGAGGCCATGTACAGTGTTGTACTGGGTAGTTCTAATTTTCTGGCAATTACCACCTAATTAAGCATACCTACTGGGCAATCTTCTGTTGCTGTTTTGAAAGACAGCCCCCACACTCACATATGCACAGAATGAGACACCTGGCCAATGAAACAACACGCATGCCAACTACTAAGCTCACTGAGGACACACACAAGTAGTAAAGCCTCTCTTACACAAAACAAATGCACACAAAATAAGATGCAATGGCTAAGAATTTAGATTAAACTGACATCACAGGAAGAACATTTAACAAAACCAGATGTAGCCTGATTAAAACAGACATATACATTTTTTATATGACTTAGTACAGGGTTTACAATGTGCCTGAAGTAAATCCCTGAAGACAACCACAGGGCACATGTGCACACACTGTGGGCAACTTGGACACTGATTAGCCTAGCTGCATGCTTTTGGACAGCAGGTGGACCTACAGAACACCTTTAGCAACATAGAAAGAACATGCAAACTCGTGTTCTAGACAGAGCAGGAAGTGGGACTTGAACCCACAACCCTGGAAGCGTGAGGACACCGTAAATCACTATAAAGCTGAATCGCACTGCCAGACATTTATGCCAAATATATATCAATGGTTATATTCCATGAATCCATTTTCCAAGCTGTGTATCCTTTTGGGTTGAAGGGGGTCCGTAGCCTATCCCAGAATCTACGGGAATGAGGCAAGGAACAACCCAGGATAGGGGGCCAGCCCATTGCAGTGAACACTCACACATGCACACCTATGGGCAATTTTTTGTAATTCCAATTAGCCTCAGCATGTCTTTGGACTGTGGGGGGGGGACTGGAGTACCTAGAAAAAAAACCCACAACGACATGGGGAGAACATGCAAACTCCACACCCAGGCAAAGACTCGAACGCTGGTCCCAGCAGTACAAGGCAACGGTACTAACCACTGCACCACCATGCCATCCCCAGTCATATTCTATAACCCATGTTTTAAAGATCTCAGGTTAATTAAATGATTGTTTAAATAAATATGAGACGGCTATTGACTACATCATTTATAGTTCTTTACGTAAAACATATACGTTCCAACGTTCCAAACGTACACGGGCTCTTTTTGTCTTATTCAATATTTTAGAGTCCGCGACTTCAGTGATGGATTAAAAATAAGTACAAGGCAGAAGCTAATGGCTGGTTAGACCAGGCAATTTTACACCTAACATACCGCGCCCGTTAGCACCGAAATGTCAAGCAGTCAGTGGTATATTCACAGGGAAAAGAAATTACTTGGATACCGGGATTTGCATTGCAGTTGCGTGTCTTAACAAGAAACAGTCAGTGTTTGCATCAGTCGTAATTTAGGATATTGTTACTGTAAGAGACATCACCATTTCGGTTTCTGCGCAGCAGGAAATTGATACATTGTAGTGGTATTTCAGTAGTTACATTTGATCTGCAAAGGTATAAAGTGGTGGCAGCTCTTGGGTAAGTTACGTGTTGCCGATATAGGCTACGATAGATTCAGTACATTGAAATTTCCTCAGATCAACAAAAATGCTTTTACAGCAGCCAAAGTTAATGCCACTGGACCCGGATACTGCGCGACGCGCTCACTTTCCGCAAATAAAACTGACACGATGTCTTATAACAACTGAATATACGGCGCATAAATGAGATTGACGCGGATATGCAGAAAGAAGTAATTCACAGTGTTGTTTCCCATAGACAGTCAACACTGGGATTTACTCCTTTACACAATTACCTGCGATCATGCACGCTTTTTCAGTATAATCACTTGCACACATGCAGGTGTACGTAAATGAGGAATTTTATTTCGTTCCGGTGTTGTTTCACCATGCATGTTTCCCAGATTTTAGTCCTCATCCATGACACCTCATCCATGAACTATGATAGGTTATATTAGCATATACTCTACACACGGAAATGCACTTCGATAACTTCACGCAACGAATTAAAGTTGATCAAAAGCAGTGTGCGCTACATCAATAACTACGCATGTCCAATAACCGAATTTGCTGAGTTCTGTCACTGCAGGCACTGCAATTAATATAATCACTTTGTTTTCAGACAATCAAGCGCTATGTTTTTTAAAACGCTGGTAAGGTCTAATGCGGATGGATGACTTAAGGATCTTGGATACGTTTTCCAGTTTAGAAAGATAATTCGTGGGCTACTAAGTACTAAGTAATAAGTACAACAGCATCAATTTAGGGCTGGTATAAAACTGACTTCAAACGGCGCAAAAACCCATCTAATACCCATCTTTCCGATGCCAACATCGACTGTAAAAATACAAAAAAAACTGCACAAATATCACGAGTTGATTCAAAAGATATAAAATGTAAAGATTTTTATGCAACTAATGTCGTTTCACACCACGAACAAGACCTGGGCGGGCGTGGGGACGGGGACCGGGGGCTGCGATCCAATTCAGAAGACCAAATTTCATATGTCTATCTAGGCGGTGCATCAATGCCGCAAATCGTCGGCGTAAGCTAATATATTCATGGATTTATGTTAGTAGAAATAATAAATAAAACATGCGTCCCCACCCATGCAGCACACTCCAAACTTCAGTTTTTCCTCCGAGGTTTTAAATCCTTCCGCTAAAATGAGCATTGAAGATCTCTTCTTGGACACTTAATTATTTCAACATCACAACCTAACATGACACATAAATTCACGCACAAATAATACGCTTTGAATCCCGTTTGCTTTCCTCAAGCTGCAGGTTTATGCGAGAGATACAGCGCACAGGGAGGGTGCGCATATATGCTTGTGCCAAAAGACAAGTGCCATCACCTTAAAGCTTACCTGCAAGAAACTGTAATTTCCACTTTAGTTGCCGGAATATTGCCCGTGATGGGGTCGAACTCGTAGACGGAAGCCATGTCTTCCAATTTGTCCCTAACGTCTCCCGCCATGAGCAGCCGGGGCTCCGGGATGCTCTGTGATTCGCACAGCTTGGCCCCCCTACGAAGTCCCCTCAACACAGATCCACAAACTGGACGCCTTCGGAAGCGATCTCTGAGCCCCAGGCGAAAGGGGCGCTGCCGGGGCCACTACGGCACGCTCCTAAGCCAAGCTCCGACAGTCAGAAACCTGCGGCGAATGTAGCCCGGTGGCTTATTGTCAAACGCAAGTGAAGATCGGAGGGACTGTCAGAGCCCTTTATGAGAAGGATGGTCCACCATAGCAGCTGGAGAAGTGAGGGCTGCGGCTCCACCCCCCTCTGCATTCTCCTACACACCGACGGCTCCAGTCAGTTCATGTAGCCGCCCGGCTGATTAGGTTCAGCATTTAATCAATCTGCCTTAATCACGAGTTTTTTACTTTCTTTGGCAAATCCCATTGATTAATGAGTCACTTAAAGGTAATCTATTTCTCATTAGCCGTGCATCCGTATCTAGATATGTCATTCGCTCATGTGTGAATTTATTTTTGTTTACTTTAGTAATTGTGTCTAATTATCTTGTCTGATTGTTTACTTGGTAATTTTGCTGAAAGGCTCGATATTTCACTGCACTTCTTTTTTGGAAATGACGTTCATTTAATAACTCTAATCAACATGCGATACGTGATATTTTTTCGGTTCATTGCTCTGCTCTTAACGTGCCGGGTATTATAAATTACCCTATACAACAACATAATTATATCACACGTTTTGTGTGAGCGACGGAAATTGTTGCACTGATCGAACACAAAATAGTTTTAATCCAGAGTCAATCCCAACACAATATTTGGAGTAGGCTATGTGGAGTATTTCACTGCATCTGTTCAGCACCTATTAAATGGACAGCTACTACTGCCCCACATTACAATAAAGTTATATCTCGGAATAAGACGTTTCACTCGACATTTAACGTAAAGTACATCATGTTCAGCACGTGTAATGAAGCTAATATGGCGTTAGTAAAGTATGCCTATTCCAATTAACTGCATTCTCATGTTATGGCAGTAGCCTATAGTAGGCCTACAAAAATGAAAAAATTAAACTATTTTGAAATTAAATTAAATCAAAAGTTAAGAAGTATAATTCTAATAGTCTACCTGTTTATTTTCTTGAAGATATTCTGCCAAATATAAGGATAATATAATAATGTTGGGTGACGATTTATAAGTATATTGAGTAAAACCGACACCCGGAGTACCTTAAGAGCATCCATTCCTCCTCATAATACCTACGCGTTAATTAAGAATACCGACAGGACTGCACATTCATGTAACATTCATAGCGCAGCTGAAGACAAAATTGCGAACCCCCTGCTTGTAAATTTAAGCTCAATTGTATCTTTTACTGCACCATTTAAAAGACCTCCGAGAAACAGGTTCATTTACACCTCAAGCCCTCATTGAAAAAATGGTTTCCACTCTTGAAGATTACAACAAAAAGCGAGCGGGGACGAAGGGTGTACGTGTGCAGGGAAGAGGCTGTGATGTATTTGCAACAGTGAAAACATTTCCTCAGTCTATATATGGTTCTGGCTCCCCGAAGTAAAATAGGATGTTTATCGCGATGCTGCTTTAATCACTATACATTCGTTCATTCCGTTGTAGCGTCTTCTGGTGTAGAAATTACTGCTAGCAAACCAATAGCATGATACCTATTATTCGTTTTAGTTAGTGATGTGGACATCGGGGACTTTGAGTTGGATTTTGCTTTTTTCCCTTTGTTTCCTCTCACAGTCCAGAAAACCGCAGGTGAAGCCATACCTCGTAATTGCCTTCAGTGTGTGTAAGGGTGCTCAGTGCGATCGACTGGCATCCTGCCCAGGGTGTACCCCTGCCCTGTGCTTCCAAGGATAAGCTCCAGCTGCACCCTGACCCGCTATAAGGCAAGACGGACGGATGATATTGAGTAGAGTGATTAAAGGATAAGTAGCATATGAAGGAAAAAAGGAACGAAACTCAGAGACGAGCACAACAAAAGAACGATGGGAAAGTGGCAGATCTGTTGAATGTGATATGATGTTTGGGAACCCATTTTCGTGAAAACGGCTTAAAATAACACGGTGTTTCAGACTTTTTTCTTTACTTATTCAATGTACATGAAAATGCTTTCCAAACTGTATTAACACGTTTGTGTGTGTGTGTGTGGCGTATTCTAAGGGGTGCTATTTCCGTACAGCTGCCAGAAGTTTCGAGGTTTTAAAACGCGTTTGGTTAACAGAACAGCTGAAGATAACAGTTCCAGCTTCTCACATTTTATTCAAATATAAACTGGGAGATGGGATGATGAGCCCATGTGCAAGGATGGCCGAGTTTATAGAAAACTTCACACAGCATTTTTTTCAATCCCACGAGCTGCAGCAAATGCCAGCCTGTAGCCTCTGATCAGAAACCATCTGCTAATCTGAGGTGCACATCCTGCTAATCCCCTAACACTTGAAGTATTAAATTCATCTTCCTTTTTTCATCTTCTAAGCACTGACCCTGGGCAGCGTCGTGGGGGGGGGGGGATGCTAACAAGAAGTCACACACTATAAGAAGCAACATTCACCAAGTCTTTGGATGAGAGGAGGACACCAGTATGAGACATGAGGAGCATGAGGGCAGGATCAGAGCCTCCTCGTGCGTGAGGGAGTATTCATCAAGTAAGCATGCTGACTTTGCCCCGATGCTTCTGAAGTCTCATATGTCCGACAACATTGCAAAGTTCAGCCAATCAGGGGACAGTAACCAGCAGTGGCCAATGTATACCTTTGGAATCCTTATGTGGAAGAGTGTGTGTGTGTATGAGACATGACAGTACATGCCTGCATTTGTGTGCATGTCCATAAAGTAGACGCTACCTCTAGACCTTTTGCTCCCCAGGAAGAACGCAGAAGAGTTTCCCCCCAGCAAACAGATTTTGGAAATAAATGTATATAATACTATTATCTCAAAGGCCCAACCTGTGTAAGGGTGAAGGGAGCCCCCCCTCCTTCTACACGAGTCACAGCTCTTGGGGGGGAGATAACAAATTAGTTCCCTGGCGGAAAAATACCTGCAAAGCATTTGCTGTGACACTGTAGCCCATCTGCCCTCCTGGTCATGATCTATAGCTGTTTGTGGTGTAGTTTGCCGTCTTCCACTGTGGCCTCTGAACAGCCAATGCATGTTATTTCAGGATTATTCTGGGATGTTGATGACTAGAATTATCTGCTTTTTGGATTACTTACTATATATATAATTGGGACACACCGCTGCACTATTAATTCAATCAAATTTATTGGAATATTCTGGTAACTCTTCTCAGACAAGTTTGTTGTGGCAACACGTTTTTTTCCCCCTCCGGTTGGCTGCCCACTGTTTTCATTTGGAAGGCAAAAGATGTTGTTCTAGCTTGTGGTGCAATATTAACTTTCTGATGTAGCCTGAGGTGTAGAAGCAGAAAAATACTTGGTGGATGAGGGAAAAAAAAGGAGATTTGGGCTCAGCGTGAGTATGAAACATCCGTGTGAACAGCCCGAGGCACTGAAAGGAAACCATCTAGCTGGCCATGTGTGCGTCTTACTTTGCCGGACCCGGCTGGGAGATAGTGGTTGAAACACTTTCAAAGACACAGGTGCTTGGGGCCTAATCTCTTAGCACCATGCCGGGCCAGGCAAAGGAGGGATGCAGTCATGGTCTCCATAATGTATTCACGATAACACCTCGAGCAGACTATCTCCTTTATGAGCTCCATCAGGTATCCACAGGTAGATTTAAGGGCAATGTACTCCTGGCGTCCGATAAGACTTCCTTAGCACCGTAGGTAATGTTTAACCAGAGAGATGAAAGGTTGAGGGAGGTGGATTAGACGCGATAGTCCACATCTCCCCTTGCTGACCGAGGGAGAGAGTAAGCAAGCATTCATTCCATGCGGACCCTCAGGGATGGCGGATTTGGCATTCTATCCAGCCGTGGCCCTGGTGTACTTTTTCGGAGTGATGCAGGCCAGCAAAGAAGAGCGCCTGGAGCTGTCCGACGGAGCCTCCATCAACGTGTTCTGTCTGTTCGTCTTCATTCAGCCGCTGTGTCTGGTTCTGGGCGGCTACACCGGTATGGCTACCTACCTGATCACCGCCTTCGTCTCCTACAACTTCCTGCCTTGGAAGAAGGTGAGGAAGAGCCAGCAAGGGCAGCAGCAAAGCCAGAAGAAAAAGGAGAAGAATCAGTGAGGAACTTCGGGTGTCGTAGAACTTGCACCAGGAACAAAGCCCAGGAATCCTTCCGAGGTCCTTGAGGAACACCTGCGAGTCAGGAACAAGATGGATTAATGATGCGTGTTTTCTCTACATCTGACCTGGGAAGATGAAAAGAAACGGAGAAATGAAAAGCACAATGCTTTGATGTGACAAAGAGGTCCTGCGGCCTTCTGCTAGGTCCGTCATATCTGCTCTTTATGACTCTCAAGGCAATGTCATGCTATATGTTATGCCTTTCTTCGTTGTTCAGCCTCATTCTGTGGTTTATCTTTGCTGTACTGAAATGTATGAATAGATCAGACAGCTATGTCTAAAATAAAATGTATTAAATATCATTGTTTTAACGACAAGGGGATTGTGAGTAAAGACATTCATTGTCACACATTTTACAATTCTGTTAATGACGCATCCTGAATTATTTCATAAACAGATACCTGCAATGTGCAGCAAATTACTCAGCTTTCTGACTACCCTTTGATTACAAGCCACTCCCTTGTCCAAAGTCACAGCAGATCCTGTCTCCTGCAGAATGAATGATGTTTTTAAGAAATGACTGTGCTTTTCTGATGAACATGAAATGGCTTCTGTACTTATTTGCTTGAAACAAATTAGTATGTAGCCTCATTTTAGCCTAATCCAGACCGCAGGAGATCAAAGTAAGAAACAGGAGCATGTGTGTGGGGGAGGTGGTATGGTAACTCTGATAAGGGACTGATATTTCTGGCCAGCATCCACTGACGGTTCATAGGCTTCGAGAACCGGCACGTGATTGGTGTGTGAAGCATTTTACGAACCAACCCGCTACTGTGATCCTTCTGTGATCTCTAGCCAGGGTCTGCCTACCCCAGCAATGATGCCAGCCAGCAGTTACTGAAATAGAAACCTATAAGGAACCAGACAGGACTGAGGGGATAAGGGCATCTCTTGAGGGACAGGGAGATATTGTCTCCAGAAGGATCCAATTCCTCATATGGAGTGCCAGGAATTAGAAACAACGGTTAGCCCCCTACCTCCCCCCGAAACCACTGCCAATTGTGTGGTTTTCACCTCTAGCTGATGCATAAGGCTTCATTTCCTCAAGGCAAGTGGCGAGTCTACATGAATTCAGCACACATTAGCATGGTCACTGGTACATAAAGTGACAAGATCTCTCCCAAAAAAACACTGGTCTCTCACAAACGTGCTGTGAAAACACAAAAAAGCCAATGCAGAGGTACACTTCAGGTGTCTAGTTCTGCGTCAAGTCCCATGAGAGAAAGAGCTGTTGCCTTTCGCACCTCTGTACAATCTGCTGAATCGTGTTTCCTAGCGCAGCTACATTCCCTTCCACCCTTGATGCTGGAGGGAGAGAGAGAAGCTTCATCTTGGCATTTAAGAATCATTTTGTGAACTGAGCTTGGGAAGGAGTGCATGCAATCAGCTCCCGTTCGGTAGCACTGCAGTCATTTGTTGCCATCAGGCATGTAAATATCAAACCAACATGCCCTTTCCTGCCCAAGCATCAACTCCGAGTGTCAAGTTCAGAACTCAGAAGACAGTAAGCCAGCACTGAGCAATGTCTGCATTAAACACGGCACTCGAAACAACTGGATACAGTGACAAGGCTCACTATTTGCAGTAGCCAATACTGGCAGTGCCGGGAGAAACTCATGACCATCCCTAGGCAGGTTTCACCTCTGCCACCCCCTCCTGGCAAACTTCACCACTGTCCCCCCCAGTGTGAGGAGCACGTAGAGCCTAGTGCCCCCCATCTGAGGCAACATGAAATCGACTTGCTAAATCAGCAGCCCCTCAGACGATGGCGTACTATGTCTCCTAATGGGTTAGCAGACACTGATCAACAGCAGAACGGTAGCAGAGGGACACACTTGGGAGGGTTCATGACAAGGGAACTTTGCCTGCAATAGGTGTTTCTATCACCCAGGAACATGGCTAATAGCACAAACCCACCCCCGCCCAGCTCATTCTGAGGAAAGCCTTCAACGAGAAGAAATTCGATTCCCTTTTGTTTCATAGTCATTTCAACTAAATTATCCTTTGTTAAGGGGCCCCGTCATTGTACGGTGCCCTCAACGGGAGAGCTGGAAATGGAATATTGGATTTCGAGCAAGGCGACCGTCGCTTAAGCACCGAGTTACTGAACTGTTCAAACAGAGACAGATAAAATACAATTAAAGAGCAGGCCTGACGGCCAAGTGATGGGAGGGTTAAAATACCGGGTGGGATCTCTGCAGCATTTCATCCAGGGAACTGCTTCTTGGGACAGCTTCCAGGCTCCTCTTGAGCATGCACTGGATTGGCGATGTGAAGATGGGTGGGCGGATGGAACTTTGCAGGTTCTTTCACGATTAGTGGCCACTACACGAAAAACTCTGTTCATGTCATCATTTCAGTTTTTATTTCACAGGAGGAACAATGGATTATCATTAAATAAAACATAGTTACAGTATTTACAATCAAATATTGTACAGTTTGGTTTCATGCACATGTAAAAAAAGAGGGGGGGGGGGGACTTTACAGACATGTACATTCCTTGAAATGAAGGTGTGCAGCAGAGACGTTTCCGGGGTCCCGTGTCCGTGCCGCACCTCTGATGCGACCACCTCCCCTCCCATCAGCACCCTGGCACTCCGGGATCGACTGGCATACGTCTCCACGGGCATTGGGGCTGTGCTTTACACTCCTCGGCTGAATCACTGCCCCCCTGTGGTGACCAGGGGGTGAGCATCATGCAAACAGGGCATGACCTGGCTCAGGGTGTGTGCCGTGAAATGGCCGATAAGAGAGGGGCCTACGATTGGCAAGGCATCCAGCGGGCGCTGAGGAAAACAGCAAGCTGGCGACCGCATGGTCACCGAGGATCAGCTGACGACCACATGGTCACCGAGGGTCAGCTGACGACCGCATGGTCACCGAGGATCAGCTGACGACCGCATGGTCACCGAGGGTCAGCTTACGACCGCATGGTCACCGAGGATCAGCTGACGACCGCATGGTCACCGAGGGTCAGCTGACGACCACACAGCACAGTTGCCATGGGTCTGCTAACCCATGGGCTCATGGTCGAGGATGGATACAACTTGACCGCAGCAAAGATGGCTGGAACACACACACACACCTCCATTTACCGGACTTAGATGAAACGCTACAGCATCATCCTACACTTAGCGTATGTCGAGCAGGTCCACATTAAAGCTACTACCAGGCTTTCCTTATGGTATCGATGAGCTGGCTGAGCAATAGAAAACACGAATGCGCACAAAAGCATTTCAAGTATAGCAAAGGCTATGTTCCAAAAGCACCTAAAGACAAATTTATTGGCACAGCTATTAAAGTAGGCATTTAGGTTACAGACAAGTCTAAGTACTCCTCTACGCCCCCTAGTGGTTCCTGCCCGCCAGTGCACATTAAGAAGACTCCTATAGGTGGTAGATCAGTCAGACAGTACCAAACCTTATCATCACTGACCTTTTTTTTCTTTTTTAAAGACCAACAATTCACCTGAAGAGGACTGGCTACATTGATAAAGAGGAATAATGGTGCTACAGTCACCATTGAAAATGTGCTTTTCTCAACACAAGGTGCAAGGAGATATTTTGTGACGACAGTCACTTTCAGGTGAAATGTATCCTATTATCAACCAAAAGTCTAAATTATTACACTTAACATAACGCAGAGAGAAGATAACATCTACATATCGGTAAACATGGTCTGGTTCACCATTACAGCACTCGGTGTAATGATGCAAAGGAATCTGATGATTATAGTTAAACCCCAACAAACGAGAGAACGTCCTTCATTAACTGAAACCAAAATGTGCACAAGGAATACAGCCAGAGACTACCCCCATTATTTATTGAAATACATAAAAAAAAAAAAACATTTTTGGCATGATTGAAAATTTTGGCTCCCACACTTGCATTCTGACAAGACCCTATGCTTCCTTCATTTCTTGAGCCATTTTCCGAAAGACCACATGGTCTCATAAATACTGCTCTAGGGTGAGGGCAGGGGCACTGGGTTCAGGGTGTGTGAAGTGTGAAATATACATGGTTCGACTCCTCCATAGACTTAAGCACTTTAATCCGCTGGCTGCAGAGATATTTGTAAAGCTAAGATAAATTATTCAGAAAGGCCCCAAGAGGTTCAGAGGCAGAGTCATTTTTAGGCGTCTAACTAAGGTCCCATCCCTCGGGACTCGCGGAGATTTCTGGCATCTGCAGATATCTCCTAGCCAGTGAATTACTGAAAAACACTTTGATTGGTGTGATGAATACGTTTCATTAAAAGCACAGTACGCCCAAGGGCTGAGGGAAGCTGGACTCTCTCGAAAATACATAAACTATAAATACACAGTAGACCATCTGCAAAGAGCCGGAGTTAATCCACACCCATCGGTAAAGATGCATCAACGTAACTATCATCCTTAAACAAAAGAAGCCCATGATCAGGATGGCAAATGGCTCAATTCGTTTCAATCTCCTGCTTAAATGTCTGGATTTCCCAGTTAGGTTTGGGTAATTTTATACAGCATATACTCTTTCACAGTAACCCTAAAGGAGCTATTTAAATACCTCCTCCTTCCTATATAGATGTGCATGAGGCTTCAGACTCATACCCAACCATAGTTGGAGATAATGATTGCAGGCTTTGCACACTGGCACATTAAAAACCGCATTGCCCCCATCGGCCCTATAAACTGACGTCTCATTTCTGCACAGCTAAGCAATTCTACTTCCATAAGGACACAGCTGGCTTTATCCTCTCCGTTAGTCGTCCTGGAGTTTCAAAGAGCAAACTCAGCTATGCAGGGGCACTAAGAAGATGGTAGCAAAGTCACGGACATGACAGTTATGGGAGCCAGAGCCTCGGAGGCAGGCGAGACAAAGTGCGTTGTTGAAAGCATTCAAGACATTAGGACAGGTACCTTCTCTGGTTGCTTGAGGTAGGAAATGAAAAAAATAAACCCACAACACAACAAAAAGACAAGTGCATAACAAGGAAATAAATTAGTCAGCGGAATGAGGATGGTCTTCATTTGTGTGCTGTCAGGCAGGTAACTCAGGTAACCGCACGCAGAACGAAAATACAGCGGAATGCGAGACTGCAAAGATGCGAATCGCTCGCCCACAAGTTTTGAGGGCATCATGGTGTCCAGCACTCTCACATCCCACGTTTCAGTCCGATTCGCTTCCCTAGTAACCCTGTGGAAGCACCAGTTATATTTATAGAACAGCTGATACGTCGAAGGTTTCCTCGTCCCTCCTCGATTTGGGGTTCCCAAAAGTTCAGTAAGGGGTCCCAGCATTTTTCACAAGCGAATAAATAAATAAATAACCAATAAGACCGAGAGCAGCTACATGTAAAAATGTTTTTTGAAAAACAAATCAAGGTCCAAAAGTCTGCTACCTTTGAATTCTTCTTTTCAAACCAGCCAAAAGTCATGGATGAAATGTGTCTTGTGCCAGCATGAAATTATTGACTTCATCAGCTTTGGCTTAGACAGGGTGTCTCTCTGAATAACACTTACTGATCATCTGCAACCATGCTGCGAATGTGTACACAACTTTGACTCTCTTTTAAAGTAGAAGTCGTGATGAAAAATAGCACAGTATTGCAGATCGACATTGTCAGCAGGACTGAAACTTCACATTTGCGGAACTTTGACACTTCGTCTGCCTCCGCAAGTCTGGGGACTGGGACTTTCTTTCCTGAAGCCAGATTTCCCAGGAAGGTGCTTTATATCCGAGGCATCGACATGACGTCCTCCGACGGGGCCAGAAGAATAGTTAAATCTCTGTGCATCGTCCATATCTCCGCTAGTCAGATCGTCATCTCCTCTTGCCCACTTTTGCCAACCAAATCTTCACAGACATGTCACTGTAGAGAGAAGAGGGGATACAAGAGGGGGGACAAGGGAGGAGTGAACGGAGAAAAATAGAAAACTCGGGTACAGAGAACTACTCAACCATCTGCATCTTCAAATGCTTCAAGGAAACGCCCACACAAGGGCAGGCGGCTACACATCAACACCGTACTGATGCCCAAAGATGACAACAGAGCCCAAATTAAAAGCCACGAGAACTAAGATCCAAAAACCTAATCTGAAAATATCCATTCAAACTGCTAGATTTGGGCGCACTTTCCTCCTTTCTAGCACAACAAACTGTCCCAAAGTTTTCAAATATTGCCAAGAGGGAGACTTGATTAAAATGTGAGGTAAACAAAGCTGATGTGACACACTCCCTGAGCGGATTTTTCCAGTACCTCCCAAAAGTAAACTTAATCCTAATCCTTCGAAATGGTCAAGATAGATGGTGCTAAGAGCAGCAGTTAATCATATTATGTCTAGAGGCCATCCGATTATAACTGGGGTGTGGGAAGTAAAAAAAATAAAAAAAAAATTTTTTTTTTTTTAAATCACACTGACAAGATGCTGTCACCTTATTTGCTAAATCTACAGCCAGGCTGTAATTAAAAGGATTTTATATTGCAGTGTTTGTAAATTAAATTCACCGTTACTCTTAGACTTGGTGATACTTGGTTCTGGACTTGGTTCAGTGAGTGCAAAGCACCTTATTTCTTAGTGCATTGGGAAAGGTTTTGGACAGCCAGTGATCTGAGTGAAAGGAGGGGAAGGAGAAGCACAGGAGTAACATCTGACCGCAAAGGGGGGGGGGGGGGGGGGGGGGAGTAAGAAGCCGTACCGGAGGGCAACTGGGGCAGGCAGTGTTAGTGTAGTCTCATGGGAGGCTGGTGGCCCGGCCCTTGATAGCCAGAACCCGGCGGGGCAGGCAGGGGGTTAGCCCTGGGATGTAGCTCCACAGCTTTACCCGGCAGTCGCTGAGTGCGCCAGGAAGGCGGACCAGACGGTCAGGAGGAGGAGGAGGAGGAGAAAGAGGAGGAAGGAAAAGAAGGAGAGAGGGGTTCGAATCCAAGAAACATGTTAGTAAAAAGCTGGCAAGGGCGTGTGTTTAAAATAACACTAATAAAGCCTACCTAGCCAACGCATCTGCACGAGAACAACATGCCACATCCATGAGTAATCCAGAGGACCGGGTCTGAAGCAGGCCAGTAGCGACCTCGCCGTGCAGACGGCCCCCATCCATAACGTGTGCAAACAGCCCCTGAACCCGCTTACTGTACGACTCGCCACACACTGCCGTGGTTATTACAGTAATTTTGTTTGTTTCCTGCAGATACAACTCACTGTTATTCCTTTGGAGCATCACTGGCAACAAGGAACCTTGTCAAGCCTGGCAGAAATGACTGCAGTCTCCATGCTGGTCATTAAGCACTTTTTCGCCTCAACTACTGCTTCAAGCAATATATTCCAAAGGGTGAGTCACAGTCATTCCTGCCACCAGAAATGCTGGTACCTTCAAAGAAGTTCAACTGCATGCGCCGGAAAACAGCCATTTTGTCGTCTACAACCTCTCACCACCCACCTCCCCCCCCCGCTCCCTTGCATACCTGGAGGCTGTAAAGATCTGCTTGGAGTTGGTGCAGATGGCGTTGATAGGGCTGTCGTGACCTTTGATCTCCCCAATGGGGGTGAAGTTGTCCACATTCCAGACCTTCATCATGCCCCCCCTGCAGGCGCTGAGGAGCATGGGCCGACCAGGGACATAGGCCAGGGCACATACCCAGTCCTTGTGGGCATTGGGGATTTGCTGGAAGACACAGAGGAGTGCAGGGGGCAGTTCAGCTGAGGGCAACACAGGCTGCCATCAGAGCTTGCCTCCAAAGCTGCTGGAATCTGAGGCCCAAGCAATAAAAGATAATATGGAGCATGAGTCAACGATCGCCGCGGGGAGCCGGGACGGGAGGCAAAGCGGAGCCACGCTTAATCTGCATGCCTGGAGATCCTCTACAAGCACCCTGGGAAATAAAAACCAAGCCCCCCTGAAAGCCTGCGGTGCCCCCCACTTATCTTGTTGAAGCACTGCGACAGCTGTGAGGAAGGTGTTTGAGACGCACTTTCAGAACCCGATACGCTGCTCGAGCCACACTGACAAGTGTCAGCATGTGTTGAGGAAATGAGCTTGAACTGAATGAAATCAGCTTGTACTGCAACTAGTTAAAATTACTACTGCACCAGTGGCCTTCATTTTGGCTCAAGCAATGGGTTTACTGCATCTGGGTTATACAGTACTGCCCAGTATTGAGCATATCACTGAACTTCTGTCCTCCATTAGGACTCCAGCGAACAAAATGCCAGTTACTGTTATCTGGATACTGTTATCACATGTACTGCCAGTTAAAACCACCGGGCAGAGTCTTACTTTATTAGTTTCTGTACTCAGTGAGAGTAGATATTACATTTATTTAGTAATTGCTTTTGTCCAAAGCAATACGCAAGTTAGCATGCTAGACCAGTGTCATCATGTAGCGACTGGCTTCGGGAGACTTGCTTAAGGGTCCAATAGGAACACTGCTCAGCCAGCCGCAGAATTTGAACTGGTGACCTTCTGATCATGGTCACAGAGTCCGAACCCACAGAATCACACACCTTCCTGGTGTGGCGTACATTCGCTGTTCGAAGACATCAGAAAATTATGCAAGTGGAGCCACTATCATATTTACTGATATTTTATCCAATTTTCAGGTCAGACACTTTGGTTAAAAAAAACAGCTCCTGCCTCCAAAGGTGTCACAGCAGGAAGAGCTTCTAGCTTGGGATAGAGCTGAATTTCATCCAGCAGAATTGCTTCCATTCCCCTGGTAGCCAATCTGTGTAACCTCCCACATAAAGTACTCATATCCACTGGATAACATGCTATTTTCCTCTGGTATACTTAGGACACGACAGGACAAGCAGGTGCAGATGTTCCAGTCACACCAAATATGTCCTTCGTGTCCTCTGTGCTCTCAAAAGGCAAACGCGGCGACGGTCCGATCTGCACATTCACTGTTCCTGTTTCAACACATTTGACCTGACAACTGGAAAGGCACAGGTTAGAAGTCTGCAAGAACACCAGTGCAGACTTTTATGCCACCCCAGGAAGAGAGCATATTCATGCTTATTACAGATATGCTGTGACATCATGTTAGATCAGGTCTTTTGGTCCCCCCCCTCCCACCGGGAGCAGCAGAGCGAGCATCTTGGGGAAAAACTCCCTGCCTCAGAGACCTGGTCCACAATACCTCCACTAAGCCTCCAGCTGGGTTCAAGACTTCTTTAACGAAGCAGAAAATAAAAACCTGTCAGGGAAAGTGTCACCAACACACAGGCTCCGAGGAAGCCAATCACGACGTGCAAATCTGTCCCCAGTCAGGCCCCAGTGCCATGGAAAAACCTATCACTTGAAGCCAAGTAGAATTCAGCATTTCCGTGTTTTGGAACAGAATTAACTGAGAAATGTCAGACATCATCCGGGGGCGAGTTGAAACCTAGTATGATCTTGTTCTCTGTTCTCACTCTTGACCCAGCTGGGTGAGCAGTAAATAAAAATCAGCACGGAGAATGATATCCCATCAAGAGAAGAAGCGGAGCATAGTTGTGTTAGGAAATAGACAAACAGACAAAGGCACAAGCCGTTTAAATTAGAGGGAGCGTCCCATAGCACCCGCAAGGCTGCTGATACAGTTAGAGCTGAAAGCAACCATTTTGGTTTGGGAAGACGAACACACCATCCTCCTGGAAACAAGTTATAGTTTATCTTGTCTCATCTTTCAAGAAACTAAGAAATCTGATTTTGCACACAACTGAGTCAGGTAAGAAGATTAATTCATAAAAAGCAGCTGGTCAACACAAAAATGGAGAGGACAGCGTGTTTCTTGGAAAGTATGGTCCTTGGACTAATGGTCACCACCCTTGGAGAAGTTGCTAATCAGCGAGGACAGTGTGCTTGCTGGCAAGTCTACTTTAAGCCAAAGGCCATAACTGCACTACACTGCACTTTACACCATAATAATAATTTGCTGCTAATCTCACATTTTATTCTATTTGTACATATTTCTATTTTTATTCTTAATTTTCTTCATATTCTATATTTTTTATCTCTTTATTATTACAGTTTATATTTTATATCTTTACATTTTATTTCACTACATTTCATTCTTATCTTCTATTTTTATATTATATTTTATTCTTAATAGGCTGGGTACTGCAAATGCATTTCATGTATGACTGCGTATGTGACAAAATTTGAATTTGATTTGAACCCTTGATGTAGCAGTTGCTAAGCACAGATCAAATACCTGGATTAATTCCTGCTGCTCCAGATCCCACTTCTTAATCCCATTGTCTCGGGAGCCACTAAAGAGCACCTCCCCGTAGGTAGCGAGGCATTCGATGCCATCATAGTGCGGCGGCTCAAAGTTGTGAGATGGTCCAACGTTCCCCAGTGTGCCCTCTGCCACATGAAACACCTGAGTCCAACAGAAAGTACATGGGAAAAAGCCAGAGTCAGTCATCACACAGGCAGAGAGGGAGTCTATTCTGCAGAACTTCACACTCACATCCTCACCTTAACATAGTGGTCCTTTGACCCTGTGATGACCCGGTCCTTGCCGCCCACAGACTGGCCCGCTGTCAGGCACATCACCGGTCCAATGTGACCTGTCAGTTTACCTGCTGCCTGCATTCTGGATGCGACAGGCCATAGGTTACTCCAAAAGAACAGTACAGACAATACAGGTGGAGAGCAATGAGGAAGACGAGAGATCTGGAAAGCAAAGAATCACCTGTTCAAGTCCCAAGTCCGCACTGTGTTTCCAGCAGCGGCGTACAGAACCGACCCAGCTGGGTTAAGAGCTATCTGGTTGATCTGGTACTCGCCCTGGGCTGTGGTGATGGTACGAGTGGTGGTACCAACACAGGCATCCCCAGAGACAACCTGGCCAGATGACCTTTGGGGATAAGGCCAAAATGGAGGTTAGGGTCTGCGGCAGAGCAGGAGAGAGTACACTCAAAGCCTGTCAGCTCCATCCCCAAATTCAGTATAAAATGTACTGTAAATGACAGACTCTTCTCCTACATCAGTGGTTCTCAAACTCGGTCCTCAGGCCCCACTGCCCTGCTTGTGTTCCAGCTATCCCTGCCCTACACACTGCTGATTACCTGGATCAGGTGTGTTCAGTCAATCTGAAGCTGAAAGACAGCTGGGACTTGTGTGCGGGGCAGGGATAGCAGGAAAACAGGCAGGGCAGTGGGTCCCGAGGACCCAGTTTGACAACCACTGTCCTGCATACGGTCCCTGTTCTTTGTACAAGGCTAGAGACACATGCGAATCATGCCTTCCAGTTTGTTGGGCCAACATGGTGAAACAACCTTCCTCCTGCTTTCTGGGCTAATGATACTATTGACAGTTTCAAAAAACAGCTGAAGACATATTTGTTTAGTCTAGCCTATGGGTAACCATGTGCTCTTTCTGTTTTTCTTTTCACTGTATACTGTCCATTGGAGTGTTAATCTTCTAGGTTTTAATCTTCAGTTTGCAGTGTTTGTTTTCATGTTTGCCTATTATACACAGTGCTTTGTGCCTCTGTCTGTGAAAGTCACTTTATGAATAAGTTTTTACTTTTCTTTACAGTGCTATGAAAAACATTTTCCCAATTTCTGATTTTGCTATTATTGTATATTTTTGACATTGAATGCTCCAGGAAGATGTAATATTTAAGGAAACCAGAGTGAACAAATATTTACTTTGATTCATTGAATAAAAGTTGTCAAACACCCATTGGCAATAACTGGCTGCACCGTCTTTATCTGACATAGCTGCAACCAAACACCATCTACAATTCATTATTAGTCTTTTACATGAAGGAATTTTTGTTCCTTCCTCCACGTCGAACTGCTTAAAATCAGCAACGTTTGTGTGTTTCCCGAACCACATCTTAGCGGAATTTTTTTTCTAACCATTGTGATGTAGGCTTGCTTGTCTTGCACCATTGTCTTGCACTTAATCCAACTGTTTTCTCGCTGATAGACAACCTTCTTCTTCACAATTCTCTGGCAGTAGATGCCGAAGACTGTTCCTTCAACGGAGGCAAGCTACTCAGGTCCTGAGGCAGCAAGACATCCTCAAACCATCATCACTAAGTTTGATTGCTGCTATAAAGATCGTTCCGAGTGACACCGTTTGCTTTTCACCAGGCATAAGTAGCAGCATGTCAAAAAGTTTCATTTTGACTCATTTGTCCCTAGAACATTCTATGGATCATCTGGGTGCTTCTCGGCCAACTTGAGATGTTGCATGTTCTTCTTAGTGGCATGTTGTCCTTGCTACCCTCCCTTGAATCTCATTTACGTCCCATCTCTTTCAGCTTGTGGAGCCATAAACATTCACCTAAGCCGAAGCATGAGAAGACTGCACCTCTCTGGATGTTGTTTTGTAAGTCTCTGCAGCTTTCACAGTGCACCCTTAGAGAAATTCGGACACGCTGGGCACTCTGGGGAAGATTCACTGCCGTCCTACACATTTACGGCTCTCGGTGTGGCTCAATGTGGCCCCAGAGCTTGGAAATGGCATTTTAACCCTTTCCAGTCTGATAGCTCTGAAGAAGCATTTTCAGAATTCTAGAGAAACTGCCTTTGATCATGCCTTAACCTGCTTCTTCCAGCTTTGTACTAGTATCTTCACTCTTGTGGCAGGAGGGAAAATAATTATGTGAAATGGACAAAGATCATGGCTGTCTAAGGAAGCCTAGTTGGCTCCAATCAGCTGACTCTACCCCTTTCACTGATTCGCTGATTTATCTAATTACTTTTTTTCCCCACACGGCTGTTGGATAACAGGATAATGGCCCTCATCAAATAGACGAAATAACTAAAAACCATGTGCTACCTGAGTCAGGTTCCCTTCAATAATATATTTTATCCGAAGATCTAAAAGAATTCAGTGTTAGAAAAATCACAATAAGAGTGGCAGTTTTTCTTGATGCCGTACTAACTGCCGATTGTTCATCGCATCGGCGGACTTCCGAAGGCGAGCCAGTAAGCGGCCATTGGGGAGTGCACTCACGTGAACGTGCGCACGCATCGGGCAGAGTCGCGGATGTCCCACACTTTGATGTAGGAGGTGGAGACGGTGAACACCAGGCATGTGCTGCTGCAGTACTTCACAGACACCACGTTGTTGGGGTGGCCCTTCAGCGTGACAATCTCCTGGCCAGTCACCAAGTTCCACATCTTACAAGTTCGATCTGCAAAGGGAACCAAGTGGATAAACTCACATAAACAAACAAATAACAGCTGCGAGAACAGTAAGTCTATAAAGGCTATATAACCTGCGGCATATTGTATACTGTATATACTGTATTATGCATTGTATAGCATATAGCATATTGCATAGTCTGGCTCTTTGTATATCATACATCCCCTTATGATAATGTAGTGTAGTGTCCTGGTATTTGTCAACTATCTTCTTTGTAACCAATTCGCCACAGCAAATTCCTCAGACACATAGTGACCCTGGCAAAAAAATAAAATAAAAATCTGACTGTGATTTGGCTTGTGCATTGGCTTGTCAATTCACTATCCTGAATGCCAGCAGAATGATCTGTATGCTAAAGTGGCCTGTTTTGGGCCTATTTCTTTGCATATACAAAAGGTTTTGGGTGTTTGTATATATATATATATATATATATATATATATATATATATACACACACATACACACACACACACACACACACACACACACACATACACACACACGCAGATTTTAATTCCAGTCAAGCCTTGACTGTCCCTACATATATATTAATAGTGGTACTGGTGCTAATTGTGAAAATCTTCCTGTGCACAATTAAGCGCAAATACCTTTGGATCCAGTGAAGAGCAGCTCATCGGTGGCATCCAGGCACAGCACAGGTTTGGAGTGTCCCTCAGCCACCGACACACACTGCAGGGGTGCTGTCCTGCCACCCTTCACACCCCCCATGGGGCTGATCACCCCCCTGTCAGGAACACACATACTCATTGAATCCTCCAATCAAAGTAAGTGGAACCACCACAGAGATCCTTATTAGGCCTGAGAATAATGTGAGACAGTGATACATCCGAGATCACATATCCTGCAAAGACTATCACAAAGATTCTCTAAATGTTCCACTGCTGTATCATAGTCCAGCCAGCTTTCCAAGCCTTAGTTGATAATCATGTAATGGTTATGTTATTAGAATGGCTCATCCTATTATCTGCACTGAACATCACACCTTTGTCTCTAACTTCGAATTAGGGTCCATAAGTGTGCCTGGCTAAAAAATACCACAAATCACTGAGTAATTATAATCGGATTTACGGTCGACAAACCTGACAGGTCATTCCAGCGGAGGGGAACTAGCCGAATAAATGCAGCAAGTCGGAGTCGTAGGGCTCGCGAAGGGTCTACTGGACCGTGCAGCTTAACTGGGGCGGCAGCCTGGCTATTTGAAGTGGTTTCAATTCTTGAATTAATTTGATAAAGGCGGGGTAACGTTTTTATACGGGAGAACCTGTGTTAATGCGAGCCAAACGTCAACAAGTTCAGGCCCTCAGTTTGCAGTAATCCCAAATACGAAGTGAACCCTAGTGCTGTAATTTGCTGTGACCACGATAAAATTACGGCTATAAAACGATCACGCCCGCGCAGCGTGGTTACGCCTGGCCAGCTGCGGTCATTACTGTCAAAATAAAACCAAACCCAGATCTTTAAGAACGACGCTTATTTATTTTCCTGGCAAACATTCTAAAGAACAGAGTAATAAAAAGTCTCGGCACGAATGACTGATGTTTGTGCGCACGCACGCGCGCAGGCCCCGAGCGTTCCGCGACGCCGATACAACGGAGCTCAAACGATCGCACAGAACAGGCGTATCATCAGTTAAACCCGGAGAGCCTCCCGCACCTCCATCTCCCCGGGAAGATCTCCACCCTAGAACAGGGTAACTGATTACACGTTTAAAGAGCACGCCATAAAACGCCACCCTCAACATACGACTGCAGCGAGGTCAGCGATTCCTTTGAGAGACCATCCTGACGGAAAAAGCATCAAAAAAGCAGACGTTTAACCTACTGCCTTCTCATCATGGGAAATGCTACTGAATGCGCAGACTTGTTTCTGATGTATTCTGGAATAGCTCAGAGTTGGCACATGAGCGGGGGAGACGATGACTGGGCTAGTTAGTCTCCATACCCCAAAGTCATAAAACAATAAACTTGCATACTGTATGCAGGCGTTTGTTCACCTCTTTCAGTCCTGTTTCTATTCCCTAGGTTTTAAAAGGAAAATGAACAAGTCTGTTTTTAGTTTATGCACAGTGGTTACATAGTGCCCTCTGGTGGTGAAGCAGGAAAGGACGCTTTGTCAGAATGACCCACCGGGAATAGCCTACTTTCAGGCAGGTGGAGATGCTATTACCGTTTTATTTAACATTACCCTGGTTTAGTTGTTGGTCTGTGATTTTTTTCCCCCGCTAAACCCACATCCATTACCATTTGCCCCAGGAAGTTCCTTCAAACTGCCTTTAAAAATCCTCTACAACTTAGCAAGAAAAAAAAGCGTTTTTTCCTCATCCTCCATCAGAAATAACGTGGTGGTCCCCGAGCAGTCAGCCTCGCGGGTAGAGAAGGAACCAGCAGAGCAAGACAAAAGCAGAACTGGCAAAAATTGGTCTCTGTGGGCCAAAGAGGTCCTAATAGGCCAGCAGCAGCAAGATCCAGCGTAGCCAGCCAGCAGACCACAGAGGAGCAGAGGTAATGCCCAGGAAGAGGGGGCAGGTAGCTACACGTAAATCGATACAGGACACCTTAGAAGAGAGGAATTCTGGTAGGAGTGGCTAACAGACAGAATGGAATAGTCCATTCCTCAGGACAGGGGACTACATGATGTCTGCATGACTTTAAGGTAGTCACTGATATCACAAAATCTCCCCCTGAGCTGTGGCCCAGTGCTCCTGCCCAGCTCCTTTAATTAAGTTCCATTTCAAGTAGCCAAGAGTACATCTCTTGCAGCCGACTGAAATAGAAATGGAATTCGAGGATTCGCTGGAATAGTTTCCAGCAGAAACAGCACGGCTGAGAGACCTCTTAGAAGAAGTTTTAATGAGATCTGGTGTTCCACATATCAGCGAGCAGAGACGCCAGGTTGGATCTCCACGCATTTAATGCAAACTTCTTGGGTTCATCGCAGGGGCTGGACACATTTTTTTCCCCCTGAGTTGTGCGCCTCCCCAAAGCAGGAGCATTACCCAGAATTCCACAAAATCCGTACAGGAAGGCCCACTTACCCACAGGAGAACGTGCTAGTGCAAAATGGGGAAACAGCGCCTGCACGTGGTGACACCCCTCCTGCAGTTCACGGCACCCCCACAGTCAGCCTGCCGACATGTACTCTCACAAAGCACGCCCCACCCTCGAACTGAAACCCAAGTGCAAAAAGAAGCGGCATGCATATTTGCCAGAGCCCAAAAATGGAGAGAAAATAAAGCCATAGAGACAGCGACAGCCATGGAACTGCAGGATCTGAACCCCAACTCACAAAGAAATAGCAGAAGACTACGTGTCATGCAGCATTTTAACCAAAAGCAAGGTGCGTGGTGGCCCCGCCCACCCGCAGAGGCACATGGGGGCCCGTGCGGACACACACGGCGCCGCCAGATTCACACCCTGTCCCCCCAGCGGCCAGGATTGAAGAAAACCCTTGGTCTCATTTTGATGCGGGTGGGGGGAGAGTGGGGCAAATGTGGCAGCTTTTAGTGCTTCAAAGAAAATGGGTAGGAGTGGGATGGGGGGGGACTCATATGAATGAATCACCTGAAAGTCACATGACAAGCCTGGGGTGGGGCTGTAGATAGCTTCAGCTACACCACGGCTGAAGCTGACAGAAGATTAGCAGCGTGTAGCTGTAACCCTGACTGTGGTGTTGTGTTTGGTGCCTGCTAATTGGTAATATTTCATGGGAATTCCTATGCAAAAGAAGCACAGAGACACTACAGCAGTATCAGTGTAACTTCCATGGTGAACAGGGCTGGGTACTAACTCTGAGTTGCCAAGCCAGGGAGTGCGTGGTACCGCAAACAGCTGATAATATTCCCAGAATTGTCTGCTAAATTATAAGTATTGCAGTCGAAATCAGAATAAAATCTGGATTTTATCTTCTGTTCTAGATTTTATCTTCTTATAGTAGAATGAAAGGCATAGTATGATCCGGGTCTGTGACATTTATGCGACTTAATCCATAGCCATCTAGTGGTGACCAGGAGTTATTACACTTGTTTGTGTGTTTTGTGTGTCACCGATGTCATCTTAAAGGCTTTCAAGGTTCATTCTGTCTGAGGAACACAGCACACACAGAAGAAAGATGGGGTGAGGGTAAACACACAGGTTAAACATGCATACATAGAAGCCCCACCCCCATGAGGGCGGGGCCTGAGGCTGACCAACCAGGCGAGAGAATGACAGAGACTGAGAGATCTCTACCTGAGCACCTCCGAGAGAGAGGAGTCGCTGTCATCCGACCTAAAGACAGAACAGCAGCAGGGTTAGGGGGGCGGGAGGGAACGGGGGGGGGGGGGGGGGGGGGTACTTGAAGAGATGGGTGGGCAAGGGTAAGGAAAATGGCAGTCTCGATTGCAGGCAGCAGACGAGGAAGGTAGACCAGGTTAGCAGGAAAGAGGATGCCAAGTTTAGAAAGATAAGACTGAACATTACAGGAGCTTCTGTATAACTATCCTGCCCCGCAGGTGATGACCGACCAATCAATACATTTCATAGGTATGAAACTGAAATGGCTTTTGAATCTAACCCAACATTATTCCAAACTGGTAAAACATGAGACGATTATTCCTCTGCTAACAATATGCATTCGGTCCCACAATTCCACCTGCGAAATGACTCTGATGCAATAGCAGTAATCGCTTAAACTGGGTCAGTGTAAAGTTGTGCTTGAAACACCACGTTAAGGGAATACTAAAATGAACCAGAAGCCACTTGGTTAACTCTGCTCTGTGATTAATGCTGGGAGAACTAGGGCCCTGAAGTGTCTCTTTTATAGGTTTGGGATCCAGGCTGATATGATTGGCCATCGATACATTGCCACGTCTTCTATACCTAACTTCCTTCTGTGACCGCACTCGTCACGTATTACAAGCGAGCTGATAGGCTGGGGCCTATGGGAGAGTCAGGTACGAGGCCGTTCCCAGCAAGAGGACGCGCTCTGCTTCCTGCTCGGGGGCTCTCTGGCTGGGGTGGAAATGGAAGACCCAGGTTTCCGGAGCTCCCAAGCCCTGCTCCGCACCAGCGCTTATCACTTCGTGCTCTAATATCCCTTGACAAAGTTTTTTGTGCTGATTGAAGCTGGAAAACTTCATACTGGGCTCTTCACCCCAGTACAGCACCATCAAAGGAAAGGCTAAGTAACAAACAGGGTGGCACATTAGCCTCCTGGCAGTTCTGAGTGAAAGAGCAAAAAAAATCACAACAGGGGGGGCAAACAGGCAGCCCTCCCTACTGGCAATAAAAGGTAATTGGGGTGGTAAGTCATTCAGACCACAAACACCAGCGCCTGCTGTTTTGTGGGTAATTCTCTATTGGGTGATCAAGAACATAAGCAGACAGCTTTTGTCTGTGCTCTTCTTATGACTGCAGTGGCAGTTACTGCGGTGAGACCTACGGTATCTACCGTGTGATAGAGAGCCTGGCTTCAGGTCCATCCCGAGGTGTCGATATTAAGCCTCACAAAAAATTCTAATACAACAAAGAGCGACGTGAACATTTATACACACACATGTTAGCGTTTCTTAATGGCCTCACTGACTCACATTAAAGTAGCTACTTATTCCCAAAATCCCAGGAGCAGATGTCTGACAGTATAGGCTTTATTGTGCGGATATCAGGTCTAAAACCCTGATGTAAGGCATTTTAAATCTGTCATAGTCTATGGAGGATCATCTGGGACCGTTGATTGGTTTTCTTAAATTGTGATAGTTCCCAAACCCCCAAAACCCTTAATCCAAGTGTTATATATGTAATTAAAACACGGAGTGATCTCTCATTGAATAAGCCTGCTGACACCCATTAGCAAAATTACAAACATCACGCTTCTACGTAACAACCCTCTGGTCACATGGGGCATCAGATTTAGCTGATGCAAGTGAGAGGTCACTACGCAAGAGTCTGAACTAATAACGATGAACGAAGCACTTAGGAAACACAACAAAAGCGACCCAGTTGAGTACATAGAAGAGCATGAACCGATTGTAAAACTTTGACATGCTTTTCTGGTGAAATAATGAGAAATGATTGGGTGGAAATCTTGAAAAACAAATGTTCGAAAGAAAATAAGACAGTGAACCTTCAAGGAGAAGTATCTGCTTAAAATGTAAGAGATTAAAGAATATCTGTGTACATGCAACCAGCAAGAGACCACTAAAGTAATTAAAACCACAAATGGTTTTCTCCACAGATATCAGTACAAAAAGCAAGCTCACTGTGTGATTTGTTCAGCAAAGAGCAACAGCATCCCCTGCTGACAGGGATAAAACACTGCAGTGATGTTTACACAGGCCCCACGGGTGTCGGCTTACTTGTCCAGCGCCGAGCCTTGACTTTGGTTGCTGGTCAGGCGGGAGAAAACATTGCGGTCATTCCGAGGGCGAAGTGGCGGGGAGGATGGTGGGGTGTAGCCTGTTTCCGGGGGCCTGAGGACAAAAGGAGGCGTGGAGATTACCTGCTCGGCCAATCAGATTTTCCGTCTGTTGAGTGACAGTTCTCCCCACACACTGGGGCTACCTGTATGGCTGCCCCCGGTCATATGACTTCCTGCGCATCAGCGGAGACGTATCCGGGCCCCGGGACTGCCTGGGACTGCAAAAGGGGCAGACAAGTCTCACTGTACGGGTTAAAACGGGTGATCTGTGGACTTACTTAGACGGGATCATGTAAGATGCAGTGTTACACATAGTGACTAAACTTAGTGCGGAAGTTTCCAGGTCCCAAAATGCTGTGGGTTCGGAAGAGGGGATAGATAACTTCCGAAAAAAAAGGACGACATACTTTCCAGCCACACCTTTTCGACCTCTGACGCCGATCACATCAGGAAAAATGGAAAAGGCTAAACTTATTGACTCTGACGCTCCCCATCCCCAAACGTTCAACAAGCATGCCAACCACTGAGAAGTTTTTGTACTTCGCATGCAGGTCATTAAAATCCAGGACGCCCTGCCTTAATGGACTGACAAAGTGTAGGCCCTGCCATTGGCTTACAAACAGCAATGTAAATATGGACGCCCCCATGCTAACTCACAATGTATGTCCGCGGACAGGCAGGCTGATGGTGCGAGAGACCCTGTCCCGGTAGTAGGAGTCCCTCGGCGAGAAGGCAAGGCCGTTCTCCTGGATCTCCGTTAGGGAAGCCAGCGACTTGGTGATGTTCTTGCTGCCCACGTCCAGCATGGGTCCCAGATGTTCTGCAGACACGGCCTTAAGCTGCGCAGACAGCCGGGGCTCGGTCTGCAAAGGGCGGGGCGCGAGATCAGGCACCGGACGGAAGCTTCCGGACACAGTGCGGACTTACCGACTATAGCATGCACACTATTAGATATTACAGTTATTTCGCCGAATGAAGCCCACTCTCCAAAATAAACAGCCCCTGCCTGTGGCTGATAGCATATTACATCACGCTGGGCAGAACCAGGAACACCAACGTTGACGAGGGTTCTCTGCGTTCTGGATGGACATAGAAGGGACCTTGCCCCTTACCTTGAGCTTGAAGTCATCCTGGCTGGTCGACACCTTCATGTGGAACGAGTGGGAGAAACTGCGGGACAAAAAAAAGTCAGAAGGGATGACGGATTTCCGGCTTTCCCTGCCGGCGCTGGGCCGTCCGGTTTGGTCGTGCGGGAAGCGGAGGCTCACCTGCCCTCGGACGCCTGACTGAACTCCGAGGCCTCCTCGTCAGTGCTGGCGTAGCCGTTCTCTGCGGGGACACGGTTATCGGGCGTATTCACCATGAATCCTGCAGATACTCAACAGGGCGGGCAGACCTCCCGTTCAAAACATATGGGTAAATATTTAAATAAGAATGGTAGGGGGAAGGGGGCGTAGTACAGCACGGTAGGTCTCTGTGTCTGTGATCAGAAAGTCACCGGTTCATATTCCATAGTTGGTAGAAAAGCCCTTAACTCCACCTCCCCACCCCACCACAAACAAACATCCCAGGGGTGCTGGATAAATTGCTGAGCCTGCATGCAGACACCAGGCTTTGTCCTCACCTGTGTGTGCGTGTCAAAGGAGAGCATGATGGGATATGTGCTTGTGCAAGCAGCAAAATCATTTCATTTCAGTGGTAAAGCCACCTGATTTAGGAAACTTTCTTCACTCAGGTGGCACCGTTCTGCTCTGTGGTCTCCAGGGCTGAAAACGTAGCATCTTGGGACCCTTTGTATACAGGCTTCTGGTCCTGATTAGCTAATTACCTGATTAAATTCTAAGCGTGATTTAATCATAGATTTTTGTGGGCTTGTACGAGTAAACAGTTGAAAAAGTAATGTTAATGTAATTAAACAGTACAAATTCTGATTAATCATTAAATAGATTACTTTCAGAGTTAACTGTTGAATAATTAAATAACTGAATGGCTGACATACTAATTAGACTGAATAAATTTGTTCCATGGAGCTATGGAGGTACGGTAACGCATATGACTCTTAGTCACAGAATCGCCTGCACCATCCCGATCACGATGTCATAAGGTTCATCAGCTATGATGTCATTAGTGATGAAAGGCAGCACTTGCACTGACTGGATCCAGTATAATGATCAGTGCCGATCAGTCATGGTCTTGGTTCACACATGGCAATCCAAGGTTAACTCTCTTCATAAAAGGCTGCAGAAAACTCCGGTACCACTAGTATTCATTGATCTAAAGGCCGATTCATACTTTACTTTTCCATGCGCCCTTTCAGTCACGTCACAGAGGTGACGTGAATTTTGTGATCAGTGGTTAGCACTGTTGCCTCACACCTCTGGGGCCCGGGTTCGAGTCTCCGCCTGGGTCACATGTGTGCGGAGTTTGCATGTTCTCCCCATGTCGTCGTGGGGTTTCCTCCGGGTACTCCGGTTTCCCCCCACAGTCCAAAAACATGCTGAGGCTAATTGGACTTGCTAAATTGCCCATAGGAGTTCATGCGTGAGTGAATGGTGTGTGAGTGTGCCCTGCGATGGGCTGGCCCCCCATCCTGGGTTGTTCCCTGCCTTGTGCCCATTGCTTCCGGGATAGGCTCCGGACCCCCCGCGATCCAGTAGGATAAGCGGTTTGGAAAATGGATGGATGGATGGATGGGTTTGCAACGGATTGCTGTGGACGGCGTGTGTGTAGCAATCATGGGGGATCCTGGGAGTTCATGGGCATCAACTACGCATGTGCAAGATAATTGATTAGCAAGGGCACCAAGAGGTGGCTGCACCAATTTTCACAGAGCAGAGGTCAACCACGAGAGTGTGGAGGATAGTTGTGGTATTTATGGTGAGCAGTTGCGTCAAGAGATGCAGAGACCTGACAGCTGAGACACTGCAAACTAGTGACGCTCACCCCTGGCATCGTACCGCAACCAATGCGCATAACCTGTCTCAGGTCATGGATTAGAAGGTAATCATGGGCAGAGACAAATAACACCTCTGACCATGTAGAGTGATTATTCAAAGACCAGAAGTACAGGAAGGTCACCTAGGATCATGGGACCAGGTCAGGGGCCATTAAGTAACGTGAGGAGTGTCTGGGGATGGACAGAAGGTGAGAAAATGCTGAGAAATATGGCACCTACCTTGCTGAACGTTCTGAATGAGGGCTTGCAGTTCCGGGATGCACTCAGCTTTTTCCCTCAGGGCATCCAAGATCACGTGGTTGTGGGCCGAACCCATCATGTCCGTCTGCCGCAGCTGGCCCTCTAGAAGGCGGATCTGTGCCTCCTTCTGAGCCACCTGCAGTCCCTGTAAGTGCCACAAGGTGGAAGCCTTTGCTACGTCATATCCAGTCCATAGCATTTACCAATATCCTCAACCTGCTCAGAGGCCCCTTATGCCATCCATATCTGGTGGGCTGCTGTAAATCAGCCCCTCCACGAGCCACTAACCGTTTGACTCGGCAGCAGATGAGTTAGCTGTAATGAAGAACTGAAGCTAATCTGCGTCCATTCGGACTCACCTTCTCGATAGAGGCTTTCAGGAAGTAGTCCAGCAGGTGGCGAGCTTCAGCCAAGGAGCAGGAGCTGATGACCACGGAGGTGTCCACTGAGTCCAGCTCGTCCTGCATACCGCAACCAGGCACGTGTCAGACCCTGAGCCCTCCCCAACAAGCAAACAACCTCACCACGCTAGCCCAGTCACTTCCTTTTGGCAAAACTTCCACTTACAGTGCAGAACTTCCCTTTTCTACTGCATGAATAATTTCACTAAGTACTGCAATGCAGAGAGAAAGTCATCAATACTATTTAAGCATATTGATGTGCTGTCCAGTTCTGCATATTGACCTACACCATTTTTGGAAATATGGACATGGGTTACATAGCTGGGGCAGTTCCCTCAGTGCAGTGCCCCCCACATACAGCGACTTCCTGTCTAATGCATTGTCACACTCAAAGCCTTTGTCAGCAGCCGTCAGCATCATGCTGGTTCTCATGTGTGACCAGCAGGTTGCGTGTTCCAGTCCCAGTCCTGCTTTGTTAGCCTGACATCAATGTTTAAAAAAAAAAACACCTATCTGAAAGGATAAAGGCGTCCCGCGTTCCAGAAAGGAAGCTTTGCTAATATCGGCCTTGAATATGTGTCCATTATGCAACTGGAATGTAAGAGTAGCGACAAATTATCAAAGGTTGAAGGTTATCTGATACGTGGCTCGTGAGCATGTGAGGTGCCTGGTCACCATGTGCCCTTGCCTTGGTCTCCTCGATCTGTACGATGGTGGCCTGGCAATCAGACAGGCTGTCGTTGATGTAGTCAATGTTGGCGTTGAACACCTCGATTTCCTCGTTCATTTCCTGCAGGAGGCGCGCCCCCTCCTCCGGAGACTCCGCCAGCAGCTTCTCCCGCCGACGCAGGAGCGCCTCCTGCTGCACTGACAGTTCCTCGCGTTTCTGCAGAGGGAGGAAGAGAATTTTTGCATGGCGATAATACATGGCATGCTTAAGAATCGGGGGGGCAAGCAGTTAAGGCATAAAGTCCCATTAAATCTCTGGAGGAGTCCTTCTCTTGAACCCTTGAGAAAGACTCCTTGGCTAAACTGCTTCAAGTAAAACAGCAATTTCAGGCTCTAAATTTTCAATTAACTACAGATTATCACCCGAGATTCCAAGCAGGTTGGTAAAAGCAACTAGCAAACAATAAAGCAACAATGAAAAATGAAAACTAAATCAACCTGAAAATGCAAAATCACTAGAGTTGGGCACCACAACCTGATACCAAAAATATCAGAGGGGATTTTCAGATGCAATGTGTTTATAAACACAATGGATCTCTAATAGCAACCAGTGCAGTTATATGGCTATGCTGTTCTGCCTTTCCACCCAGCTGCCACCAGAGGGCGCACCTTAATGAGCCGGTCCATATCTGCCTCCACGTTGGAAATGGTCATCCTCTGCATGACGATGTCCATCACCCTCCGCTCCAGGGCCTGCCACTTCTGCCGAGCTGCCTTGGACAATCCGCTGCCGACCACCTTCCTGGGAAACTTCTTCCTGCTGCTGCATGGATGTCAGTGCAGTCAGTTGTCTTTCCATTTGACTACAGGTTTTTCCCCAAGAGACGCAGCATCACCTGACCTTCAGTGTCTAACACTGGAGCAGGTCTGGCACAAGGCCAGACTAACACCTATGTTCATCCAGAAGCGCTGACCCTTCTTCTACACCCTTACCCTCAATTGCTTCAGTGAAAGTTTTCAGCAATGTAAAGGGGAAAATAATATTTTCGTGGTACCCAGCAGAGCCCAGATGGAGAGACACAAGCGTGGCACAAACCTGATGGTACGGGCTCCGCTGAGGGGGCCGTCGCCTTCAGCCAAGTCCCCGTTGAGCTTGGTGTTCCACTGGCGCACAATGCTGGAGACGGAGCGGCTCGACTCCTGTTCGGAGGAGGCGGTACTGCCGGAGGGCTCAGCACCCGAGTCCAGAGGATGCAGGCGGCGCCCAACACGCCCAGCTACACGCTCTGACATGGGTTTGGCCAACCGGCGCAGCGCTGTCACCTCCTGGGTCTTCCTCCGAAGCACCAGCTCCTGCTGCCGCTTCTGGGACTCCAGGGCCCGGATCTGGTACTACATCACGCAGAGAAATGGGGGGAAAAAAATCACCCCCAAAAGACATCAGGGAAGCGGAATCTGTAAACCAAGCACATTCCCTAAACCACTGTATCTTAACCTGGTCCTCAGGGACCCCCAGACAGTTCACATTTTAGCTCCCCCCCCCAGCTCCCTGCCTGTCATGGGGTCCCCAAGCACTGGTTTTGAAAAACACTGCTCTTATCCCCATGGCGTTGCTTTCCTGGAAGCCTCAAGCTCACCTCTTGCCGCCTCTGTTCTTTCTTGAGCTGTGCAATCTCACGGTTTCGCTTAGCTTCAATCATCCTCTGCCTCTGCTGCTCTTCCTTCATCTGTTTCATTAGCGCCACCTGTGGTGGGAAGACCACTCAGCAACCTGCTAAGAAGTTCTCCAAGATAAACCACACAGTTCCGGAATAATATCCATCCACCAGCCAAATTGTGCGACACTTCCTACGTGCGACAGTCACCTTTGCCTTCTTCATCTCGGCCACCTCGCCCTGCAGCTTCTTCAGCTCGCGCTCGTAACGGCTCTGGTTCTTCAGCAGACGGGCGTGCTCCTTCTGGGCCGCCTGCAGCTTCAGCAGGTCTCTGTTCATCTCCTTCAGCCGTTTCTCATAGTCCGCCTTGATCTTGTTGGCCTTCTCTTCCGTGTAGTTCTCCATGGACACTACAGAGACAGGATAAGCTCTACATAACCAAGACCGCAGCTGCGGGGTCTCCTCCATCTACGTATTGAAATCCCTGGTTAGAGCTAATTTGGTTATAACCTCAAATGGACAGTATTAAATCGGTGTAATGTAATGTGATCTCTGCCCAGTCAATATCACGGTCTCCAGAGACTTGGGAAGCCCCACTGGAGGAAAAGGATGCAAATTAACTGAGAAAGACAATACCGTCTTACTAGCTTTCACACTCATAGTTCAATTATCAACAGTACACAGTGCCTCTAGGTAAACAGTGAGTTTATACCCATTTAATGCAAATAAACCGCTACCGGCACCATCCAAATGAATACTTATTTGATTTCATGGCTAAGCAAATGTCTTCATCTACTGCATCTTCTGTCTATGGTAGATTATGCAGAAGAAAAACTTTGCATTAGCTACATGTGTATAATATTTGGGTTTCATTATACACACACACAATGTATTTGGAGTTGAGGCTGATTGGTGATAAGGGTTAGACTCCAGCAATGAACCGCTGATCAAGGTGAGCAGCAGGACTCACTGAGGTTGTGCAGCACGCGGTCCCTCTCCAGCTGAGTGTCACGGATCTTGTTCTGCAGCAGGATCAGCTTCTCCTCGTACTGCAGCTTCAGCATCAGCAGCCGCCGTTGGCTGTTCTCCAGCTCATCGATCAGCTTCTGCTTAATCTCTATCTCACACATCAGGTCCGCCAGGTCCGCTTGGAAGTCTGCTGGAATTCAAAGAGGATGAAGGACCCAAGACAGCGGAGGTCACATTGTGTATTTCTGCCTAAAAGTTTGCTCAAAAAACGAATAGCTGAACGGAAAAATTACAATTACTAATACAGCTACTTGTGCGACAGATATTGACATCTGTGAGGCACAAACATGACTAATGGTCTTAAGTAACATTTATGTGAAACAGGTTCCGCAGTAATTCTTTTCATTGAAGATTCAGTTATCACACCCAATCAGGCTCACATCTGCTCTCTTAATCTCTAACCTTTCTCATCCGAGTCAGAATCAGAGTCAACCAGGCTCTCATCGCTCTCGAACTCCTCCTCCTCTCGACCACCCTCTTCCTCCCCCTCTTCTTCCTCTTCATCTTCATCGCAGCCACTCTCTTCCTGGTCTTCCTCCTGAAGGAAGACAAATGCAAACAAACATGTCAAGCTCAACAACAGATGACAAATTTAATTTATGATAACTCCCAGGACTGATGGCCAACTCAACTGTTGGCTTCCATGAGACACGTATCCAATACGCAGAAGGTGAACCTAGGTCACCCTACCTCAGCATCATTGCCATCCGAGTCAGCCTCTCTGTGCTCTCGAAGTTCTACCCTCTCCCCGTTCTCCATGGTCTCTCCATTTTGGATCTTGGCTCTTTTCTTCAGTCCCTTCTCCTTCCCAGGACTGAAATGAATGGGTGCATTAACTGCCATTTACACAAGAATATCTGGCTCTCCTTCTGGGATATGCACACATACACAGGTGAGAATGCAACCTGGACCCCGAGCACAGGGTCAGCCATTTATCCAGTGCACTTAGAGCATTTTTATATATGGGTATCAAATGCTTGGTCAAGGGCCCAAAGGAGCTGTGATTATTTTTCTGAGGACACACCCCACCCCCCAAACTACTTGTTCAATCAGGCAGCGGTACGACTTCTAGTGAAGTATCAGCACAGTGTGCTTCCTTCACCTTGTCCATCTCTAATAACCCTAGAGCCATGCTATTTATAGCACCCCTTACATGGGGCAGTTCCAAGAACCTATTAATGTCAAATCGTCCGTAATAAAGCTGTTTCACATCACACAACTTTCACGTCCTCTTTTCCCCGAGTACGCCGGTCAGATACACAGTGACCCGTCTGACGACACGCCATCTGGGCACATCACATCCTGACTGGCAGGGTCCCAGGTGGCACAGGGCTGGGGTATTAATTTGAAACTCAGGCAGGTTTATGCTTCTCCGTCTGGAAAGAGCTACGGATCACCATTAAAAATCGTCCCAGGCTGCCGTCTGCTCCTCCCAGACAAAGGGGCCGATTGTAAGAAGAGAGGCTGAAGGGGCATCTCCTGAATGGGGCCCCCATCATGCAGATGGTCACAGATCCTGCGTGTAGCAGGCAACTGCAGGGCCAGACATGCAGCACCAGCTATATATGCTTCAGATAATGAACTGACCGCCTCACTTAGCACTAGTTAAACATAGTCAGTGCCACAATGTCCAAAATGGCTTGACAGATGCAAGCAAAAGTGAAATTATTTATCTGGAATTGGGACACAGAACAAGCAGAGATGCCCCTGACCCAAGGTCAAGCATTTTAAAATGTACAACAAATTTTCTGTTTATTTCTGCTACAGATGGTTTTACATCAAAAATATTACAAGGTCAGACTGCATTTTCCATTTCCACCATAGCTTGAATTACCACCTTAATCACAACATTCCGATATCTTCCAGGGCATGGAGTACTTATTCTACCCACAGAGGGACTTACATTCTTTCCGCTGTATTTGAGGTAATTATGAGCAGCCGTCCTGAGAATTACGGGAGGGCGTCCTGGCTGCTGACTCACCTCTTCCTCCGCTGCTTCCTCTCCTTCTTTTTCAGCCTCTCGATATCCAGCTTGGCTCGGCGAATCACATCAGTCATCTCGGCCTCCATGGAGATGGAGGGGGAGGAGCCAGGAGGGTGGCCCTGGACGGGGCCCTGTGAGGTGGGGTACTGGGATCTGGAGGAGAGGCGGGAGAGGTTGCGGCGGAGTGACTCGTTCATGGCCTCGCTCTCCAGTAGCTTTGACCTGCGGTGGGAAGAACATGAAAACAGAGGGGGTCAGAAACCATCACCGAAGCTCACAGCCTCCAACACAGCAGGTTAATCATCTTCCAGCCAACCAAAAAGAGGGACATACCTGATCTCCTCAATCTCTCTGATGTAGTTCTGGATTAATGTACCGATCTCCTCATTACCGTCACCTGCAGCAACGGTAAAAACACAATAAAAGATAGTTTAAAAAACGATAGTAATACTGACAACTAAATGGAGCAAACATTGAACCAAAGAGGCAAGGGCACGCAAGGGGGAAGCATTGCAAGTAACAATTCATTATTTGGGAGACTAAGGACTATTGGGAGAACCTGTCAACAGTCGGTGCTTACCTGACTTTGCCAGCAAGGCATTAACCTCACTGGAGAGCAGCTGGGTGACACGATTATTAAGGCGGTCTATGGTCTCCTGCATGGCCTTCACCCTCATGCGCAGGGTAGCATTCTCTTTCTGTAGCATGGAGTTTTCCTGGAAGAGGTCGCTGAAGCCCTCCGCTCCATCTTCACCAACTACACGCTTGCCCTGTAGGGGGCACCAGAGAGCAACGACCACCCCTTCATTGCACCATTCAGGCATCACACTAAACCAAATACTCAGCAACCATGACAAGAAACATTCTTCACAAAGAAAAGCATGAACCGGCACAGGCAAAATTTCTGAAACCAGCATCACTTTAGCAAATGAATCTCAAGGCCAGTATGGTTCCTTAAACACCGTTGCTTTTGCTGGCTCTGTTGGTATTCCGATACAGCAGCTGTGCTTTACAGAGCCCCTAGGATACGAAGACCCAATCTTGCAAGAACAACAATCCAATAGCCGTGGTCGTCCCACAGGCTGCTCCTCAGCTGGGTGCCATGCGGTTCCCTCACCGCTTTGTACTCCATAAGCTCCATCTGCAGACGGGCGATCTCGGCACGCAGGGCACTGATCTGCTGGCTCGTCTTGTCCTGGTTCACCACCACCTTGTTCTTGATGTTTCGGGCGCGGTTGGCGTACTTGAGCGTGTTGAGGGTCTCCATGAAATCCCGGTCGGATGGACTGATGCAGGCGATCATCAGGGTTCGACTGGGATCGGAACGTGGGGGGAGTGGTTAGTAAGCAGCCAGGGCGTGGATGAGTATGTCCCGACCAATACGGTGGGAGTACCATGTCTGCTTAGGGCGGCGGGTTCAGGGCTGATCTGGTCCCTATCAATGTTAAAACCAAACCTCACCCGTTGGTGAGCAGCCCGTAATAACATGCTGTGCTATGCACTCGACATGGATGCTGCCTCACCTGTTTCCCCCAAGTGAATCCTGCAGCAACCGGGTAAGTTTGGAATCCCGATAAGGCACGTGGCTGCTCTTTTTACTCTGATCTCCCAGGGCACTGATGACGTTGCCCAGGGCCAGCTGCCAAACACGCATAAACACAATTACCCTTAACGAGCGACTAAAAGCATGCACTACGGACCATCAATGAAGGTTAGCTGTTAGCCTTTCAGACGCAGGCAGTTCATGGTTTCACGTTCTTCTAGTTTAGATAGATCAATAGATACAGACAGACAGACTTTATTGATCCCAAGGTTATAAACAAGCATTGTGAGGCTAGCATACAAGGCAGTTGCCTCTGACAACTACAGCATCAGTACCAGTCCGCAGTTGATGGAGATGCCCTCGCGGGCTCGCTCGCCCGTGGCGCCGGTACGCTTCAGCCGCTCCGAACCAGCCAGGTCCACGAAGTGAAACTTGGCCGTCAGCGTCTCGTACTCAGGCTGTGTGATGGACCTCTGAGACACATCCTCCAGTTCCTCACTCATGTCGCCATTCATCTGGGGAAAAAGAACGATTAAGTTAGAGGTTGAAGTTGTTGTTTTGTATAGTCTATAGTAGAGTTTGACTACCCAAAACATCTTAGGTGCTTCACTATCCATCATAAATTATAATCAAACAGAATTTTTGTTTTGTTGGGTAAAGAATTTTTATTTTGGCGTTTTTGAGCTAATAGCGGGACGGTTATCAAAGACTAAAAGAGGCTGATGATGATATTCGCTTTTTTGGTCACGTCCGTAGCCCTACCAGCTGGTTGGACTGGCACAGCCGCATCTGGCAGAGGTGGATGGTGAAGATGGCATGGGAGCGGGAGCTCTGGGCGTTCATCTGCGTGCTGGCCGTGGTGCGTGAGAGGGCCCCCAGCTTCAGGCACTGCAGCAGCTGCGGACGACCAAGGATCATCGGCACGTGGCAGATTACGGCATGCAGCGGAAGCATACGAAACCGTGAACAGAAGTGCGACGGTACCATATAGCCAGGTCCTGGGCTGAATGACAACCACAAATCCCACCGAAAATGACCGTAACCCCAAAAACTACCTCTATCTGAAGTGGAGGACAACACCTATGCCTCATAATTCGTATGAAGACTTGCTTTTGAAATCCATGGAAATTATATCAATCTAACCTATTTCCCGCCACTCATACAGGGACACGGAAGGCCTGTCTCAGAAAGGGCAGGGCAGGGCAGTAGGCAGGGGAACAACCTGCACGAGATGCTAGTCCAGTCCATCATTCAGTTCAATTCAATATATTTTCATGTAGCTCCTTTCACAACTGAGTCGCCCCAAGGCACATTACATGGGTGTGTTGTGATACATTCCCGCACCATTTATACAGAATAATTTAGAAACATCATAGGACACACGCATTGGCGGCAAACTAAAAAAGCCAGTTAGCCTAACTGCTAATGTCTAAGGACTGAGGGCAGAAAGTGGAGTTCCCTTTGAGAGAATAACCACCACACACACGCTGCGATTCCCCAATCCTGGAGGCGTGACCCAGCACCGTTGCCCACTGAACCACCATGTCATCGGGTCTAGAATACACACACTTCCCTGTTTTTTCCAATGTCAATGAGCACACACACTGCGCGTATTTATGCCGGCTGCCCGTCAATCAATCAGCTTGACCCCCATTTGATTAAACCATATTGCAGCACCATAAAGGAGAAGATGGATCATGAAAACATGCTACGTTCTTCTCAGCTTTCCATTCCCCAGGTTATAAATCAAAGCTGCACCAAAACACCCTTAGCAGGACACACAGTGCAAGCTTTCACAAGACAGTATTGATCACTGAAGATATTAACCAAAACATTTGGCAATAAATAAGGCAGGATTACAAGCAAAACCAAAGTATCAGCTGATGCTTCTTATACAGGGTAGGGCCTAAGACTTTGATGTTACTGTGTTTCAGATTCTAACATATGCGTTGCTGTGCTCATTGATGGTCAGTCTGGACTGGATTTATTACTCGGGAAACTCAGGAAAAGGTCTGAAAGGAACTTCTCACCTCCTCCTCAGAGGTGACCAGCTGGGAAGTCACCCCAGTGGTGTAGATGCCACCATTGGCGTCCTCATGAATTCGGATGTTGGACTTCCTGCCCCGTGCATCTGGGTCCCGGGTGGTGTCGAACAGGTCCAGGATCTCCTCGTTGTACAGCTGGGGGAGACGTACAAACGCTCGCATATTTACTCAAGGAGATGACATCGCCGGCACAGAACTGAGGTTCTGATTTGGTCCAGATCCTGGGGTCGGACCACCCCAGCTGCCAGCCCAAGATCATTGAGACCAAAGAACATAGAAACAGCTGTAGAAACAATCACAGGTTCGAGGATGGAGGCAGCAATCAAGAAGAAAGACCACTGAACCAAACAGTCAAGCTGCAGTCCTGCCTGGAAGAGGCTCCCCTGACAGCCTGTAATGGACCATAGTCGTTCCCCTGGGACGCTAATTCACAGTGGCTAAGAAGGCTTGGAAAAATTGAGGTAATTATTGCTCCTTAATGGTGGCTGAGCAGGGAGCACTCTGAGTACCACTCTCCAGACCTCGGGGCATGGGCAACGCAAATCACTACCCCCCCCCCCTTTTCTACTTGAAGTTAGGTTAATGTGAATGGACAACGAGAGGAAGGGTGAGCTTGTTGTTCCAAAAACAAAATATATAGCCAGTAAGCAGAGTCAGAAGAGCGTAGCTAGCTAGATATGGTAGCAGAACATGCCGCTTCCGCATCTCCTACATAAGGTGTGCATTTATTTAATATTCAATTAAATTTTATTGAAATAAAGGGAGGAGGGACACGCGAATGCATGGTTTGAGTGGTGGTGAACACCACAGGACGTAAGGTGAACAGTCATTGGCTGAATCTCACTCGTTGGCCATCACCTTGTCATCTCCTGATTCAATCAACCCATCATCCGATTTACATTGATGACCGTCGCACCATATAAATTATCTGTGATGGTGCATTAAACCTACGTTTCATTTTTATGTTTCTCAGTCCATTTCATTAAGTAATCAGTAGAGAGAGAGAGAGAGAGAGAGCGTCTGTGTATCATTGATTAATTAAAACCACCTTCTCCCAAATACGCCACAGACTCAAACATCGACTTGCGGGTTCCCATTGAGAACACTCAGGGGAAATTAAATCTATCAAATAAATAACCTGTTAACACTCAGGGTTCAACAAACAAGCTCTACTTATCGTCAAGTAGTTTGTCCGGCATGTATAACAACATTAGCTTAAATAAAAACTACGCATTTTTAAATCTTGAACCAAATTTTCTTAAACACCCTATCAACTTATCAGTTATCCTATGCAACAAAAAGAGAAAGGTACACCTCTATCAAAATATTTCTGACATTTAAATGTGTATGTATAAGCAAGTTCTATAATGTGTATGCAAGTATTTATGTATGTATGTATGTATGTATGTATGTATGTATGTATAGTATAGTATACGTGTAGTAAACGTGTAGTATATGTGTAGTATATAAGTTATATAAGTTCAGCCTGAAGTTAACACCCCTCTTGCTTAACCCCTACCTACCTCCAGAAACTGTGCGCTGACTTTGAATTTGGGGGGGTGAATGCCAGACTCCCTGGCCTCTGCCTGCTGTCGCTCGATGCCTTGGAAGAGCTGGTGTACCGCCCGTGGGATGATGCCCTGCTCATCTTCGGCAACACTGACATCAAACCCTGTGCCCATGGTGTAGGTCTTCCCCGAGCCGGTCTGTGAGCAGGATACAGCAGCGGACACCATGAGTGAGCAGCGGGGGACCCCGCCCTCCCCCAGAAATCCCTTACAGCGTTATGCGACTCCAGTGCATTCCAGTGATGAGTCAAGTGACTCATACAGCAAAACTGATCACGTGCCTTAAATTGCTACATTGAATGTACTTGCTTCCCAATACGAATCATGCACACCTGCTGCCTTGTCAGGGTGCCCTCCAACAGCCATCAGCATCATTTAGCACTATGTTTAAAGCAGAGTTAGAACTTCAACCTCTGCCAGAGCACAGCATCAGCAACCGAATCCTGTCGCTATAGCAACCACCTCTGCCTCCTGATTCGCGTCCATTCAGCTCCTGATCAGGGCATTGCAGCTTGACTACCACAGCTTCCTCTTGGATGGTCCATGGTTTCAAAACCTAGACATTCCTTGTGTTTCACTTCTCCAAAATGTGGCTGTGCGTGTCCCAAGTCCCCCAGAGAAAGCAAACCTGTCCATATGCGAAGACGGTGGCGTTGTAACCCTCGAAGCAGCCCTCAATCAGCTTGTGGACGCAGCTAGAGTAGATCTCCTGCTGCTGCGCTTCTATGTCAAACACAAAGTCGTAGGTGAAGGCCTTGTCCTTTCCCAGAAGCACCTGGGGCTCTCCAGGTGTCACTGAGGTGCAGACATGGCAACCCTCAATCTTCTCCTTGGCCATCTGGGGCCGAATCCTACCAAGACAAAAAAACACAACTGCTGAAAAATAGCCAATCTAAAGCAACCAAATTTGGCCAGACTCACTTTTGCTGACATCATTTCCTGTGCTGTGTGACACAGTAACAGACTCATCCCAGTTGCTGACATCATTTCCTGTACTGTGTGACATAGTAACAGACTCATCCCAGTTGCTGACATCATTTCCTCTGCTGTGTGACACAGTAACAGACTCATTCCGGTTGCTGACATCATTTCCTGTGCTGTGTGACATAGTAACAGACTCATTCCAGTTGCTGACATCATTTCCTGTGCTGTGTGACACAGTAACAGACTCATCCCAGTTGCTAACATCATTTCCTGTGCTGTGTGACACAGTAACAGACTCATCCCAGTTGCTGACATCACTACCTAAGTAGTGTGACACAGTAATAATGTGTGAAATGGCCCCATACACTTGTACACAGTTCTAGATGGCTTGTGAATTGATTTCAATTTACCTATTTAGACTATATTTATACTATCATAATAAAATCAAGTTGCCTCGTTGTAATGAGTATTATCTTGTTGATTATGGGTAATCAGGCTTAGGCTGAAATGCTAGAAAATTAGCAAACAAGATCTGCTGTCTTGCAAGAAAGTCTGATACAAAAAAGTACTTCTGGCAAGGTTGCCCAGTACTCATAATTATAATCTGAGAAAATAAATCTGAGAGAAGGAACAGTCCCAAACACACATGGTCAGTTGTTGTGGTGCCCAAATCCTCAGCTTTTTCTACAGCTTTTCTCTGTACTGAAACATTTTTAAGGACAGAATTCAAAAGAAGATTTTAAAAAGACGAAGCTAGACGCATCATAACATCTCATTGATTTAGCTTCAAATATCCTACAAAGAGTATGGTCAGCACACACGAGGGAGCTTAGCTAAAGGGCGTGTAGCATCCTCTGTGCCCCTAATCACACGTGTAAACACATGCGTAAACACATACTCAAACACACACACTCAGGTGTGGGGGAAGCGGCTTAACAACCAACATCTGACACCCCCCACCCCCAACCCAAGGACATGCAAAGCCTTATCCAATCAGATCATATTATCCTCCGGATTGAAAACTTCACATGAGTGACTGACTCATGTAAGCAGCCACAATCACATTACTTGCATTTGTCTCTCTTTCATCACATAGAAATGCAATAAGTTATTGATAGATGTACTATATTGCACTTATATACTCAGTACTATCTTAAGTAAACAGTAGCTAAGTTTGATTTATCATATCGAGCTTAATAAGGCAAAAGGAAAGTCAATAAGAACTACAGACAGTGTGAGAGGATCCCTAAGAATGCGGGGAGGGGGGCGGGGGGCTGCTGTCCGTGTGGATCTGCACAGGTCAAAGGCCCAAAGGGCACCTTAAATGGGAAGAGGCTTTATGGGATTGGCTTTAGCCCCACACCCGTCTTTCGCAGGGACCCCCCACCATTACCAAAGAGTCACTCTCTGCTGTGCCCCGCCCCCACTCCGTCCCACCCCCCCAGTATACCATTAAGCTGCAGCTGGTGCCTCACAGTTGTTCCTTCGCAGCGTGGCAGACAGCATTGAGTCCGATCGCTAATGTATCCCGGGTGGGTGTTAAATTTGCTTCCTGTAAGCTGTAGGTAAAACGAGCATTTCCAGCCTACACAGTTACTCAGTCACTCCCCCAGCCCAGAGGAAAACATCCCATCCACCAGTGACTCATAGACTCCACCCGAAAGATAAACCGGGTCGCTGCTTTGGAGGGGGCAGAACCGGACGGGGCACCGCCCCTGGACCCCTGTGGCCTGTGGCCCGTAAGATGGCAGCCAGTAACTCGTAGCTCCGCCCATCATGGCACCAAGCTGTGAAATTTGGACCAGGGCACAAACAGAGACATTCACCCCCTCAGACAATCACCTGCTTTTAGGGTGAACAAATCCTCTCCTACTAGACATGGCACGGGACACAGCAAACATGAAATATTACTCAGCCTTAACTTTGGACAGCGGGCTGGACTGACCGTTACCCCCTCGCTTTAAAGGGGGGGGGGGGGGGGGGGGGGGGGACATACAGCGGAGACAAAGAGCACAAAACAGACAGAAGCATCTCTTTAACCTGAACCTGCACCCGCCTTCAGAATGGAATAGACAGTCTAAATTTATGCAACAATAAGTCTAAGACCAGCTTTCACTGCATGGCTCTGAGCTGTGAGGAAGGACCTAGTACCTAGCAAAGGCAGAGCCATCCAAATTTTTTATTTTTTTTTTATCATCTTTTTTTTAATGTCGCCAAGCCCACCCGGTCCTCTGAAGTCCCAAAGTGGCAGTCAAAGGTCAGCAGGGCTGGTTGCCATGGTAACATGTCCAGCCTCAAAGAACGCCCCGTCACCCAATAAGGCGAGAGCACCGTCACTACCCCAGTGCAATTCTGGAAATATCCCCTCCAATCCCCCGTCGCAACTCTGGCCGGAGAGACAAAGGGTGGCTTGTGAAGGTCCGACAATCACAAGCCAACATTTAGATGGGAGACCTCAACTGGGACCAGCTCCAAAGCCCCAGTTTGTTTCGAATAAGCCCTAAGAGGACAAAAAAACAGCCTCTGTATATTATCTCTCCCCTCTTCTGGAGACTTGGCGATCTCCCTGTTCATTCTGAATGGCTATTAAAAACAAGACATTTCAGGCAATTCACTCTCAAGTTACCGGAGAGATACCAACGTCCCCCCTACTGCATTTATACACTCCAACCAAATTATGGGCCATTTGCAAGGTCATGTTTGAATCTGTTGGAAAGTGAGCACTGTATTAAAAGATACTAGCTCATTGTTTATTCCCTGGCATGCCAGTGGTCCTGGTGAGACTGGGTTCTCCCTTAACACGGCTAGCATGCTAACAGCGGCCAGGCTTCTGTTTTTACAACCGCTCTTCCACTGCGACTTGCCCCCCCCTGCTCGCCCAAACCTCCCACCCACGCCCAGTGCCTGAGAAAACAGTTCAGTGGGTCACGGGGGAGGGGTGCCAGAGGAAACTGCTTCCCGTGGAGTCAGGGGTCAACCTGGGAGGCTTCCTCTGACTGGCTCTGCTCTAGATCCCCGTCACCATCCTGGGCAGCGCAAACTGTCATCGCCAGAACAGGAATCGCAACGAAGGTCTTTCTTTGTTTTGACCCGGTTCACATCCAACAAGATGAGCAAGGGTGAAGGGGGGAAATCTAATTGGCTGATGCACTCACATGCACACACGGCGGAAGATATCATTGGCTGACGCACTCAGAGGCACACAGAGGGGATACTCTTACACGCATGTAGAAACAGGAAGGAATCTTTCCACAGAAGTTACTATTTGACATGTCAAACAAGCCAACACCTTCCAACACTTCCAGCAGCCCGTTCCAGGGGTGCTTAATGGCCGTACTGTTGACTTTGTTGATGTGCCGGCTTTTAAAATCAACATTCTGATTGGTGATAGGGCAGTAACCGGACCAGAAGGCATCTTTTCTGCCCCGTGCTGACAGACATAAGGCCCGGCCTACAGATACTCGGCCAAACAAACCCATGGGAAGGTTATCTGTGAGTTCGCCGGCTTCCCATCATGCACACGCTAGGCCTTCCCTTTCATCACCTCCCTATCACTCGAAAGCCCATCCAGCACCGTGGGACTCAGCTTGATGCAAACTACATCCCCCACATCAAACACCCCAACACCACCGTCCCCCCCCCCAACCCCCGTACACAGACACAAACCAAAAAAGGAAATATCATCAATCCTGAGGCGTGGAAGAGCAAGAGGCAAATAGAGGATTTCCTGCCAACCCCTGCGAATTGTCCCTCTGCTCAGGAAAACAGACTTGTGTCCTTGCCAAAGACGCTCCGGGGAGGGAAAATTGCCTGTGGGGAGAGGTTTTCACGGAGAGGGGAGCAGGCACCGGGAAACAGCGTGATCCACATCCTTGGCCATTTCTTCAGAGAACAAACGGTGGTGTAATAGGAACACCACCACAATAAAATCAGTGGGGGGGGGGCTTTTTCACAGATCTGTGGACAACAAAGACACAGAAGTCTAAGCAGGCATGTGTATGGAGGACCGAGCTTCTCTCCTGGGGCCTTGAGGTGACCCCATATTGAAATACTACTCACTGTATTTAAGGTCAGGTTTAAGGGGTAAATATGGGGACACTGTCCACTCAGTTCTCCACTTTTTTTCTGCCCCAAAGGGCCGTCTCTTATCTGCACCCTCTGGGAAGCTCCAAGCATCGCAATAAAAAAACGTATCAGTCACTTCCGGACGGGACAGGGCTACCAGATGGGAAGATACACAGCTTTGACATGAGTCAGCCTCGTCCTTTTAGCGTGACCCTGGGGGACTTCCTTAGATATGGGCTGGTCTCTGCAGGGGGAGGGGGGCTGCTGGAGTCGTCCTCCTGAGGAAGTCAGGGTGGCAGACGAGCGTCTGTAGCTCACCACGTGTGGCCGTCTGTGTGGGGTATGTGTGTGTGTGAGACCTTCACCCCCCAATCACACACACAGCTCCAGCCACAAACACACCATCGCCCTCGCACTCTCCACAACGACCTGATCACCATCAGCCACCGGCCCAAAGTCCCTACACAATGGATATGAGCTACTTAGCAGACACTACTTCTCACTTTGACACAAACAAAACAGCTTCTATCCCCAAGCTGGTCAACTGCTGAAAACTCTGGCCTCTCCCAAGTCTGATATCTGCCCCCAGCTCTTGACTGGACTCACACTCAAACCACCTCATACCCAGCACATTGAATCTCAGATCTCTTATCTATTCATTACACTCACACCCATCTACTCATTCAATTCCAGTCCTCCCACCCAATGAGCTGTTTAGTGATATATTTCTTGTTTTAAGTCTAGATTTTGATCATTCTTTTATAGCTTACATACTCATATTCCACGGTTCTTCAATAGATCTATTTATCACTTCTTTGCACCAATGACCAATGAGGAGCTAAATTGCAATGTTGTAGTTCCATAAACCTGCAATTTCCTTTAAGATTAATAAAGTGTCCGGCTACCCATCCATCCATTGAATCTCAGTGTCTCAGTCAAGATACACTCCGACCTTTCTGAAAGTTACCACGATAGGGCATCAATCTGCGGTTCTCCTCGACCCATCACCAATGCAGGTGCCTTATGAGTTGCTGCCCGGCCCTCATCCTGCCGCCGGCTCCCTGACCCTGTGATGGTATCTGAAGCTCTGGAAGACCCATCCGCGGGCAGAAGGTCAGCACCACCAGCTGGCTACCGATGCCATCACTACAATTAGCCACACGCTTGCTGAAAAGTGGATCTGGTACCAGGATCAAAGCCAGGTCCAGCTGGACGGTCACCTCCCCCAGCAGGTTAACCAGTAAGGTAATGGTGTCTGTAGGTGTTACCCTCAGAGGTCAGGTGGCTGATTCCTGCTTACACAGAGTGAGGGCAGCTCCAGGCCAACACTGCTGCCTCTGAGCTCCTGGGGTGTGCCTTTCATTCGCACCCTCAGCTTTGTGCGTGAAGGTCTCCTCGTGTCTTATTGGGCTTCCTCCATGTGCTCTAATTCCAACCCCAGACCAAAACCACGGTTCGCTGACGGCGTGTGAGAATGCATGCTGGATGGGCTGGCATCCTGCCCAGGGTGCCCCCCAGCTCATGGCCTTTCCTGCACCAGGACACTGTACTGGCTGGATGGATGGATGCTGGCTGCATGGATGGATGCTTCCCAACAGCAGTGCTGCAGGTGAGGCTTGGTAGGCAGTAATAGAGCAGGTATCACTGGAATCCTGTTTTCCTACTGGCTGTGTTCCTCATTGCTCTTCTCTGTTTCTCCATGCTGCCACCCACCCCTCCACCCCCTTCCCATCCCCAGGTAAGGAGAGCAGATTTGATAGTGCGTTACACGGCCTCGTGAGAATATGGAACCCAAGTGAATATCTCATGTATGACCAGATCGAATTCACCGTTCCTCTAAATATTCAATATGTGATTCGTATCAGCCTGGGGGGGCCTCCTCAGGCTGTTCCACAGGGAACTGCAAAGGACTCGTTAAGCCCACAAAAGTGACAATTAGCTCCAGTTCAGCAATGCATCGGAGCACGACTCTCAATGCAACAGGGTAAAACAGCGCCTGTGAGAGGTCATCATACAAAAAAATCAATTAACCGATTGTTGATCGAATTGCCCCCATCCACCTATCACTTACACAACAATGATAAAAGGAAGAGAATAAATAATGAAACATCAGTTTGCTTGTGAAAGGCTTTTAAATGAGTGCAGTAAAGCGCTGTAATGTCTGGCCGGCTGACTGGCCTTGGCGGGCAGAGACTCCTCATGGCATCTGCCGACGTTCCTGTGATAATTACCATGTCGCAGTCCTGTTCGTTATTCCATGCCAAAGCCCAGACAGGAGGTATGCGGGCACGTCCCCTAGTGGTGCCACCGCCACGCCCAGATATGGCATTTAGTGGCCAGTGGAGGCTGGGGGGGCACACTCATGGGCTCTTTGTCCTGCCCCCGCCTGGCAGAAGGTACAGGAGCATCCGAGCCCGGCTCCTCCCCTCCAAACTAGCACTGGTCACTTTAACTATGATCAATCACTATGCTTATTTCAGCCTATTGCAATATTACTTATCGTATACATACACATTTCATCATATACTGTATGTAAGCCTTTGTATTCAGACCAGTTTTGCACTGTCATGCATTTTGCACCTTAAGTACTTCGAACCTTACCCCACCCCACCCCACCCCCCCCCAACACTGTGGTCCTGGGGGGCCATTATCTCATTCCACTGTATACTCATATATGAATGGTTTGACAATAAATCGCACTGGAGTTGACTTGGCACATTTGTTACAGCTCAGGTGGAGTTATGGAACGGCAGAACAGAAATGTACATTAAAATGTCGTAATTCTAAGGAAGATGGACAGCGTGTGAAATTTTTATGTGCTCCTCAAATGAGACTCTGGACTGCTTCCAAAGCCATGCAGTTCAGGCACAGCGTAAGTATCTAAACCCCCCCCCCCGTGTGTGTACGTCTCTGCCATTCCGCTGCAAACTTCCGGATTTTTTCATACCCTTCCTCCAACCTATTTAAGTGTTCACCCTAATGTAGAAGCTGTCAGTCATTAGAGTGATGCTGTCCTGTGTTAAACCCGACCCCAAACTCCACAGTCTGCCGTAATAACGATGGAGTGGAAATGGCTTCCCTAGGAGCGGCTGTGCTCCTCATACGCACACAAAGGGGCTGTGCTCAGTCAAGGAAAACGGGATCTGGAAAGTGCATAACAGCAGCTCGCTTGGCAGGGGGACGTCTGTCACCACCGGCGTCCCGCAGGCAAGCCTCGGCCGCAGAGGGAGAAAGAAGTTTCTAGAAAGGTCGGCTATTCATTCCCATCTTTTCCTGTGCCTCTATCAAATAGGCAGGACAGCGGTTAAGTCTGCAGCCAGACGCGGCTGCCAGTCAGAGGGAAGCGCAGGTGGCAGGAAGGCAGAGAGAGAGAGGTGGGGTGGCACACACACTGACGGTCCTCCGTCCTGCTTCATTCCGTTGCCATGGGGACACCCGCACTCCCCCACAAAGCTGTCCAGATCCCTGCCAGCTCCCGCTGCAGTAACCTATCCCAGGCTGCAAGATGGATGGCAGCTTTTGCAGAGCACATCTGTTGTTACCCTGCACCCTCCCAAAATCCTCAATCAGTACCTGCCCACACTGCTTCCAAAATAACAAGCACTCTACCAATTTGGCCAGTCCTCCATGAATTAACGGCCCATTCCCAGTGACCACCTTCCCAGAAACGCGGAGACTAATAACAGAACAGGAGCCTTCGTGCTGGTATCTCAGCACCAAGCAGCTGAACATCTCAAATTATGGCACCTCCAGGTCAACACAATCCAGAGCTTAGCATATTTCACAAAATTCGAGTGAAACAACACACGAAAAATAAAACTTATTTCTAAAAAAAGTAAGTAAAACCCACAGTTACAGCTACACTAGGTATGTGCACCACTGGTTTATATAGAAGCATCAGACCGGCACGTTATGTGATGTGATATGATGTGATATGATACGATGCGAGCTCACCCAGCATGCCCACGGACCACCCAAACCCAGCCAGCACACAGCGCTCTCCACATCATCACGTGTGCCACAACCTCCCCATGGGGCAAAGCACCAGCTAGGAATTTAAGTAGCAGTTACTGGTAATGCCATCCTCCATTGCTAACAACAACTGTATTGGGGGGTCCTTAAGGGATTGGTTAGCCTACACAGGGCAAGGGAAGGGGATTGGCTCAGCATACAGTCACGTGACCCTGATCATCATGCGATCACCAATGACTGAAATGCTGACAAGTAACCCAGGACATCAGGTGAGGTGGGATCCATTTATTTATTCAGCAAACCCTTGTATCTTGAGTTTGCTCAAGGGCCTAATGGTGACACACCTGTGCCGACCTTGGGATTTGAATCAATGACCTTCCGATCAAAGCGTCCTAACCAGCCGAGTCACAAAGAGCCCCCACATTAACCTAAGGAACAGGTACAACAGGCAGACACCACCATATAGACAAGAGCCGAAGCCCAGGCGGCCTTGCGTAGCCGTCAGCGTCCTCCGTCTTCGGCCTTGTTGTGAGGCTGCCACTCGATGCGCTGACCCCAGCAGAGCACACACTCCTGCAGGGTCAGAGCCCTGCACATTTTTGGGTTTCCCATTATTTAACACACGTAATTACCACACAGCTCTTGAGCTGAATCATTTGTGGAGGAACAGGGAAGGAACTAAGCTACACAAGGTTCCGGCCCCCCAGGACTGGAGTTTGACTCCCCTACTGTGAAGGCTTGTCTCTGATGCAACTCCCCGTGCAAGACGGTTACTCATCAGCGGCCTCACAAATCCACCTCCAGCCCTCACTTTCTGCCCCTCTCGCATCCCATGCTCCTTTTCGGTCTGACCCCTGCCTATTGCTCTGGACTAACCTACTCAGAAAAGCTGAATCCCCGCATAGCAGAAGCAGCCAATACTTAAGCCGTGCCTGCGCACCGCCCACCACCCCCCACACAAAGAGAAGCAGAAGCTAGCCGCAAGCCACGCCATAGCTCATCAGCATCCCACAGGTCCTGGTTCAGTTTCCATTCCAGGCTAGGACGCTCAAGGTCAGGCTACCTCCGGCTCGGCAGCGATACAGCCAACAGACCCCTCCCTGCACATGCACGCTCCACCACCTCACCTCGGGGGAGATAGAAAAGCACACACCCACCACCAGCAAACTGCCAGGCGGCAGATGCTAATGCTAATCCTAACAGCACCGGCCGCAGATGCTGATGCTAACTGCACCTTCCGAAATCCCGTGTGCTCTGCTTAAGACTACAAATTGCGTGTTTTGCTCATGTCTAGTAAGCCGGTCACTTCTTGGCAGTTACGTGACCCCATAGCCTTTGATACTGTTACCACCAATTACATTATAGCAGAGTGCTGCACAGCTCCAGACTCCCATGTGCAAAGCTGACCTTCCCTGACCACCAGCTGGCCGAAGCTTCCAGAGGAGCCTGTCAGTACAGACCGGGGATGTAGGATTAACCGGATGTAACCTTTTGAATGCCAGAAAGACAACCCCCCCGGCACCAAATCACAGGTGGGCGGTCCTCAGTCTATCCACAGCTAATCACAGCTGCAGCTTCACACTCTCCGGGTCTGAAATGTAGAAGTAAATCCAGGATATACTCTTAAAGAATACAGCCACACCATGGTGAGAGCAGGCACCCTCACACCAAACAGCGCCAGAGGGCACACACACCTCAACACTACATGTCACAAACATACACACGCCCACCGTCTATAAGACGAAAGGTATGAAACACAATAAAAGGGCGGTCTGCTGCTCCTGAAAGTGGCCAAACAGGGGTAGGGGTCAGCGGTCAGAGGTCAGGGTCAGACTAACAGACAGAGATGCCCCCTTTGTCTCTGTCCCGGAGCACGTGTTCCTCCCTTTGTCGCAGATCCATTTGGCTACTTCTCAGCAATCTGTGGCACCTCCTTCCTCCCTGCACGATCTGGCTTAGGCGAGGCACCAAGCCCGGCCTGGTAATCCGTTTAATCGCCAGCTAACCTGGGCTGCAGCCATATATGACACAGGAGGGCCTCTTCCTCCATACCTCCACCTACCAGCCAGAGGGGAATAAGGCTCCGCTACGCCCTTCCCGACACAGGCTCTGACACTGGGCTGGAATGAAGCCCTTAGGCGGCCACCGTCATTGGTTACAGCTCATCCATCTGCTCCTCCAATCACACGTCAGTAAAAATGAGGTGGTGGCAGGTAAGCTCTGCTTTCCGGCCAGGAGTGTGATTCTCCATGTTCCACTGAGAACCTGGCATAGAAACCTACAGAGATTTTAAGGGGAGCTAGTGAAGCTTTATTCGCCATTTGTACATTAGAATGTGTTACTTTGCACATATCCAACCTTGGTCTCCTTTTTAAGACACTCAAGCATACGGAATTGAGACAGAAGCTCAGGCTCAGCAGCCCTGGGTCTTCAGGAGGCTAAGGGCCTTGCTCAAGGGCCAACGGGAGATGCCCTGTTGACCACAGGATTCAAACTAGCAAGACCTTCTAATGACAGAGGCTTAACCCACTGGGCCACACACCACCCAGCAGGGAGCAGTGTCACAAGCATGGGCCATGCAACAGTGAGTGCTTATCGCAAGAAGAATACTGGCTCTGTGGATGCTCGGCCATTTGAATAATACAGAGAGCGTGTCGCATGGGATGCGGGGGGGGGGGGGGGGGGGGTTTGAACACCATATGCAAAACAGAAGCGCTTAACCAGCTCCGTCATTCCTGCTGTTCTGGGAATCTGAGAGGCCAGAACTGTCAGTGTCAGGCTCTGCGAAGGGCAACGTCCTCTACACTTACTCACCCGTCCTCCTCCAATTCTTCAAGGTTATGGTCTCCACATCCATGCCACTTAGGAGCACATTAGGTCAAAGGAGAAGCTAACACACAACCTAAATGGCCAGCTTACAACATCCCATAACAGGCTATACACACACACACACACACACACACACACACACACACACACACACACACACACACACACACACACACACACAAGTGGCCAAACAAAATACATGACTGTGGGGACATTTGGTCCCCAGAATGTAATATATACATAACCCACAAACACAGGCCTACACATTTACGTAGCAGATACTCTTATGCAAAGCAGAGTGCATCCAGTCATGCTTGCTGAACCTAAGATAACTCTAATACTTTTATTCATTTATGTATTTATTTAGCAGACATACTTTTTTTTTGAGAAAGCAGGGTCAGTCGCTCCCTAAAGCAATTGGGGGTTAAGAGCCTCGCTGAAGGGCACAAAGGTCACATGACTCGGAGGAGCCTGGGATTTGAACCAGCAGCCTTCTGATCACAGGCACAGCATCGTAACCCGCTGAGCCACAGACTACTGTCCCCTAAAGGGGTATGTGTGAGGGTCTGCCTGTACCCTTAAGCAGGAGGATCTGAAAAGAGCACAGCTGTGACCCCCCATCCACCCACCCGCACCCCCAAGCACGCACACGGCGACCTTACACCCCACGCTAATAATTAATAAATGCTCCTCTTTGTTGGGGCCCTCTGAGGGCCTATGTTTATTTTCTATGGCGGCCCTTTAGCACCGAGGGAGAATAAGAAACACTTCCTGTTCCACGCCCCCTTTCACGTCCCAAATTTACCCCCCCCCTTCTCTCCAGTACAACCAGTCTTTCTTTCACTACAAAAAAAAAAAAAAAAACAGGATTCACAGATAGGAAGTGATGCGAAGGGTCTCTCAAGCCCCCGCTTGGAATGTGGGCTCAACAGCAAGGGGTATCTGCAATGACGTGGTGAGGGGGGGGGGTGCTTTAACAGCCCCCAGTAGGGCTTCCTGGTACTACAGCGTAGCTGTAGTATTGGCAACATTTGTTTGGTAAATCAGTGATGCAGAAAACTTTGGGAATGCGAAGTTCCTTTACAGTAAAGACTGCCAATCATATTCTTCGAACTGTATGAATGACACGGCAGTATTGAGCATCTTAAGTGCTGGGCATTTTGTAGAAGTAAAAATAAAAAAAAAAACAATGACAGCGAAAGTACTGGAAAAAATATCTCTGGATGTTAGCGTCTCGCTTCAATGTGGCATGACGGCTGGCTGCGATCAGCCACCCCTTTGTGTGTCAGCGATTTAGCGCACGTGGAACCGTTAGCGCAGAATGTGACAGTTCGGGCGGCGGTAGCAGGGCCCCTTCCTGTCACAACGGTTTCCGAGACACGACGTCACACTGCAAGGACAGGAAGCTTCATGCGGCCTATGGGGGCCCAACAGGAAGCAATCAACTGCAGGCAGAAGGTCTGCAGCTCCATTATAGAGTGAAACTCCCCATTAATAACAAAGAGCTTCAAACGACTCCCCCCCAATCCATGTTATAATGGTACGGCCCATTTATGGCCTCCAAAAAAATTGAAAATGAAAGTCAATCAGGGGCTTATGACACACACCTGGGGCACCAGCATCTCCAAGCAGCGTTTGTTAGGAATCAGCTTAACACTTCACTTAGACAAATAGTTCGATACTTTTTCCCCAAGAAATGAAACTAAGACTCAAACGGATCATAGAAAATTCATCTATATTACAATGTTTAAGTGACAAAATGTGCCAAAGAACATGAGTGAACACAGAAGGGCTTTTGGTTTCGTCACAGACACAAGCGTTCAGCACTATGTCCTGCCAGAAAATCTCACGCAGATATAAATACCTTCCAGAAGCATCACCTGTGATTGGAAAGGTTACACTTAAAATACATGTTTTTTTTAGATTGTCGGCCATATGCGTTGCGACTGTATGAAGCGCATCCACTCAGTTCACCTCTGGTTAAGACTAACTGCATAATGGGTGATATTTTTTTGAAGATCACAAAGATTCTTGGCAAAGCACTCCCAAAAATATAAGAAACAACCTGATCTCTGTCATGACAAACTCCTCAGGGTGACTGTGCTCATGGGGTCTGAAACAGAGGCACCGTTACATGCGTGAAATCCCCAATCACGGCTCCCAAACAGGAACGGTCACTACCAACCAACAACACTATCCTTTGTATCTATTTACCAGTCCTTCTCCAATAATACGCCTCTGTAGTAAATGGCCGCTGTTCTGTCTGGGAAACAGGATAGGTGAGGGTGTGAGAGCATCACGGGAGACAGTCCAGGTCCTGCCTCCTGCCTGACTTGGCGGCTTGGCTAGCCGTCGTTCAGATCACACCGACCGACCAACCAGGAAACACGAGGGGGGTAAGCCCAAAGAGAAGGGCGGGAACCGCGTCGGGTGGGAGAGCTGGGTGGGAACCACAGCCATCTCTACAGCACAGGAAACAAATACCGCAATCAGGCGGCATGCGACACGCAGTAGGTCCTGGGTTCGCGCTCTTGAATAGTTTACGGACAGCGCAAAGATAAAGGACGGTCATGGTTCGAGGGTTAAACGCAGTGGAAAAAACAGGAAACGGACCCGAAATTTATGAGTACGGATCAGGGATATTCAGGCTTTTATGACTGTCATCATCCCCAAACAAAACCCCTGTTGGAAAAATGCAAATAAGTCAGCTGCAAATCAATTACTAAAATCTGAAAGCAATTACTACTCTTATACATGGAGTTCCCATAAAGATCAGCATCGCTGAAAAACAGGGCTGGTTTGCTATAGCTTGCAATAATTACTCCATCTGGTTGTTTTCAGAGCATTATATCCTGTCACTAATTGAGCTCTCAAGGTTATTCAGCTGGAGATAACTAAAGACGGAGGAAGTCAAGGGAGGGGTCCTGACAATCACTCACATCACAGTTAAACAGTCTGGCCTCCACACTTCGCACAAGAAGATACACTAGGGGAGGCCACTTTCCCTTATGCTGGTTAAAAAACGAGCATTGGCGCCACGAGGAGTGGCCGTCCCAAAAACATCTCCCCTTCAGCATCTGCCTCTTTGCTGCATTAGGGAGCCAAATACGGATCCGGGTGCAACAACGTGCTTTAGCCTCGGGGAAAACAGAGTAATTTACATGTGACGGTATAACTGCAGACATGACTGCGATCACACCTTAAACCTTCCAAAAAACAAGCTTGCTTTCAGTGAAGTATTTTATATCGGCTGTAATGCAATAAGCAGACTGCCGCAACGCAGCAGGGTTAAATCTGCAAGTAAGGTCATGATCAGGAAACTCAAAAAAAACGTACGCAGTAAAACGATCACATGCAATCACGGACACTATGACAGTTTAGGTCTCCCTCGAACGGACATGTTAAGGATAACGATCAGTGTTAATCACTGGTCTTCCCAGGAGGCGATCCGTGCGTCTGCACGTCTAACAAAGAGTCCGATGGGCGACCCAGTGCTTTCCTCTTTGTTACTGCAACTACCGCTATTTAGTGACACTGGCTCCGGAGTGCGCAATTATGAAGAAAGAGAAGTGAAAACGCTCGCAGCATAAAAATAAAGAAGTACTGGCGTGGCAATCAAGGCACAGGGCACGCACAAAACACACCCTCTGATCTGCCCTGAATGTTAAGTTAGTATGAGAAGGGTGTCCGCCGCACCTGTGCCGCAGAAAACAGACAATTAATAAACGGAGTTGGACCAGAGGCGTAGATATGGCCATTTACTGTGACTTCAAGGAAGCAACTTGCTTTCCAGTCTATCAATACACAAATATCAATATAAATATAAACTGTCATTAAATATACCTCCTGTGTTGGTAATATAACCTGCTATGCTTACTTGTATTAATAGCAATAGCGCTTATAAAAGACAACCATGTTACTTTGTTATAAGAAGGAACGAAACAGGAAACAAGCTGTATCCAGGCGTCAGACACACTGTGCAAAGACAGAAACAATCCTTTTACGTACCCTCCCCGCTAACAGTGAATATTAAGAGATATTATAATATTTGGAGGAGGCTTACCTTAAAGAGACCTTGACACAACAGTCGTTTAGTGCAGCCATTGTGCCTCCGATCACGCCTTACCTTTTGCCTATATTAACTACGTTTGCTAAGCCCCTCGAAAACAGGGGACTGAGAAGTGGCACATAACAAAAGCACAGCAATCAATTGGCGATCAGGTTAAAGCATAAGCGATCCCTGCAGCTCGGCATCTCTGGATACCTTCGCCCCGATCCCACATCACGCATAGCTGCTGTCATTATAAAATCGCACGCCGTTTCAAATCAAAACGGCGCCCCGCGATACTACTGCTTTCTTTCTGCACTGCTGCTACATCCTGTCATACGTGTGCGCGATGTTCCGGCATTCATCTAAACCCACACAGACCAGCGGCTTTTTTTTACCCACATTGCCTGTTCTAGAGACCTGAAAAGTGAAGGGACGAGTAAATCCCCACTTGATTGATGGGCGTCTGGGCCATACAGAGTCAAAAGACCCGCCCCTTTCCGCGTAATTGGCCAATTAGAGCAGAAGAGGTCGTACTGTAGGTGTATGGAGAAACGCTTAGGGATGATACCTCGCTGGAGGGGTGCGAGAAGCTGGCAGCGACGTCTGAAAGGCATCGTGCGGCCATAACAGGCGTGCAGGGGGCCAAAGGGCGACCATTTAGCAACGAAGGGTCGAAGGGTGCATAATACCAGGGGAGTTTCGCTGCTGTGCTGAGCGAGTCATTTTAATGCAAATGAAAGTTGTGCCTGATTTATTGCGTCTTAGATTCTGTTAACCGTACTCTGTCAACTATAAATCATTGAATGATGTGTGAACGTTACAGTAAAACCAGAATTATATGAAAATAGTTAAATATTACGGAGTCTTAAGTTTTAAGACCAACGTCTTGATTAAAGGTTATTAACTTATTTCAATAAACGTGGTCCTTTTTAATGCGCTATGATCTTATATATTGAAATGTTATACAGTGACAGCCTTTGAAGTTAACTGAAATAAAGGCCTTTACTAGACAGACGAGTGTCTTAATATAGATGCTGAAAAGTGTGTGTTCACTCTAATTAATAAAATGCGTTACTTTTTAGGGCCTGAACAGCAGTTTGTGACAATAAGCAAGGAGCCGCCACTGTCAGCCGTTGTTCTCCAGATCCTGGGTCGCTTTCTGATGCCGGTGTCTGTGTTGCGCACAGCGTGTGAGGACTTGACACGCACGCAGGCCGGTCTGCAGGTTCCTTAGGCACCACGGGCGGTGTCCTCCGCCTTTAACGGAAGCTGTTCAGCTCGCTGTGAGGCGTCCATGCGCATCCCCGCCACCATTCCCGTGCATAATCAAATACAGAAGATTACCTTCATGGTTATCTAAGTACAACCTGCGAAAAGAGGCGCCACGCCAGTTTTACACTGAAACTTAGGAGTCGCAGATTGGAACATTATTATTTTGCTGGTTGTGTAAACTCCTGTGTTCAACCCCCTGCTTCGTACTGTCCTGTGTTTTGCAATTTAAGTTCTGTCCCTGTCAGTGCTGTTGTATGTTGCTTCCTGATCCTGGGAGAACATTATTTCATGACACTGTATACCTGTATGTGGACCATGGGTGTCACCGCCATTAAATCTGAGAGGGACCTGTCCCCCTCACATTTCATAAGTATTCGTTTGGACCCCCCCACATTTAACATAATATATTAGTTTTATGCCAATGTGTCCCCCCCACTGTCAAAATGCTTATGACGCCCCTGATGCGGATGGTATGATAATAAAGTCCACTTGACTTGACAGCTTATTAGCTTATTTTTTTATTGAAGTAATTTGCATTATATATCCAGTACATTATATGTTAGCACTGTTGCCTCACACCTCTGGGACCCGGGTTTGAGTCTCCGCCTGGGTCACATGTGTGTGGAGTTTGCATGTTCTCCCCATGTCGTCGTGGGGTTTCCTCCAGGTACTCCGGTTTCCCCCCACAGTCCAAAAGCATGGTGAGGTTAATTGGAGTTACTAAAATTGCCCGTAGGAGTGCGTGTGTGAGTGACTGGTGTGTGAGTGTGCCCTGCGATGGTCTGGCCCCCCATCCTGGGTTGTTCCCTGCCTCATGCCCGTTGCTTCTGGGGTAGGCTCCGGACCCCCCGCAACCCAGTAGGATAAGTGAGTTGGAAAATGGATGGATGGATGGATATCCAATTCAAGAGTGCAGTGTTATGGATTTATCCTGGTGTGAGAGCCAGGGGCCTTAAATCTGCACTGCCCACTGCACAGCTGTGCTACCCCACTGTGGTGCATCCTGTGTCTGTCTACAGACATGCTGCGTGAGCGTATTGACAGTTCAGAGCCGGCTTTGCTCTCGCAAATCCTCTTGGAACAAAAAAGGCTTCCAGCGGGTCAGTGCGCAGTAGCGGGTGCAAGCGAGGAAAGCACTGCATGCCTGCCTGAATATGTAACATACAATAAATAAAAAATACAAATAAATACAATGACAGAATAACATGAGTAAAATTAGACGATAAATGCTGACAAATTTGTAAAGGAAAAAGAGTGAAAATTAAAAAAAAAAAGCATAAACATAATCAATTTAATCAATAGATGAGGATTGTGTGAAGAAATGTTCCATTTTGGTATAAATAGGACAAAACGGCCATTGCGGACATGGTATATGTACATTCGGTGTCCACTAAGGATAGTGACGCTGCTAGAGGAAGCTGCTCGGTACGTTTATACGAGTGATTTTGAACAAAAGCACCAAATTGCATGAAATATTCAGAAGGAAAACACTGAGAAGCACAACCAGATCATATCGCGAATCTATAACACAATGACAAGGGGCTGCTGGTTGAATTGGAGCAAGTATAAGCACAGTGTACGGTATACGACAGGGGCAGTGTGTGTCTCGCCGGCTTGGGCTGCTGTGCTTGTGATCAGAAGGTCACCAGCTCAAATCCCAGGAACAGCACAGTTACTCAGTATTGGGTCCGGGGGCGAATTGCTCCAGAGACTGAGCCTGCGTTCTGAATTGTATGCTGCTTTGAATAAAAGTGTCTGATAAATTAAGGTAATGTTAAAAAAAAATACTCTGTGCACAAAAGCTGTCTGTCACCATACATATCGGCTCTGCTAATAAACCTGTGATTGGTGCTTTTTTGCAAGACTTGGACAAGAGCAATAAATATCAAATCGTTCCAGAACAGCACAAACATGAATGCTTCACATCCACACATCTGACTTGTGCAACACTATCGCCGATCAGCCCCAAAGGCCTGTCGCGGTAAGCAGGCGATGAAACATCTTTTGATGTTTCAAAAATCCCTTCAGTACATTTTCTAAATTTAACTCAGAAGCCCTAAGCTGATTCTCTCTCTTCCATAAATATTGCCTGCGATTCTGAAATGAAGAGAATAATGTTATGTAATCATTTTTTTGTTCGCTCAATTCCTGAGCAGGAAACGGCAGATATTGGCGGCATTTAATTTTGTTGTTTTATTTCAGGTTTTACTTCGTAAGAATCAACGGTCTACCTGCGTTTTCTAATGTGGAGGAGACCACGGGCTGTCAGATTTCTGTAACAGCAGCCCTTTCGTACTGGTTCCTGTCCGAAATCCAGGCTGGATTCGTTGACATCCTGTCAGACCCAATGAACATCCCCCCGCCCCCCAAAGAGAATGCACACTTCAGAACAGCCAGCTTTATTATTCACAAGACGAAAGTCCCCATAAGGACAGGCCTCATTTAGCACATGACTGACTGACTGACAAAGAAAGAGTTAATTTCCCATGAATTTTCCACCAGTATCTCAGCCAGTCTGCATTTAGCTTCTGATCAGTGACAGCCGAGGGCTGGGCCGCCTGGCCCCCCAGGCAAGCTTCACTGCTGCCCCCCTCCCTCAGCGTGCACCTTCCGACAAAGTGAGTTCGGGCGGTGCAGCTCGCCGGCCGCCTCAGACGACGGTTCCCTAGGCTGAGACACAAAGACGGCTGGCTCTGACGGCTGATTGGCGGTCGGACCCTGCATGCCTATTGATCATTGAGACATAACAGTAAGACTCTGCTCTGTGAGTGCTCCATTTCAGCATCTACAGGCTTAAACAGTGAAGCTCAGATGGCTGTCGAAGACCCCCCAGTTGTACATCTCATGCTATTTCACCCTGATTCGCTTGGCCCCGGCCGCTCGATTTCACGCTGGGCCAGCCTGCGATGAGGGCAAGGGGGGAGGGGGAGGACCACAGTAGGTTCTGGGCTCTCAATAGCAAAACCCACATGTCCTGTTGACATTCAAGTTGGATGTATTTGGCCACAATGACTAATTGTGGAGGACATAGTGGTTTTGATGGGGGGGGGGTTAGTTGGTATGGCTGAAAGGCTCAGGATTCAACCCAAACCAAACTATACGGGGAGCTGGGGAGCTGAAGTAAGCCACATAAGCTGGGAGACCTGGGATGATGTTGACGACATCATCATGTGACAAATCCATCCCTTGTCAATAAATGACCCCGATTGTAAATTAAAAGTCCTTTGAGACAATGTCTCTGTGCACTGGAACACCTCCATGTCTTTTATCTGCTATTTGATACATTTCATTTAAAGCTACGAGAAAACATGGCAGACCGGGTCAGATTTACAGCTTTGGTAGGTAACAATAAGGTCAAGAAGGACATTGTTCCAAATACTGGTTCTTGCACTCCTTCAGCCAGGCTTTGGGTGTGGACGTGTGCTCCTCTGCAAAGGCACTCAGCTACTCGTTTCTATGGAAACAGACCCAAAGATGGGTGGCAGGGAGACTAGGCTGAGACAGCAAAAACGATTCAGTCATGTGACAAACAGGATGCTTATAAATGGGACAAAGCCAAGGGGACGCTGGGTTTTCTCGCCCAGGAAGCAGAGAATGAGGCAATGTAACATTCAGCCCCTTTGGGTAATTTTACCCATATCACCAAAGGTTTTTAAAGGCCTATATATTGAATATTTAAAATCAACAGACAGCTCTGTCTATCGCCGGAAGAAAAGATATGGATTTTTAAATGGCAATCACAACTATTTTTTACATCCATCCATCCATCTGTACCCGCTTGTCGTATTCAGGGTTGCAGGGGTCCAGGGCCTATCCTGGAAGGTATGGGCACAAGGCATGGAATGACCCAGGATTGGGCACCAGCCCACCACAGCAATTTCTTGCAACAATTTTTAATAATTATTTATTCTGATCCATGTTTTATCCAAAGTGACTTATGTATCCTGTATTTGGTTCAGCAAGATGATACAAAAAGATGTTTTGGAGAAGCAGTTAAGTGCCTTCCTCAATGGCACAACAGCAGAGGTCCTTCCAAGGTTTGCAACTTGGCATAATTTTAGTTCCCTCAATCACAAAATTACCTGCTGCCCTTAAAGAACATAATAATCAGAGGACTTCATGCAGACCCCAAAGAGTAGCTTAGACAGACCTTTTTCTGTAATGACTGAACACATTATTTGCTCTGCAGATGAGAGGTGAATTTACTTGCTATGAAATAAAGGGATTGTGTGTTACCTAGTTAATGGTGCGTGACTGTCTGCCATTAAAGGTTGTAGCATAATCAAGGTGAGTCACTCTTTTAAAGGATTGGCTACTGTACACAGAGTCAGGATCTGCGGGCCCTTGGTTAGGGGACATGTGTGATGTGTGGCGAACATGAGAAGATGGTACATAACCTGCAGAAGCACTCTGACTCAGACGTGCAAACCCTGAAGATCAGATAACACGACTGTGATTCTGCATATGTGCCAAGGAGGATTTGTTACGACTGGGGCCTCATTCAAAAAAGTTACACCCCTCGCAGATGTTTCAGAAACTAAATAGCTAGTAAGCCAGCAGATCATAGTGAGCTGGATGGTCAGCAGAACATGCTGCTTCTGAATCTCCTAAATAAGGATCGTGTTTATTTAAAATGTAGTGTAGCGACTGTTTGCGGTCAACAGGGCACCCCCAAAACCTGGGGCCCCAAATGCGTGGTTTGAGTGGTGGTAATTAGCACAGTTGAATATGTATGTATGGATGCAGTCCGAAGTTCAATGAAATGCTTCTTCATCCCATTCACATATTTATACAGTGGATGTGAAGACTTGTGTACTGCAGCCCATCACAAGGGAAGGCCGTTTCTGCAGGGCCTTGAAAGAAGACCATTGGAAACAGGGTAATAAAGAGGGTGTCTTGCTTTACCCCTCTGGCCCATCAACATAACGACCTCTTTGTCCGCCTGAATACAGCCTTTTCTTTGCCCCATCATATGCTACACCATTAGAGCCTTTTTGAATATTTATTTTGAAATGGTGATGCTTTTAAAATAGAGCGACGTTGCATTTATGAACACTGTAAAGAACTGTGTGGTCATAGTAAGGTAACTTTCCATTAAAATACAAAAGGGAGATCTTTTCTTAGAAGTTAATTCGGTGGTGCTGTGTTGGCTGGAGAGGGTGGGGGGGGGGGGGGCGAGAGTTGAGAACCCTTATATGATTGAAATACGTAATGAGATGGGCTGCAGACTCATCCTGGGTTATTCCCTGCCTTGCATCTGTAGCTTCTGGGACTGGCTCCAGACCCTCGAATCGCTGAATAGGACAAGCGCGAACAGAAAATGGACGGTTGGATGGCCGAAATACAGTTGAATAAGAACAGCAAACACTCTGGCGCCCTCTGTCGGTTGGACAATTAGATTCATTCATTTGAACGGGAACAGTATCGACGATGCAGGAGAAGCAAATAAGCCTGTATTACATTTAAATTAAATTACAGAAATACAAACGTACACATGGTTGTGTAGTGACTGTTTTAGTCCCTGAGCCTTGTTTTTTTTTTATGGCACGTTAGTCATTTCCATAGACGCTAAATTATTCTTATAATTTGATCATCCGTCGTTAATTTTTAAAAACGTAACAGAAATTTAACCGGCCGATCACACTGACTGTGACGCTGTCCCTGGAGTCCTGGGAATGGGAAATATTTAGTTACCACATCGCAAATTTCCTTTCAACGCCATGCTCACTTGAGGTTATGTGATACTGCAAAAAACGTCCCAGGACGCCAAAGTTAATGGTGGTCCCATGGTACAGGGCAATACATCTTCTTGTTGCACAGATCATTTCCCTAGGGAACATTTTATAAACGTTTAGAAAGTGTTTTGTTTCTGCTGTGGAGCTGTTATAAAAAGGTTAATGTTTCTAAATGAATGTTAGCTTAGAACACTTAATAAATATTTAATTTAATACCGTTGTCCGTACAACAAAAATGATATATTGACAGAAATTCATCTGTAGTATATCTCATGTTTCAATCTTATTCTGTGGGTTTTCAAATATAACAGATGGCAGCTTTTGTCGACAAACAGTCAAAGAGAACAGTTGCGACATTTATTGATTTACATAATTATTGAACTACCTAATCCCGAGGGTGACTGTATTGTTCTCGTGTCTGCAACAACGTTAACTCATATCAATTTTTAAAGCTGTGTAACAGCTTCCTTCCTCAGAGAAGCCGAGTAGCACAAAAATAGACTTTACCTGTATAGGATTGGTATACATAGTATATAGCGATGAATTAACATATAACTAAATAAATGTACAAAACCCAAATGCTTAAGTAATTATATGAAGTTCATAAACACCCCTAACTTGCCATTAAAATAATATAAACAAAAAATGCATTAAATTATTTGTACCTTTCAGTGATAGGTTTGCACTGTTACTAGGTCACAATAAGCCGCAAGACGTCGCTGTTGAAATTGCAAGAAATAGTAATACATAAATTAATTTTTACACATCGGTGAATCTAAAGATCTAAAAAATATTCAACTAAACTGAAACGAAAACATAATTTATGTAACATTAAAAGAAAACATTTATGTTGGGTAAAAACATCTGCAAATGGAACAAAACAACTCAGAATTCCTGGAAATCTTTGAATTGTTTCAGGATTACATTATAGTCAGACCGAGATACAAACGTTCGTATTATCCCACATCTGGACGTAATGAATGTTATGCACATTTCAATGATTTGAATTGCCACAGAAACCAGAAACGGTTCCACAAAAATGACCTTTTAGCAAATGATCTTTGTTTAAGGATCTTATTAGTGTGAGTTATCCTACGGAAACCTGAACCCATCTGGTTAAAAGTATCACAGTGCATTACTCCTGAAATTCTTAGCTGTAAGTTTTTCGTATTGGGAGACAACTTATTCTTGTGCTGGAGAAGCGCATGCGTAGTAATAAAATCCATCCTGGCAGAAAATGCTGCGGAACACAAAATTGCGTTTGGAAGGAGGATTTTCATGCACACGATCGTTTCACACATGTAGATTACAGCATAGCCTACTCTTACTTCTTACTGATATTTTAAATTGTATAAATAATATATAAAAAGAAAATAGAAATGCATGTAGTCATGTCAATAATTATATAAAAGAATATTTTTCTTCATGTTGACACTAATTTTGTTCAATTTTTGAACAATTTTAATGTGTTAATTATAACCAGTTAAAGGCTCATGTAATTGACGGAAGTATGGCACAGTTTTAAGCATATGGTTTGCTACCTATTCACTGAGTTTTCTGTTACAGCGAACTCGTATTCACTTACGAGCCTTACCACGGTATAATAGCAAGTGCACATTATCCTGCCTGCTCCCTTATCGCCACAATAAAGCACACGAGTCGGGGTGGGGGCGGGGGGCGTGATCGCTGATGGAGAATCGCTCTCCGTGGTCCTGAATTTATGGCTAGATATCAGATACCAGGCGATCGGAGACTAAGCTGACGACTGAGATGCGGGCAACGCCAAGGCATTGAACAGGGGACACTGGACAAACCACGGACAAAACTAATAGCATTAACTCCTCGTTAATGATAAATGAAAATGTGGAGCAGGACTTAACGACGTCTCTAAGTAAACATACAGAAGATACAACTGTAAGTACAAGAGCTATGAATACATAGCCTAACACAGGTGGAATAGAGCATCTAACATTACTCTGAGGTGCTATATCTGTTTCAAAGGAGTCAAGCCAGCCGCTGCTATCAATGTGGAATCGGTGAGCTTCAAGTGGTGTGGAGCTCCTCACTCCTCGATCCCGGCATTACACTGAGATTGGACTGTGTGGCATCTCGCTGTGGGTTTAGTGCGATCTCTCCTCAAGATGGGGGAAATGCTACCAGCCCAAGAGGCGGCCAAAATATACCACACCAATTACGTGAGGAACGCCAGAGCCATTGGTGTACTGTGGGCGATCTTCACCATCTGCTTCGCCATCATAACGGTGGTAGTGTTCATCCAACCGTACTGGATCGGGGACAGCGTGAATACCCCTCAGGCGGGCTACTTCGGCCTCTTCCACTATTGCATCGGCAACGCGCTGACCTCCGAGCTGACTTGCAAGGGCAGCGCACTGGACTTCGGTTCCATACCATCGGGGGCCTTCAAGACCGCCATGTTCTTCGTGGGCATCTCCGTGCTGCTAGTGGTGGGCAGCATGGTGTGCTTCAGCCTCTTCTTCTTCTGCAACGCCGGTAGCGTCTACAAGATCTGCGCTTGGATGCAGCTCGCCTCCTGTAAGTAACTTTCATTTATATTTGAACTGATCGATCGCAAGAGTTGTTGAAGTTGCTTGGATTTTTTTCAATTTAACCTTTACAAAAATAGGTTCGACCATAAACATAAATAAGAAAGTTGTTTAAATGAACAAACTAATATATTTCAACTGTCAGAATGAGAAGAAACAGATTCAGCGAACAGCTGTTTTGTTGTTTTAGTATATGTAGGAAGGCTTAAATGTAGTTAATTATCTTATTTCAGAAAATAACTAATATAACACACTGGCGCCAAACTGGAATCTCGGAAAGCAAAAAACAACGTTAAGGCGCTTAGTTTAAAATGCAGTTCTTTACATTTTGAAGTCACATGTAGCCAATTACACTGATACCTTAATGACTTAAATTTATATGAAAACGCACTCAGCACGTGGCTCTTTTTTATGTGGAATATACATATGATGATCAATTTCTCATGCGCGTAGCTACGTTACATTCTGCATTTTTTACTTCGACATACAATCATGTCTGTCTATTTCTCTACATTATGTAGATTATGTACCAAAAAGTTGGAGCTCCTTAAGCAGTGCAACTCAGGAAACTGTGAGCTGCAGTGAGCTTCAGATGAAAAATGAGTGAAAAATGTCTGAGCGCTAATACAGCTTCAGAAGAAAGATGATAAAGCCTGAGTGGTAATACAGCTTCAGAAGAAAGACCCCAAAATCTCTGAATGCTAATATATCTTCAGAGCAAAGATGCCAAAACCTGAGAGTTAATACAGCTTCAGAAGAAATAAGTCAAAGCCTGAGTGGTAATACAGCTTCAGAAGAAAGACCCCAAATCTAAACGCTGATACAGCTTCAGAAGAAAGACCCCAAATCTAAATGCTGATACAGCTTCAGAGGAAAGTTGCCAAAGCCCCTGAGAGTTAATACAGCTTCAGAAGAAAGATAAAGCCTGAGTGGTAATACAGCTTCAGAAGAAAGACCCCAAATCTAAAGGCTGATACAGCTTCAGAAGAAAGACCCCAAATCTAAATGCTGATACAGCTTCAGAGGAAAGTTGCCAAAGCCCCTGAGAGTTAATACAGCTTCAGAAGAAAGAAAATAAAGCCTGAGTGGTAATACAGCTTCAGAGGAAAGACCCCAAAATCTCTGAATGCTAATATACCTTCAAAGGAAAGATGCCAAAACCTGAGTGCTTAATCAGCTTTAGAGGAAAGACCCCAAAGTCTGAGGGTGATACAACTTCAGAGGAAAGATGTGGAAGCCTCTCTGTTCGGCTTGGAATGATCAGAGTACATTTTATTTTACAAACGATACGGTAATGTGCAATATACCCATAATCATAGACCCAGATAATGCTGAAGGGGTGCTTTCTGTGTATCGATTAGGATATTATATTCCCTGGATTCCATACATTACACCCACTCCTCTGTTGAGTAATTGTAGTAATTCCTGCAAAGTAAATAATTTCTAAACCATACGGCATATATTTGATTATAAAGCGTATACCAGTGACAATGAAGTAAAAGACTTAACAAAATCAGCATTCATAAACACGTATAAAACGCAGGTGAAAGCTGTACTGGCTGAGCTCAGTCATGACTTGGTGGGGGGGGGGTGGTGGAGGGGGGCAATCAAACAACATGCAAATATGAAGCTCTTCCTTCACCTTATAGATTCTGTCTTTTTTTTTTTAACCAAAAATCCACAGATGTTCTTCTACCTAACTATGGAATAAAAACTAATTTCCCTTCCAATGACTACAGACCTACAGCCATGTTATAAATTGGAATAATTTACGACGAGGAAAACAAACAACTACTAAGAAATAGGTAAGGTTGGAGTATTGTTTGCATTACCATGGTGACTGATCACAACTCCAGGACCTACAGGTAGCAGAGTCAATGAAACCACACCTAGGTTATGTTAAATAGCTTGATATGGTCATTTAGAAGGTGATCTGGGCTGCTAGGTAGGGAATGAACCTTTGTCATATTGCCAGTGTGCACAGTCTGTGACTGTTTATAGAACCACTGATATGACGTATGGAAGGTCAAAGTGCAGTTTACCTACCATAAGCTTTGCAAATGTTAGTTTTTATACTACGGGACCGTTGAATGCTTGAATCTGATTGGCTGACGAACGTTCTGAGGTGTGCAATTATTTTCAGATAACCGCACGGCGAACGTAGTTCCAGGCAGCTCTCTTGACCGCATTACAGTTCCATATCACTTCGCATAGTTAACTGTAATAACGGAAATTAGCATACAGTACCTATACAGCACGCAGGACTAACAAAAACAACAACATGACATACGATTTTCCGAAAGTAAATTTTAATATTTACGGTGAATATGAAACTTTCAACAACTGGGCTGCAGCAGTATTAGTTAGCCTAGTGTACCAACTTAAAGGCTACACATGACATTTCTCACTAGCGAGGTAATAACAGCGCTGCATCTTAAAGCAGACTTACAGTTTAGAGACGGTGCTTCAGAACACTGTTGAGGGACACACAGAGGTAGCCTAATTCATACAAGCTCTCTCTCTCTCTCTGTTTCTCTTTCTCTCTCGCTCTCTTTCTAATAACTTCATTATTAACTGCATTAGTCTGCTATCAACGGCTCAAGCCTCCATTGCCATCTTTAAAATGACGTTTTGGAACTAGCAAAAGAGTCGTTGGATGAGATGCGGAAGAAATAATCCTACTCACAATAGCGATTTAAGTAGAAAAACCGGACGAATCCCTTGAAATATAACATCTGATCGATGTCTTGCGGTGTGGCAACCGTAGTATAAGCGGAATAATTGACTCCGGACCGTTGAATTATTAGAAAATAATGCACACCCGAGGTGTAACGGCCACTCCGCTTCGCGTCGTGGCCGCATTACCACCTCGGGTGTGCATTATTTTCTAATAATTCAACGGCCCGTCGTCAATTATTCCTTACATAATACAATAGTATTACTGAAACCTTAAATTAAAGGATCTGTTTCATTCCAAGTGCTTTAATATTACAGAATATACCACTTTCAAAGTCTAACCAAACAGTGCTCACAGACAGTCTTCGGACGCTTGCTTAATTCTGTAATAATGCTGCAGATGCACTTGTTTTCCAAAAAATAAAAGCCCATTGACAAGCGTCTTTGACACAGACATCTTCTTTTTATTAAGTGACTCTTTCACATCAGTTCTTGCCATTTTTCTGTTAATTGCAGTTGTAGTCATTGACTCCCAAAGAGACACGAAACACAAACGGTTGGTGCTTATTGCAAAGGTGATACTAATTAAGAAGAACCCAATGATGCTTGTCAATGAACAGCTCTATAGGAACTGCAATCTGAGTTTCAATTTATTAGTACTTGAAATTAATGTTTTACTGTACTTTATAAATTTCAGTTATTTTTAATGGGATATATATTTTTTGTAAACAAATGAATGAAGTAATGATTTTTCTTGTAAAACCAATAAATTTGCAATACTTGTACTACATTAAGCACGTCCCAAGACTAATCTGTGAGCAGTGCATGTTCTGCACCTGGAAAGAGCAGCTTCTCAACCTCATAAATCGCCCCCAGTGCTAGTGGCTCATACAGCTTCCGAACTGTCAGCCCAAAACGCATTTAGAACTTTCCAGGAAAAATGTTCTCACAATTCCTGCATCATTAGCATCTTGTTCCTGCTCTTCTCTAGAAAGTCTCATCACTGGAATTTGTATATGTTCGCCTCACAGGAAAATGTCACAATATCTGCTGGTGATGCTAGACTAACACAAGCCTTCTAAAGTTCGCAGTTAATTAATATGAAAAACCGTGACTTGAGTTTCATGCCTGCGTATCTACACTTGCTTGTGAGTCACTTATCTCTCGTAAATAAATGTCTTGCCTTTCGCTTGAAATCTATCCCTGGCTTATATCTCTCATCACTTTCCTGACTTGACAGGACATGCCCTCCCAGTTCAGGGTGCGCACACCTCACTAACAACGGTGGCAGCTGCAGACCGGTCACAGAGGACTTTCTGGAGAAAGTTCTCTGAAATCTGATCAAGGGGATTGTGTAGCTCCAAAGGCAGTCACCTAGCAACTCCCGACCTTAAAGCGGCACAGTTTTAGCCTGCTGAGACCTCGTCCCGTTATTTACCTGCAGAATAGTGTTCCCCCTTTCTCCATGCCGTGGGTGGACTGCTACATGCTACTGCATCTTGTTTTCACTTTCAAGAATGTTTTAACCATCTATTATTATTGGAGGCAATCAATTCGGAGAGTTAAAGTAAATCCACAGCCAAAAAAAAATCCATGTCAAATTGCTAAAAATTTTGAGAACAGTGACAATATGACCTACATTTTGCAAGAAACATTTTATCAGATAACATGCATTGATCAGTCATCTATCCATCTTCCTTAACTACTTACTCAGTACAGGGTTGCAGTGAGCCTGTTTATCCTAGAAAGTACAGGATAGGGGACATGCCATGTACACCAGTGAAAATTAAACTACACATTTTTTTTTTTTTGGGGGGGGGAGTACTGTGGTCTCGTGCAGTTTTGTGGAAATAGGTAGGCTTTGTGATATGCATGGAGTTTGAATGTTCTTCCTGTGATTGTTAGAATTTTCTCTAGGCCACTCTGCTTTCCTGTTGCAATTCACAGGCATGTGGTTTTGGTGAATTGATGGCGTTGGTGTATCTAAATTTCCCAGTGGGCCCATGCCCAGTGGATCCAGTCCAGGAAGTACCTTGTGAGACATGAACTGGGCTCAGGGTTCACCACGTCGCTGCACTGGACACATGGTCATGGAGTATGATGATTGGTCAAAGACATGCAATCATATTAAAGTTATGGCATGGACTGCAGTGTAAGGACAGCGTAAAAACGGCCATCATCTTGTGAGTAAATCCATGTGCCGCCGAATCTGTGGGATGAAGGAGAACAAACTTCCTCATTCCTGGGGGTAAAACTGGGGGATGCGAGGGTGGATAAGAGGGATAGCAGTTGGGGATCATGATAGATTGGAGTTGGGTGTTAGGGCTGCGCAGGCACTGGGTAACCTGTTCCAGGCTGCTTTGGAGCAGAGGGAGAAGGATTTAAGATTAAATCAGGGACTGATTGTGACCTCATAGACGGAGATTTAAAGAATATCAGCAGTACGCTTACCATTAATCCCTGGAGGATTACTTGTCTGCTCCTACTTGTCTTTACATAGGCAGTTCTCAGCCAATGCTACTTACATACGGGTTCCTAGAATGGAGTAGAAAGTCGGAATTACATTCCCATTCCATTCAACATACCGTATAACAAAAAAGCACGTCAAAAATATAGTAGTATTATACACTAAACAACAAATATTAAATAAATAAAAAGATAGAGCGTAAATATACTCACAAGTGCATGTCGCCTTTTTGCATAAACTCTATATATCCTGCTTGTTTGTCTCGCATAATCTGGATTTACGTCGGTTTTGCGTAAGGCGAGATCTGCCTGTATAGCAATAAACACAATGCAACACAGATCGTGTTTTATACAAGAAAGGCACAAGGGATGGTAAACAAGTTAAAAAGTTGGGTATGAAATCTGTGTTCAATGCCCACCGTGAGCCAAAACACTGCAAACCTGAGTGTAACGTGAACAAGGAGCTGAGACATTGTGTAAATCAATAGCACAAGGGCAGAATGCAATTCCAGAGAAACGGCGGCTGGTTTTCATAGACGGTTCTAACATCAAAACGGCCTGTTGGGAGTCACCATGGAAACGCACCACTGTCTTCCAAAATTTACAGCCTGTTTAGAACGGGATATGTTTGGCCTGTCAAATGAATAACCTCGGGCTTCTGTATAGATGAAGCGGCTGACTGGATTTCCTGCTCGAAGTAATGGGATTTGACAACACAAAATATGTAATTTTATAAAAGCACAACGGCAGAACCATCTTAGAGGTAAAAGATGGAGCGATCTCTAGTTAACAAATGAAAAATAACTATCATTAACCTTGTGTAGATTGAAAATGATCTAATTAATAAAACTGGCTCTTCAGCTTTTGCAGTGCACTCCTGTTTCCTGCCAAAGTGCACGTGCACTCCAGAGATTAGACATCAGTGTACAACGCAGTGAAGATAAATAAAAATAAAAATAAAAAATGGTGTTCCAGCTCTTTCTGAGGCTGCAGTCCCCCACTCCTCCCCTGGGTTTTCACCAGGTGCTGAAGGTCCACAAGTGGTCCACAATCCACAAGTGTTAGCATGTAACCGTATATCATGTCAACAACAAGGAGCGAATCCTGGAAAGTAGAGCCTTGGGAGGCAGAGTAAACCATGGACAGGCCTGGTGCATCACAGAGTAATTTACCACTCGTTGGCTCTCCTGAACTGCTTCAAAGGAGAGACAAACTGAAAAAACGTGCACATTCTCCACATTCAGACTCAAAATCCAGGAAGTGTGAGGATACCACATAGCAAAGTAGCTCGACGGCACAAGCTGTTATAGGAACTAGCTATGTGTTTGGGGTCAAGAAAATGACAACTCTACAGCTTCATTAAGCAGCAGAGATTTGGTGGTTTGATGGCCCTGCATGGACACTTTTCTCCCTCTGCCAAGCAATTTAGGACCAGACGTCAAGATTCAAGGACAGTTTTTACCCAACAGTGATATAACGACTCAACAGGCACTGATCGTGCTTTAATAGTGATACTGTCACTGTTACATAAGCTACAGCCGCTTCAGTCACTTGCCAATTTATCTCAGTCTGTGCTGCCTACTGTCTTGTTATTGTTATCTGTTCTCCACATGTCTTTAGTTGAGTATGTGGGTTAGCAGACATGTTGCTCACTTTACTTGGAACATGTGACAGTAAAACATCTTAACCCTGCTTTGTAGCTGTTTCCTTAATGATGAAGATATGCGGATTGCCAGGAATATTCCAGAAGTTTAGCTGACATTTACCAGCTCTCGTTCCCAGCTGTCTGTATGGTCCTGGGCTGCATGATTTACCCCGACGGCTGGGACTCCTCAGAGGTGAAACGCATGTGTGGAAATCGGACAGACAAGTACACAATAGGGAACTGCACGGTGCGCTGGGCCTACATCCTGGCCATCATCAGCATCCTGGATTCCCTCATCCTCTCCTTCTTGGCCTTCGTGCTGGGAAACCGGCAGGACAAGCTGTTGCCTGAAGACTTCGAAGTGGAGGAGAAAGGTGAGACCTCCCATTTGGAGATATGAACATGTGTCACACTTGGGTAGAAGTCAACGATTAGTAGAGAGTTCAAGACCATCGTCAATGACCAAAGTGACAGCATCACAACTGGTCAGATTTAATTTCACTGTTAGGAAATTAGCCGTACAGATAATGGTATACGAGCCACAGGAGACAATATTTAATTCAGCTTCATTCACCTCCAACAATAAATAGACATTTGCAGGTTTATTATTAGTACATTGTCTCAAAGAGTAGATGTAACATTGATTATTAGTCTATCAATGTGGAAGTCCTGCATCAATCTGACTGCCGGGCAAATTTAATCAACTTGTCTAATAGAAAAAATGACCAAACTGCAAAAGAGAGATTCTACAAGATGAAGAATGAGGAGACGATAATGAAGGGAGCTAAACAGGGGCTGGTTTGTTCTTTCTGGAACCAACTCCTTGCTTGACGTCTCAAAAACTAAATAATTTGCAAGTACAGTCAGAAGATGGTAGCTAGCGAGCTGGTTAGCAGAACATGCTGCTTCAGCGTCTCCTAAATAAGGAACACAATTATATATACAGTGTATGGTTTTATTAGCTAACAAGGGGCCCAAAGCCAACAAAGCCCAAACCTCTGGGGCCCAATGCAAATGTGTGACTTTGGTGGTGTTGAACTTTGCTGAGTTAGGATCAAGGTCAATCAAGGGTGAGGAACCAGATTCGGTGGAGGGCCGGTGTGGGCGCAGGTTTTTGGGATGGCGTCTTGATCAGCCAAGGAGAGGGTCACCAGGACAGGAGTTGAGAACCACTGTTTAATTATTGGCTAATTGAGAGGTCATCCTACAGCAGCCCTCCATGGAACAGGTTCCCTACCCTTCTCCTAAATGATACATCTGTAGGGTTTTTCTTGAGCTAGTGTCAAAAACACAAAAATTACCCAACCGAGCTGCCTGACAGTGCGCAAAAAACACAGAGAAAAGGGAATTAAATGGCATCTTTAACAGTATCATTCCAACAAAATGGTATAAAAGATGGGCTTCATGTAAACACTAATTGAGCAGTTATTCGGTGAAAAGACGATGCTTTGATAACTGAAAGCCTGCTTGGTCTGCGGTCCAGCAGCATCCAGTCTTAAAAGTGCATCATTTTGAGAGCTATGCCATGTCGCTTCAGGTGAGGCCTGAAAGAATTTAATGACGAGAGAAGATCTCAAGAGCCATTTGCAGCGCTGGGGATGTCCAACCCACCACTGCATGAATTCTACATTCTTCAGAGATCTTTCTGCGCTTCACAAGGATGTGGGATATCAGTGTACGAATATGCACAGCCTTCACCACACAGGTGACGGAGGGCTTGGCGGTGACATTTATACCCATTACCCCTGGCCATCTTGATTTCTCAATCAGTCAGCCCTAATTCTTCTGTCTTTCAGGATGTGCTTCTTATCATGTGCAGGGACTCTCAGCATACATTCACTTACCAACCCTTGTAAAAACTACTTGCGTTATCACACCAGGTAAATCACTTAGATGGATAGTTATGACCTTTGCAGTTGAAGGAAGATTGCTGAGAGAAAGGAGAAAACGCTTCAGATATGGATTCCACAAACGATGCACATGCAGACTTGTTTCGCTATTTCTGCAGAAACCAGTAATGACAAACAGTCTTTCGTCTGGAAATATGGCACATGGCCACATTAGTCATGACACTGATCTTGCCATTAGATGCCGATATGGAGTAGGCCGACATGAGATGGGACATCCACATCGATGATGAACTGCAACTGCAGTGTGAAGTTGAAACGTGAAACACCAACAGCAAAAGGCGGCACAGCGCAAATATAAATTAAGCTAAATATGTGCATTTGGATTGTTGTGTGGGTTAGTAGAGAATTCATAGCATAGCTGGCAATTTAAATATAGAGAATAAGCCCATTGAGTGACTCCTACACTGTAAGAATTAACATGTGTTCTCTTCCCACAAAGACTGATGTACTGCATGTAACAGTTAGTGTCTCATTTCTCCCTGCAGCCAGCAAAAAAAAAAAAAAAAAAAAAACTCTTAGATTAACAACTCTCCCTAACAACACTAAGAATTCCCCAGGGAAGCTGCGGGTAAGTTTTAGTTTCCAGAGACACTTGTACTACAATGGCACCAATAAAATGCCAGTTTTTACTGGTAGAATACTTGATTGGAGATCAGAAAATTGCTGTTTTGAGTCCTGGTGATGCATGAAGAAATCTGATCAAATTAAACTTGCCAAGTGACAGGTGGGGTGGCATTCAAGATGGACAAAGTCTGCAGAATCAATTTTTAGAAACGACTGTGCCGCTGTACGCCTGAAAGCCCAGATTGCCCCGGTTATATGTAAAGGGAAAAATAGAAAAATCCTTTGGATGAGCCAGAGTAATAAAATAACAGAGTAGAAGCAGAAAAGCCCCCAAAAGCAGGACTGATGAATAATGACCCAGCCAGACAAAAGCAGACAGTCTTGGGCCCAGCAATTAATTCCATTGCATAAGCGAGGCTATTTTTCTATGGATACGAGCAAACTCTGGAAAGTCGCGGAGCTTAAGAGCAGACAGAAGCAGACAGCACTCGACCCTGAAAAGTAAGAAAGAGGTAGAGACTCCAGGCAGATTTCATTTTCAAATCTTTAATGTCCTTTAGTATCAACAGAAAACGTATATCCCCTATAAACAGTGAACAATCCAAAATGCACCAAGGTAAAGAATAAGCGAGAACCGAGGATGGGAACAAAAAAAGGGCACAACCCAAGTGTGAGAGAAGAGGCTCCCCGAGGAGGTGGCGAGCAGAACCCCCCCCCCCCCCCCCACAAGGAGCAGCCCGGGCCTCCAGCACAGCAAACAGTGTGGAGCGAATAAAAGTCAAGCTAAGAACACAAGGACAAATTCATCTAAAACCAGACACATGCCAAGACATATCGGAATTCCCTTATTAACTTAACAACCCGACTTCAGCTGGTATTCAGCTGGACCTCAGCTAACGTCAGTATTACTTATATACCGCACAGTAATACACAGACAGCCAGCTCTTTGGTGCACACCTCGCCCTCGGCACGTGTCGGCGGCCGAGATGCCGGTGAGAACACGCCAGGATTCCTCACTTAGGATAAAAGTTCAAGCCTTGAGGTCGTAAGCGGAAGGCAGCAAAGAAGGCTGACGGGAGAGCCGGTGACAGTGAGTGACAGCGGCCCCGGGACGGGGCTGGGCGTCCCGCAACCGGGGATCACCAAGCCGTGACGCAAGTCCGTTACCTTTAAAAGTGGAGCGACCACCCCAATACTGTACACACCAATAGTTTAAATATCATCTTCAAATAAATCAGGTTCCTCTTGCCTTGACAAACCAGTGAAGTGTTGATAAAATGCAGTAATACTGTCAATGAAAGACTTAGGACGAAGTCAATTAATTAGTGTCGGAGGAGGGGGATTTAAAGAGCAAAAAAATTAAAAATAAAAATTGTGAGTCGACCAAACTAGATTGTGTCCTTACGCCGTGCTGGCACCCCTTCCGCAACATGCCAAGTGGCCTCAGTGGGTGCAAAGGGGGCAGCTGCCCAGTCTACTGTGCACATTAGTATGTACTTTCCGGCTTTGACCACTAGGTGGCGATCCAGGGGTGGCGGAGGCATTCCGCGGCAGTGGCCCTCTTCTCGGGCACCAGGTCCAGCATGGGCAGTAGAAAGTCAACAAAGGTCTGCGCCTCCTGGTGCTCCCACTCGTACTTGTCCACCAGGACGTCGAGGAGGCCCCAGGGCTTCAGTTTGGTGATGTG